>NC_066365.1:1867142-2170178 GCF_013377495.2 Cygnus atratus
AAGAAATTAATGATATTGGCAGTAATTCCACTCTAAATACAATTTAACATTTGAATTATTATTTGAGTGCATAGTAAATGGGGGGAGGTGGTGAAAAAAAAAATCACATTCCAAATTTTCGTCCTGCAACACATCCCCTCATCCAAACAAAATCATTTGAAGTATGACTTACTCTTCAGACTTTAAGTTTTCTAAAGCATTACATTAGAAATGTAACATTACATTACACACAGTTAGGACTGCAACTACATGAGAAATATTCTCATCAGTTTTCCCTGCCTTTATGCTGCATGACAGACCTGAATGTTCATCTGTTTTTCAAAATGTTTAAAATAAAGTTTAGATCAAAGTAGCCTAGAATACCTTCAAAGATCATGAAAGCTCACAAGGAGCAGGCAAAACCCCAGACATTGTGTCCTCAGAAGATAGAGGGAAGAGATGTTTCACAGCTGAAAGAATGAGATCCTTCTTGACTCCCTGAGGAATCCCTGCATGGTACACATACAGCAACACCCTACTTGTCTGGGCTAGTCAACAGACATACGGGGAACGTACCTTGCCCTGAAGTCTTCCACTCACTGCTCTCCTGCATCCTGGCTTCATTATTGAAGGAAGCAGATGCATGCTATGAGAGAGAAAAAAAATGCTTTTATTCCCTAAAGCCATATAATCTTCAAATATAAAAGGACAAATCCCACTGTCTGAAAAATCCAAAGACATCCACTTATGTCAATAAATGGCCACTCATGAGCATGAGAAGTCAAAATAAAATGCAGAGAAGTGAGTTAAGTATAGAATGAGAGCCTGTAATTCCCCTTCTGGTCTGAGTCAAACTCTTTGTGCCATTTTCACATACCAACTTTCAATATTTCAAAACGACACATCAATAAAAATTAGGGTTATTCATTTTGCCAGTTATCACCAATATTCAAATTATTGACCTACAAATACAATAAAATAAATGCGAGAAAATTAGTATGTCACTTTGTTTAACCAAAATGCTACTGCTATGCTCCTTCAAAGCCATTTATCTGAATTGTCAGCTAATTTTATAGAATGACAAAAAAACTGATTCATTTATAGGTTATCTTGAGTTTAAAAACATAGTTTCTTTTGGTGACACAAAAAATGCAAGGTTAAAAAAAAGTCAACTCTGTGAAAGAGCTATAGTATCCCAACAGATGGTTTTATAGGATTTCTTAAAGTTCCTAATGAATATCCTTCTACCTTATCCTTTATAACTAGGAATCAAACTTTAGTAAGAAGAGATTAGACACAAAATTTAAAAATTAATTTGCAGTTTACTATGATTACTACCTAAGAAAGAAAGAAAGAAGTGTAGTTTTCTTTTATGTGCCTTCAACTCAAGGAATAAGCAAGGTATTAAGCGTTAGATCAGATGACTCCAGGACTCCTGTAAACTTTAGGACACCTCACTGAGACCAAATCTAAATTTAAGAAAGCTAATTTTCCTTTTTTTTTTTTTTTTTGGAAAAAAAAAAAAAAGCACCCCTTATTGCCTTACACAAAAAAAAAAGAAAAAAACACCACATCCTTGGGCTCCTAACAGGTAGGACAACTTCTGGCGCAATATTACAAACAGTCTTGTCTTTTCAAGGAACAGGCACTTCTGACCTGTCTGCTTTTCCTTCATGCTGGCTCAGAGGAAACCCTAAAAAAAATTGTAGAAGACACTGCTATACTTTTAGTTGGTGAAATAAGATTACATCATCTTGTAAATGACTCTGCAGGTGCTTTTCTTCCTGCAGCTTTTTTTCCAGGAAATTTCATCCATATTCTCAATCCAATTTTATGGATGTTTTATTAAATACAAAACTAGATGAGAATCAAGCAAATTAGAAGTGTGCAATTCCAACTGTCCCTTAAGGAATTTTATAGGCTGGGTGTAATTTAGTATTTAAACCCAATAGAGAAGACATCTTGCAGCCCAGAGTTATCAAAATGTGCACAAAAGGAACAAAACAAGCATTGTGGAGCCCAGCAGCAAGACAGTTATCTGTAGAAGATGTCTAACAAATTCCAAAAAAATTATGTAAGAGATAGAAATGTACTATTTAGGAGGGAGATAATTATCTAAATCAAAAATTGTTTTCATAATGAATTCAGTCCAGAGAGAGTTCCTAAATAATAGTATGACCAGACTATTGCCAGGGGACTTTACATTCACAGTACAGTTAACCATCTGAAAACAAAAACACAGAACGCTGGCAGTTGTTCAAACCTATAACTACTTATAGTTCTTATATTTCTGTCTTTGAATTTGTACACCTGAGGTCTAGTTAAGAAGACAGCCCATTTAAATAGGGAAAACTCTTCACTCTTCCTGCAGACTGTCTACTTTAGACAACCACACTACTTTCCTATTACCACATCCTTTTCCATCGAGGACAGGAAAATTACATCCTCCAGGTTTTTCTGCTGCAGTAATCTCTGGAGAATATCTGAAAATTGATACCCATTTCTGTTACATGCTGCACACAGAACTTTACCCACCTTGCTATTTTTCATGTCCCCATTATTCACTAATCCCGCAACTAGGAAAGGGGCTCCAGCATCACAAACTGCTCCAAGCCCCTTGAAACCACCAGTTTATCATGAACAGAAAGGTGCTCTGGGCAAAGCTCTTGCTTTTTCTCCATTAGACAACTACAGGCAACTCCATTTCTCTTGACTTCTTTCCCTGTGAGGACAGATGAAGGCCTGGCATTCGTCAAATTTCTCAGCCCCCTGTGCTCTCAGGTGGCCCTACAATTTGGCTGCCGGTATTCAGGGGCATCAGATCCCCTCCCCACCATCATCTCCTGCAAAACAACTTCACCTAAACTGAAATCCCACAAATTAAATTGTAAAGAATTTTAATTTTTAAAATGTTTCTGAAGATATCAATTTTAATTTCTTGTAACACAGACTGTAAGACTTTCACTAATTCCTCAATACAATTAATATAACTCATCACTAGTGCCCCAACTTTTTACCTCACACTTTCAACAACTCCTGATGTTTCATAAAAAAACTATCTTGTTTATTTTTCCTCAAATAGCAACAATAAAGATACAGAAACCATGGCAAGAAAAAAGGAAAAAAAAATGAAGAAAACCAGCACCACTGGGAGAAGTATCTTATAAATCATAAGTATATATAAGGAGTCCCATCAGGTCTGCAACCAACTATTCAAAAGATATTACAGATAAATTCTCTATGTCATAAGCATCATTCATTCCAAAATTCCGCACTTTTTCATTATTTTTTTTTCTCTGAAAATGGACTGTTTTCTGTTTCAGGAGACAAATATTCTGTTCTTCATGATTCTAGTGGGAGATGAGAGAAGACTAAAACTTGTTATATTTCAGATATGTCAGCCTACATCTAGAAGGTACTGAATCCAAACTATTCAAAAGAACTATAAAACAGTCAGGAATATTGTCTCAAATTAATTCTCAGCATTTTATTTTGTTCTATGGAAATGGTATAGCATTTTTATTTAATATTTTCTTCATTATTAGCTGTAAAGCATAGAAATAAATTAATTTCACACGCGTGATTTACTATTGGATGCTATACCAATTATTTTTCTTCAGGAAATGCATTATTTGAGTACCCTGACTGTGTTCATATCACTAATAACATTGCATATGTGCTCACATTCAGTATAGAACTAGTGCTATCACTGGGGGTAATGTAAAATCAACTCTTTAAACCTGAATGTGTGGCCTAAATGACCAACTTCATTACCATCTTCTAAAGGACGCTCATCTCTTTCATTTACAGTCTTGGAGGAGAGATTAGGAATGATAATTTTCACCTTATAAGCATGCAGTAAGATTAAAGTAATGTTAAACACATTCCAAATGAGTTGTATATGAATGGCAGTGAGCAAATCCATTGTTCTTCATTAATGATTAAAACTGGCAAAAAAAATAATAATTCTATTCCATTTAAAGTAAACTCAAGCATATTGCTACTGGCCTACAAAAGAAGATGTCGCACAGTTTTATTCCCTCTTTTTAGTTTTGTACAACTTGGTTTAGAGACTGGTCCATAAAACACTGTGGGATAACCTGTAAGTACAGGGTTGGCTTTTTTTGCTTGCTTTTCACCTTCCCCACAAGTAGGAAAGAACTATTTTACAGACTTATTTTCCAGACTCAGGAAAAGGACAGATCTCAGATACATTCCTTACAGCCTATGTAGACCAAAACTGTTTTCTACTGTCTGCCTTTATCTAGTACTATTTTGTTTACTTTATGATTATTATTCAGAAAGTGTAAAATCAGCTTTCCTAAAAATCAGAGTATTTGCAGTGGCTGGAGTAATTTGTCCTTAAGTAAATTAGACTAATAAAGCAGTTTAGTAGTTCAGCAGGTTTATTATCTGTATATATTTAAGCCATGCTGAATATGAAAACAAGCTCAGACTTCTCCTTTCCTCTACTCTGCTTACAAAGTCATTTATATCCTTCTGACAAGCAACTAAGAATTTTTTCCCCACCCTAACAACGTAGCTATTTTCTGGCAGTTCTCTGAAATGGAGAAGTAATCAATTTCTGTTAATTTGATAAATATAATCAAATCAGTCAAGCATTAAAAAATGGGACAAAATGCATCACTCTAAATGCAAGGCCTTGAAAGCTCATTTAGTCTGGGCACTCTGCCCATAACCAAACTGCTGAAGGACTTAATTCCATGCCCTCGATAATGATATTTTCCTTCGAAATAGGACTTTATGAAAGTGCATATGTTGCAAAATAGTTGTAACTTTGTTCTGAATCATGCAATTAGAACCTTAGGACTATTTTTTCAAATGCTCAGTTTAGCATCATCTATATTTTCAGCTTGATTCAGAATCAAAAAAGCTAATATTGATTCTGAATGGTTTATATCATTAACATGACAGTCCCCTCTGTTAGGGATGTTTAAACTGGAGTAACAATAAAAAGGCTAAGTAATTATTTAATTGGAAGCACATGGTAAATAATGGGATAGACATTAAATGTCCTAATTATAGCTATTGCCAGAATCTTAAAGATAAAAACATACTGTAAAGAGTTTCTGATTATGGTTGTGCCTGATTTTAAGAGCTACTAATAATCTACGTGGGATTACCCTCATTTAGTGGTACACCAGACATGTTTACAAACATGCAAACCAAAACACCAAAGTTCAGCAGAAAAGAACCTGCTACCGAAAGATTCAGATTCCCACTGAGTCAAGTACAGCAAAGTAATTTTTTCTTCAAAGACAAGTGATGGCATCTAACCTGATCAAGAGACATTTGCATCCCCAGGGACAAGGAAAAAATAGTTCAAGACAAGACAATTGGCAAGACCGTCTCCTAAGAAAAATATAAATTTGGTAGAAAAACATGAAATCTGCTTCTACCTCCAGGAGAACTTCTAAAAAGAGATTAGCTATGAAAGGTATCATCTCTGTCATGTGCAACTGCTGGTATGAGGCACACAGAAAGTGTCTGAGATGACATGTCAGGAAGCCACAGCACAGTGCAACCTCGCCAGCCTAATCTTGGTGTAAACTGATTATGTTCTTTCATCTCTTCATGGATCTTTTTCTAGAAAAACTCTGAATAATGTTGAGTATTCTGGAAGCATCAAATAAACATCTTTTGCATTACAAACTGGCCTGAGTTAAAAGCAATTACAATGTGAGTTGATAGCTGAACTTATGACACTAAAAAGCATGGCTTATCTATAACTCAGGACACTGCAACACCATAACAAGTACTCACGTCTTCAGCAGTGCTGAAGGCAACAACCACTGGTCCTTTGAAGCTTCAAGTTCAGGTAGCAAGGTGATTATCCAAGACTTCAGGAGGGAAAGGAGCAACAAGCAGAAACCAAGATGACTGGCACTTAATGAAATAGTCACTGAAGACTCCCCACGAGTTTGTAGTGTTAATTCATGCCTTAAACACAAGCTTATAGTTACTTCTTATGATTATAAACATTCATGCTTCCAAATGACATGAGAAAAAAATAGTTTCTAACCTCCTCTGTGACATAACCTAATGGCTCTTCGGCATAGTGCAACAAATAACACTAATTCTAACCCAATGACTTGTCTACTGCTGGAAATACTAGAGACAAAAGTAAAGACTAGGTTTCCCTCATTTGGCCAAATAAAGACACATATGAACCATTTCCTCCCTTGAACAGTTTACAGCACAAAAATAAACAAGAGAGACAGGTGTCTGCAAAAGCATACCAAATAGCATCACGTTGATAAATGCCACATTTCTCATGATTTAAATGTACACGTCTTCAGGGCATATTTCTGGGAAGTGCACTCACAAATCAAGGAAGGAGATGCTCAGATGATTCCCTAGAGGGAAATGGAGGAGGGGAAAATGGAAAGGATAGCACTAGGGAATGTGAGGGAAAGTGAAAACAGGTGGCTCTAAGGACTGAAGCAGGAAGTCATTCCAAAGATCTTTCAGTTAGCATCACAAAAGTTGGTCTGAACTTTTTCTGCTTCAAACTCCATGCACAACTCCACTGATCTTCCACAACGGCAGTGATAAACCCAGTCTCATTTAGAGCCAGAATGCCGATTATGGAGTGTGGCAAATCAGGAGTTTATATAGCAAATTTAGAAAAAAAGATTCGATACCTTAAACTGGTGGTTGCCAGTAGTTAATTAGCTATCATGATTGATTTAGGTGGTTTCAAAAGAAAATACATCATCTGTGATGACTAACTCCACATTTCTAAGAGTATCCCCATTTAGCAGGAAAATGTCTTAAACGTACTTTATAACCAGATAACTGCAGTCTTTGAAGAATACATGACTATTCACTGTACCTCTATTGACTTACAATGAAGTTATCTGGAAGAGTGATATGTCCCCCCAAAAAAGGGGGGTGAACCACAGCAAGAGCTGTAAGAAACTGATCAAATAAGATGTTGAGATATAAGCACTCAAATCTCAAGAATAATGTCTTCTGGAAATATACCATCTAGAAATATATAACACTTCACTGTTTGAATTTCAGCATAAAAACACAAATTCTCTGCCAAAAAATGAAATGTAAACCAGTGAAGACACAAACTGTTGCTGTACAAAATTATTCATCAAAACCAAAGAAAATTGTTCTGTGGGAAAATTTTCTTGTAGCCTAGAAAGACAGAACCTAGAGTAGGTACAAAACTTTGATACCAAGTTCTTTGAGGCAAAACTGAACAAGAAATCCTTTTGATATCCCTTTATGCTGCCTAGTGTATTGATGTGCTTCTATTAACAGCTTCAAATAGTGATGCATCAATAATGGTCTTTTTATATGCATTAACATATTTGTAGAGGTCTTGTAATTATCTTTGACTGATCTGAGGGAAGCTGATTTTTCCATAGGAAATCACATTCTTAAGGATACAACAGAATAATCTAAATATTAAAACTAGCATCTGGTATTAAGGAAGTACCAGTAGATTGGTACACTTACTGGCACAATATCCCTCCTTAGTTTATAAAATATTTTGTTCTTAGTCAAGAGGATAAATACAGGCAAAAGAAAAGTAACATATGGGAAAAACCTCCTCCAGTCCTGCTAAAGAAATGGGCTGTTTTGGACACTGTTTTGGACAATCTCAAGACAATACAAAGAGGGCAACCATAACACAAACAAATTCAATGTAAATATAAAATCATCTCTGTCAGGGGTATGCTATAAATTTAGTCAAAACAGCCTTGGGGAAATCAACTTTTTGTCAGTCAACACAGGACAGTTTTGGATTGCCATTTGATCATCGTACAGTTACAGAAACTAAAATCATCACCTATAGTCTAAACTGTCAGGGAAGCTGAGTTAATCATCTGCTTACTGCTGCCCAGGGTCCACGTCTTTGCTAGCAGTTACTCAGGCAGTGCTTTAAAAAAAAAGATAGGAAGGCATTGCAGAAGGACCAAGCTTCAAGATTGACTTTGCAGGTCCTGCATATGATGAAAAAGAAATATCAAAATAGGAAGAGAAGCTTTCAAGTAAATGACATGTTAGTTTTGACTTTCAGATACTTACTTTGGAGACCCATTTTATGAATTGCATTACTTTACCATCTTCAAAGAATGGCATATTGAGTTCTCATGCAAGTCTTCCATAGCAATAACATACTGAACAAGTCAGTTTCCAGGAAAACTTAATTTTTTCTTACACATTTACAGCTGTAGTTACCCACTTAAAACTTAAGAATGAAAAACATCCTGGGAAGTTAAACGTGTATATTTGGTACAGAATAAGTACTACGAGCAAAAAAAATGAGAAACTGGGAGAAAAAAAAGAAGCGTTCATACCTATGAAATGCAGTACATTTTCTACAGCAGAACAAAGTTGTCATTTTAGAAAGATTTCTCTGAGCTGTACATGGATAAACATAAGACAGAAAAAGCAAAATTAGGCAGCAAAGGTTCTCTTATATGTGGATGACATTACTTAAGGTACCATATGTTAAGCTATGATAGCTTTGCCAGGAGTCAAGTACACAAAATGGAAAAGACTTAGTAGCAATTTACCAAAAGTCATGTTCCACACATTTTGAATAGTTTGTTTTGGTGTTTGTTTATATTATTATAGTATGTTTATTCTCCATATCTCTGGCATAACAATATACAACAAGCCAGGTCTTAAATGCCCAGGAACCACATATTTTAATATTGTGAAAGAGTTTGTGGGAAAGGTGCTTGTGTTACGCTATTGTACATAAACTTTGAAGCAAAGTGCATTTTGAGTGTTAACCGTAACACGTTGATAGGACAGTACTCAACTCCTTTAAGGAACATACTTCAACTCCACACTAGTTCCTAAAGTTTTAGTGCATAGAGTAAAGGATTAATGAGAGCAAAGGTAATTCTTCTTGCAGTTTCTTCTCTCATAAGAGTTTCCCAATCGGCTAAAATATTTTGAACCCATTTCTGCCAGAATTCCTCCTGGACAGTCTTCTCTTCATTCTCAGCCTCTCAGAGCAGCTGTGCCCACACAGCAGATCTGAGCAAAGCATCAGGCATTTCCCAAGGGGAGCCAGGTTCCCCTCACCATCCTAGAAAAATTAAAAAAAAAAAACACAAAACCACACAATCACAGTAAAGCTAACCATCCTACTCTTCTTGAACACTGCTAAATCGAACCTTTCTTCCTTTACATCCCTTGCCATCATCTCTTCCAAGATTAAAACATGCTTCTCTTATTAATCAAACCATATAGCAAACACGGTTTAAACTCCTTCATTGAAAAAGTACAAAACATATATGTAACTTACAGTTCTCCACCTAGACTTTCACAATCCATGTACATAATATCTATACAGACTCTATTTTGAAGTCAAAACTACCAAACTCACAAAAAAAATCAAAATCCTCTTCCCAGCCTCATTACGTTCGATAAGCATTCCACAAACATTATTGTTACGGAAAGCCATACGAAATAGCACTGATTTTGACCTCAGCTTGCTGTGTTGTAACCTAAGAATGATGTTCCAGGACTTCACAACTACTCTCTTTTCTCAGTCTTTCCTGTATAAAATAAGGACAAGGGAAGATTTTAGAGGATACGTTTGGGGAAAAGTCTCAGCTACATTAATTCAAAGGTTGTCCAATTTTAATTACAGTATTTGAAATGAGATAACAGTACCGTAGAGAGAAACTCTACCCATGTGTCAAACATGTTTATAATTCACCACAATATCCTTCCATCCTGCTGTTCAGCTTACAGTAATTTTTCATTTGCCAGTCAGTAATACCACCTTAATCACCTACTATCTTTGAATGTTTCCCCTAAGAATTGTATGCTTCGTATTATTAGCTCTCATGTACAGAACCATAATAACAGTTTCATATCTTTAATTTTCTAGCAAGGTAAAAGTATTTGAAAGTGTAAAATTTTACAGTAAATTCAGAGAATTGGAAGTTTAGAAGTAAAGCCTCTAACACATCAAAAAATGAAAGAATTGAGATTTTTTTTCTTAGTCAATGGTGTGCCCATATCTCTGCTGGTGCTGTTTGGAAGAGCACAAGCTGACTCCTTATAAACATGTTCAAGCAAGGCAGCTATTAGGAGCATCTGGCACTCTCACATATGCTCAGGGTAATATACAAGTTTGAGAGACAAAGGGCAAGAAAAATGTGAAAAGAAAGGAAAAGAAAGGCCCATTCAATCAAATTATGCTTTTTTAACAGCTCTTGCAGATTAATTCAACCACTTTTAGGTGAACTTTTTAGGTGAACTTTTCTTAGAACAGAAAAGTTTGGTTGGAAGGGACCTAACAAGGATCATCTGCTTCAACAGCCTGACTTCTTCAGGACTAACCAAAAGTTAAAGCACATTATAGAGCACATTACCATCATCCAAACATCTGTTGAACACTGACAGGCATGGGGCAACCACCACCTCTTTAGGAAGCCTGTTTCCAAGAAAGTTTCCAAGAAAGTTTCCAAGATATTACAATTTTCAAGCATTGTTTATCATTTTAAGCCTGTGAAATGACTCAGATTTACAGAACCTTTTCACTAACATTACCATGACTGGGCACTCTCAAATGTATTATATTTGGAAAAAAAAAAGTTATATCTATATAAATTTCACTGATTTTTATGGAATGTCAAGTTTGTAAGTGTTGTATTGTTAAATGACTGCACTTTACTTATTAAGTGAAAGAATAAAGGTCACTCTAGTTCTTGTTTAAGAAGGAATGTTAGACAAAAGTTTCACAAGATATAAATCTGAAAAATATAAACCTATGGTATTTTTGTGTGATTCTAGTATTGCCCACTTTCCATTACATTCTCCTGTTAAGTACTGCAGCACAACCACATTTTATTACTTTACCACTCACACTTCAGGCTACTGAATTCCCTCCTACCAAAAAGCACTTCAGTCTGCTTTATCATTTTGAATCACTGTTTGGAAATATTTTGTGATATATGATGCACTGCATATAATTTCTGAAATATGATACTTCTGTTTTTATGTTACTTGCTGGATTTTCTCTTTTCTTTAGTACTGCAGCTTGCTTCAAATTTCTAAAATTACTGCCTCAGTCCTGGAAACAGAACTGCTGATCTTTACTCCTACAATTGCAGTGTTTCTCTAAACCTTCAAAAATCAATGTAAAGATTCGATTCCAAAGGATGTTGCATTAATTCCCAACACTTACTAGGCTTGTTATGCTACTCATACATAAAGCGAAAGTAATGAAAGGATTAGACCTTGTCTCTACTATTTTTTCCTTTATTAATAATCTTTATTATACAGACTTACGTAGTCTGAAGTACAGGTGGGAGAGACATCCTATTTAATTCTTATTAAGTCTTTCTATTAACTTAACTTCTATTATTAACTTTGCCACTGAAGTCAGTGGCAGATTCACTTAACCACAATAAGCGTTGGTTTGTTTGTCCCTGATTATCAAAGGCCATTAGTTCAATTGCATCATTTCATTCAAAAGGCTCTATTTGCTTTATTTGTGCTGCAAAATCTTGCTGGCCCCAGTTCTTTATTTAAAGGTTGTTTTTCTGAAGTGGACCTTGTTCCATTTATTATTTCTCAAGGTGTGAGAGTACAGTTTAAATATTTACTTTTGTCCTGGTTTCAGGTAGGACAGAGTTAATTTTCCTCCTAGTAGCTGGCAGGGTGCTATGTTTTGGATTAGGATGAGAAGAGCGCTGATAACATGCTGATGTTTTAATTGTTGTAGAGCAATGCTTACACCAAGCCAAGGACTTTTCAGCTTCTCGCTCTGTCCTGCTAGCGAGCAGGCTGGAGGTGCAGCAGGAGCTGGGAGGGGACAGACCCAGGACAGCTGACCCAAACTGGCCAAAGGGGTATTCCATACCATCTGACGTCATGCTGAACAATATATAGGGGTGGCTAGCCGGGGTGGGGGGGCCGGCTGCTCGGGGATAGGCTGGGCATCGGTCAACGGGTGGTGAGCAATTGCATTGTGCATCACTTTGTACACATTATTACTAGTATTATTATTATTATTATTATTATTGTTATTATTTTCCCTGTCTTAATAAACTGTCCTTATCTCAACTCACAGGCTTCACTTTCCCGTTTCTCTCCCCCATCCTGGAGAGGGAGGGGGGGAGGGTGAGCGAACAGCTGTGTGGTGTTTGGCTGCCAGCCGGGCTAAACCACAACAAATGAGTCCCATTGTCTGACTCAATTCTTTCTGGGGTGCCATGTCGCCATAGGACTTGCTTTTCAAGGCCCAGGATAGTGTTCCGGGCGGTGGCATGGGGCACAGGATATGTTTCCAGCCATCCGGTGGTTGCTTCCACCATTGTAAGTACGTGGCGCTTGCCGTTGCGGGTTTGGGGGAGTGTGATGTAATCAATCTGCCAGGCCTCTCCATATTTGTATTTCAGCCATCGTCCTCCATACCAGAGAGGCTTTGACCGTTTGGCTTGTTTAATTGCAGCACATGTTTCACAATCATGAATAACCTGTGCTATAGTGTCCATGGTCAGGTCCACCCCTCGGTCACGAGCCCATCTGTATGTTGCATCTCTACCTTGATGGCCTGAGGTGTCATGGGCCCATCGGGCTATAAATAATTCACCTTTATGTTGCCAGTCCAGGTCCACCTGAGCCACTTCAATCTTAGCAGCCTGATCCACCTGCTGGTTGTTTTGATGTTCTTCAGTAGCCCGATTCTTGGGCACATGAGCATCTACATGGCGTACCTTTACAACCAGGTTCTCTACCCGGGCAGCAATATCTTGCCACAATGCAGCAGCCCAGATGGGTTTGCCCCGGCGTTCCCAGTTGTTCTGCTTCCATTGCTGTAGCCACCCCCACAGGGCATTTGCTACCATCCATGAATCAGTGTAGAGATAGAGAACTGGCCACTTTTCTCGTTCAGCAATATCTAAGGCCAGCTGAACAGCTTTCACTTCTGCAAACTGACTCGATTCACCTTCTCCCTCAGCAGCTTCTGCAACTCGTCGTGTAGGACTCCATACGGCAGCTTTCCATCTCCGATGCTTTCCCACCATACGACAGGACCCATCAGTGAACAGGGCATATTTCTTCTCATTTTCTGGTAGCTTGTTGTACAGTGGGGCTTCTTCAGCACGGACCACCTCCTCCTCTGCTGATATCCCGAAGTACTTGCCTTCTGGCCAGTCCATAATCACTTCCAGGATTCCTGGGCGACTGGGGTTTCCTATTCGAGCCCGCTGAGTAATCAGTGCAACCCACTTGCTCCATGTAGCATCAGTTGCATGATGTGTAGAGGGGACCCTTCCTTTGAACATCCAACCCAGTACCGGCAGTCGGGGTGCCAGAAGGAGCTGCGCTTCAGTACCGATCACTTCCGAAGCAGATCGAACTCCCTCATATGCTGCCAATATCTCCTTTTCGGTTGGAGTATAGCGGGCCTCAGATCCTCTGTATCCCCGACTCCAAAACCCCAGGGGTCGACCTCGAGTTTCCCCAGGTTCTTTCTGCCAGAGGCTCCAGGTGGGACCATTCTCCCCGGCTGCGGTGTAGAGCACATTCTTTACGTCTGGTCCTGTTCGGACTGGCCCAAGGGCTACTGCATGAACTATTTCCTGCTTAATTTGTTCAAAGGCTTGTCGTTGCTCAGGGCCCCATTCAAAAGCATTCTTCTTACGAGTTACTTGGTAGAGCGGGTTTACAATCAGACTGTAATTTGGAATATGCATTCTCCAAAACCCCACGACACCTAGGAAAGTTTGTGTTTCCTTTTTGCTAGTTGGTGGAGACATAGCTGTTATTTTGTTGATCACATCCATTGGGATTTGACGACGTCCATCTTGCCATTTTATTCCTAAAAACTGGATCTCTCGTGCAGGTCCTTTGACTTTATTTTGTTTTATGGCAAAACCGGCCTTCAGAAGGATTTGGACTATTTTCTTCCCTTTCTCGAAAACTTCCTCTGCCGTGTCACCCCACACAATGATGTCATCGATGTACTGCAGGTGTTCAGGAGCCTCCCCCTGCTCCAGCGCAGACTGGATCAGTCCATGGCAAATGGTAGGGCTATGTTTCCACCCCTGGGGCAGCCGATTCCACGTATATTGGACTCCCCTCCAAGTGAAAGCAAACTGTGGCCTGCACTCTGCTGCTAGAGGGATGGAGAAAAATGCATTAGCAATATCAATTGTGGCATACCACTTGGCTGCCTTTGATTCCAGTTCGTACTGGAGTTCTAGCATGTCCGGCACTGCAGCACTCAGTGGTGGCGTGACTTCGTTCAGGCCACGATAGTCCACTGTTAGTCTCCACTCACCATTAGACTTTCGCACTGGCCATATGGGACTATTAAAAGGTGAATGGGTCTTGCTGATCACTCCTTGGCTCTCCAGTTGACGAATTAGCTCGTGGATGGGAATCAGGGAGTCTCGGTTGGTGCGATATTGCCGCCGGTGCACAGTTGTGGTAGCGATTGGCACTTGCTGTTCTTCAACCCTCAGCAGCCCCACAACAGAAGGGTCCTCTGAGAGACCGGGCAAGGTAGACAACTGTTTAATGTCCTCTGTCTCTAAGGCAGCTATGCCAAAAGCCCAGCGGAACCCTTTTGGGTCCTTGAAATATCCTCTTCTAAGATAGTCTATGCCAAGGATGCACGGAGCATCCGGGCCAGTCACAATACGGTGCTTTTGCCACTCATTTCCAGTTAGAC
The DNA here is from genome assembly GCF_013377495.2 of Cygnus atratus. Lineage (NCBI taxonomy): Eukaryota > Metazoa > Chordata > Aves > Anseriformes > Anatidae > Cygnus > Cygnus atratus. The sequence continues at coordinate 1,881,814 of NC_066365.1, forward strand.
TCACTTCAGCTTCCAATACAGTTAACTGCTGGGATCCCCCTGTCACGCCATAAATACAGATGGGCTCTGGCCCTTTACAGCTTGATGGCATTAGAGTACATTGTGCACCGGTGTCTACTAAAGCCTTATACTTCTGTGCGTCAGACGTGCCAGGCCATCGAATCCACACAGTCCAATAAACTCGGTTGTCCCTTTCCTCCCCCTGGCTGGAGGCAGGGCCCCTCTAGTCCTGGTCAGAATCTTCGTTTCTGTGTTTAAAAGACTGCCTGCTAGAAGTTGGAGCAGCCAACTTTTCAGAGAACCCCTTTCTCCCGATTGTTTTCTTTTGTAACTCACGTACCCGTGCCTCTAGGGTCTCAGTAGATTTTCCATCCCATTTTCTCATGTCCTCTCCATGGTCACGTAGGTAGAACCACAGGGTGGCGCGGGGTGTGTACCCACCATATTGTCTTCTTTGCACGGATGCGCGTTTACCCCTAATAGCCGAGACGCTGGTTCGTACAGGTGGGGAAGAAAATACACTCTCTTTAAGTTGGTGGACCTCTTCAAAAAGTTTCTCCAAAGTATTCTCTTTTAGTTGGTGGCCACTGGGTCGTTCAGGTGGGGGGGAATATAAATTCTCTTTAAGTTGGTGGACCTCTTCAAAAAGTTTCTCCACAGCCGAGACGCAGGCCTGTAGGGAAGAGGAGAGATTTCCTTCGTACTGCCGGAGTTGTTTAGCCATGTCACCCACTGTGGGATCTTCACCGTCTTTCCAGGATATTATTGCCAATGTGCTGGCCCATGTTGATGGTGCATTATGTACAAACTTCCGCCATATGGGTCGAGTACACTGGACGTCATCTGGATCTGTGGATGTTTGTGCGTCGTCTAGGTCCTTATAAATTACTTCCCGTACGGCTAATTCCCTCAGGTACTGGATTCCCTTCTCCATGGTGGTCCACTTGACTGGTAGACATATAAGTTCTTCCTTGTAGGGATACCTTCCCTTCACAGCTAACAGGAGACGCCTCCAGAGGCTGTGAGATCGTGCTCCATCTCCAATTGCTTTGTCAATGCTTGCATCTCTAGCAAGGGATCCCAACCGCTTGGCTTCCCTGCCCTCTAATTCCACACCATTGGCTCCAGTGTCCCAGCACCGGAGCAGCCAGGTGACAAGCTGTTCACCTATACAGCGACCAAAATCTTTTCGCACATCTCGTAGCTCACGCTGGTATAGGGTTCGGGTAGTTACTGTTGATTTTTCAACATCCTCATCCTCATCTTCATCCTCCTGCACACTTGATGGCCCAGCCTCGTCTTCTCCACGCCCAGACTTAGCAGAAGACTTTCTGCGTTCTAAACGACCTGAGTCTCTATACCATTTTTTCACCTTTTCTACAGGGGCAACTTGCACTGCTACAGCTCGCCTCTCCGACCCAGCCACAGGGTCTGCCACAGGGGTTGGAATACCCTCTGCAGGGGCAACTTGCACTGCTACAGTTCGTTTCTCCGACCCAGCCACAGGGTCTGCCACAGGGGTTGGAGTACCCTCTGCAGGGGCAACTTGTACTGCTACAGTTCATTTCTCTGACCCAGCCACAGGAGCTGGAACGGCTGCGGGAGCCGGGACGGCTGCGGGAGCCGGAACCGGGACGGCTGCGGGAGCCGGAACCGGGACGGCTGCGGGAGCCGGAACCGGGACGGCTGCGGGAGCTGGAACGGCTGTGGGAGCCGAAACCGGGACGGCTGCGGGAGCTGGAACGGCTGTGGGAGCCGAAACCGGGACGGCTGCGGGAGCTGGAGCTGGAACAGCTGCGGGAGCTGTCACTAGGTTGATAGTAGCATCAACTGCAGCTCGATAGGCACAGGCCAGACCCCAGCACGCCACAGTGATTTGTGTCACTTCGGAACTGCCGGAGTCATGACACCTTTTTTTCAAGCATTCTACCAGTTTTTTAGGATTTTGCAGTTGTTCAGGGGTGAACGTCCAAAACACTGGAGGTGCCCACTGCCCTAGAAACCTGCCCATATCCTCCCACACTCCCTGCCACTCGCAAATATCCCGCCTCAAGACAGATCTCCGGATGAGATTCCTAAGTAGTTGTTTAACCTTAAACAAAACCTGAAGCGCATTCAGGAGACATAACAACAAGAACATGCTGGTCTGAGTATCCCAAGGATATTCAACATCTTGGAGAGCTACCGTAACTAGCTCGGGGGATAAGAGGGTGGTGAAGGAGGAAGGGAGAGTGAACAGGTAGGAGAAAATATCTTCCCCTGTCCCCTCCAGAGATTGACTCCCTGATGAAAAAAGGCAATAGGTGTAATTGCTAATAGTTTCTGAGATATGGTTTCCGAAGTATAGAGTCGACGACAGTGCTGAGTACAAATACCAGGTTAGAGTCATGACCAGATATTTCATCATTTCATAAGCCATCGTTACACCACACAGTACCATAACAATCTTGAACCAGGGCCCGGAAAGGATAAACAGCATGACAGGGAGCACATACAGAAAGTAACTTGCTATAAAACTCAATTTGGGAAACAGGTATAGCAGACTTGAGATGAAAGCAATCAACATTGTGACTAGCAACTATTAAGCAGGTCGAATACTTATACCAATTTTAGTTTAACACACTCGGGTCAAATCTGTCGATATCTCAACCCTTCGTGCCCCACGTTGGGCGCCAAATTGGCTGTTGTGGTTTAGCCCGGCTGGCAGCCAAACACCACACAGCCGTTCGCTCACCCTCCCCCCCTCCCTCTCCGGGATGGGGGAGAGAAACGGGAAAGTGAAGCCTGTGAGTTGAGATAAGGACAGTTTATTAAGACAGGGAAAATAATAACAATAATAATAATAATAATACTAGTAATAATGTGTACAAAGTGATGCACAATGCAATTGCTCACCACCCGTTGACCGATGCCCAGCCTATCCCCGAGCAGCCGGCCCCCCCACCCCGGCTAGCCACCCCTATATATTGTTCAGCATGACGTCAGATGGTATGGAATACCCCTTTGGCCAGTTTGGGTCAGCTGTCCTGGGTCTGTCCCCTCCCAGCTCCTGCTGCACCCCCAGCCTGCTCGCTAGCAGGACAGAGCGAGAAGCTGAAAAGTCCTTGGCTTGGTGTAAGCATTGCTCTACAACAATTAAAACATCAGCATGTTATCAGCGCTCTTCTCATCCTAATCCAAAACATAGCACCCTGCCAGCTACTAGGAGGAAAATTAACTCTGTCCTACCTGAAACCAGGACAACTTTTAATAACATGAATCACTAACCATATTAAAATACTCTTGACAAGTTGTTCAAAGGGCAATTTTACTTGAAATGAGATATTGAAAATGTGTTTCTGCAGAAATACAGCAAGTACACATTTTTAAATTATTAGTTCCAAACACATTTAGCTACAACACCTGAAATTCACTAAGACACACAGTGAACGATGTACTATTTCCAGCTTAACCAAATACCCTGTAATGCATCTGTTCATATTTTTGAAATACTTGAGCAACCTTAGCATTTCGAAACAGTGTTAATTCTCCTTCATAGGAAATGTAAACATATTTCTCATTAAACTAATGAAGGCAGTACTTAAGTTTGATGGATTGCCAAAATGCCAACACCAGCATCGAAATAAAATCGTTTGTCAGTGGCATGACACTATGGCATGTCTATTATTAGACGTGATAAATTGATAGGAAGTCCTGTGGTTATATCCAAAGTCCCCATAAAGATTATAGAAACACCATATGGCCCTCTCCTTCAAGTCACATTAGGGGTTGCATTGTTTGATTAATGTTTGCTTATTATAAATAGACCTTTATCAGGCAAAGTCAACTGAACCTGAGAATCGAAGCATACCTACTTCTTCCTTAAATGTCACTATGATCATTTGGCAAATTACAACTGCCTGGAATTATTCCAATGGTTACACCACAAGAAAAGGCCAGTATTTAACAAACGTTAGGAGAATCAGAAAAGAATTGACAGATTTGATTTTCTGTACACAGAACAGGAAATAATTGACTTTTAAAGTAAATCAAAACCTTAGTGAAATATTGATTCTTTTTAATGTAAATTACCATCATTGGTTTTCAAAAGGATGCATGTTTCAGAAGGATCATCTGCGAAATTCTATGCACTCTCACTTTCTAGAAGGAACTTTTTAAAAATACTTAAAGACCATTGCCTTGAACCTGCTCTGAAGTATCTGAGAAACTAAATTGCATTGCCTAACTACCCAACTCACAGCCAATCACAGTCACATTCTTAATCAAGCAAAATTTCACTGGAACCAGAAGAAAGAAAACGGTAACATTTCTGAAGTTGGAAGCCTCCCCGAAGAAATACGCTACCTTGCTATATGCACAGAAGTACACCAGCAAACATTCTTGCAGGTACCCCACTTCTTTCCAAGTTGCCACTACCAGGTTACTCAATACCTGGGTTTCCTGAGGCATCCCCACCCACAGCTGATCAGTTGATACTACTCAAAAGCTCATTTTACCATTAGCTACCTACAGGAACAGTATTTGTCTCCCCAGATTTGCAATAATTTAGTTAGAATAATTTTCTGTTAGAAATCGGTCTTAGCTGCTTCTAAAGAAGCACTCTTAATATTACCATGCACATGAGCAGATCAGCCATTTTATGCCCTCTTACTGGCCCTTCCCAGCAAAATTTCATTATTCTGTTGCAGATGACTTCACAGTTCCCACTCTCCCCCTGGAGCTCATGTGTCCTACACTTTAGACCACCAGATTTGCAACTGTATAAAATGGGAATTTAGCAACAGTGACTGTCCAAAAAAGGCTATCATGATGAGCAGTACCCACTCAAATGAAAGTTTTGGAGTTGCATAGCAAAAAAAGTATTTGCCCTCCCAATTAAAAGCCAAAAATCCACTTTCTCACCCCAAAAAAAAACAAAAACAAACAAAAAAACATTTGGTTAGCATTAACTAGCATTTCCATAAGTTTTTGATGAAAAACTTAGGGGCATTTTTAATCAGTTTCATTGATTTGATTTACTTGAATATGACTTTTTCCCCTTAAATTCTGTTGGTATATGTTTAGTCCTAAAACTGAGTATTAGAGATAAAACATGTCTGGTACACAGTAAAAATGAATATCTCCTTTGTAAAAATCTGATCCCAAATCCACCAGGAAATAATTCTGGATGGTTTGGGATCATTTTCTAACATAGGCCATTGGAAATCCATCATTACTTAAAACCTTTGACATGTAGATGGCAAAGTACTTCATTACTGTCCTTCAGGCCACCTAAAGGAACTTGCTTTCACAGTGACAATGAATTTATTCTATTAGAAAATGAGAGTGTTAACGTATAAAATTTGAAAGTTTATAAGAACATGCTTCTACAGGAGCTTGGAATAACCATAGGACTTACTACTAAAGGAAATAAAAATGAGTACCACTCACACTTGGAAAGCTAAATGCCAAATCCAATTTTCAACTTCATTTCCTATTAACAGTTGATAACACAGTAATGATCATATTTTTGTGCACTGGGTGCAATTTCAACCCAAAGTCTGAAGTTTTCCTTTCACCACTTACATAATAAATAAATCCCTATGGCAGAAGCTGAGCAAGAGGAAATACATTTCTTCTGCGATAGTAGATAAACTGCTGAAAGAGGAGGAGGAAGAGTTACCTAAATGGAATTCATCAACTATAGTAATTTTGAGTGCTCAAGCATACAGTTTGAGCCCCAGATCAAGAACACAAATTCTTGAAGATGTGAGTAGAAGATGAAAAAATCATTACTACAGTTTGTGCCTATAGTACATGGGTTTATTAATGAATAGATACCTTGTTATAAGTCAAAATATTGAGCTATTGATTGACCTAAGAAATTCATATCAAATTAAGAGTTCCCATTTGGACTGAATGGCACTGATTGCACTTCCCTGTGAATATACTTTATCCAGACACATACAAAGACATATAAAAGAAATCCTGTATAGTTTATGAGGAACCAGTTTGAGGAATAGTTCAACAAAAGCCAGGTCACAGTAACAATTTGTAACTGCAGAAATGTGTGGAATGCCAGTGCAAAAGATCCTAGCTTTGTACAAACATATAGCACCATGAAGAGAGACAAAATTATCTACGTAATTTAAAAAGCAAATTGCATTCTAACTTTTAAATCCTCCCTTAAGTGACTAAAATATATTAAGTGGAAAACAGACTGATCTGAACAGAAAAAAAAGTTAACAGAACTCTGCTGATTTAGTCATAACATCCCAAATATTTTCACCTGCTTTATAACAACATACTTAGTATAAATATTTCTTGTTTTGCAGGATGATGTTATTAAATAAGATTGGTATTGATAGCTCTCTGTATAGCAAGTTATTATAGGTGAGCTATAGTGACAGTTTTTGTTAAGACTGACTGTCACTATAAACTGTCTTTATTCAGTTGATTAAAACTGTCTGAATCTGACTTCTCTACATTTCTCCATATTTTTCTGTTTCAGGTTAATTTTTTTCAAAGAATTTAAGCACGACTCTTGAACGCGTACACTTCCATTTACCCGCTCCCAGAAAAGAAACAAAACTCATCTTTAAATGAGTCCATATAGGAGTTATGTTTTTTGATTTTGTCTTAATTATCATTTCTAAAACAAGGAACACTGATATCACCTCATTTACATGGATTTTGTGCAACTTAAACTATATCTGTAAGAACTTATAGGAATATACGGAGCTACATCATACAGTCAATGACAAAGGTGGGAACAAATTGAAAAAAAGACTTGTCAGCCACATTTACAAGTCCAACCATCTTTCTGAAAATTTGCATTAACACCTTGTCAGAAATGTAATATTGAAATAACTTGAAAAAAAAATAGTCTTCCCTGCAGAAAAGGCTGTGTTATTTACAGATATCAAAGGAAGTTAGAAAGAAGACATCAAATCATAGAATTTAATTTATTTATAAGTGTGATTGTTTTTCATCTTTTTGCACACTATATGATTCAGTGTAATTCCATACAAATTTTTGCAATATGTTGACAGTCAAAATGTGCATAATAACATGCACCTGTACAAAACTCTACATGCAGAATTCACTTAAAATATGCAAAATTTGTAAGTGAAGCAAGAAGTATCAGACACTCTATGAATGTTATAGAACACAGATTCTGCTCACGGTTCTGCAACCTACCCTTTGGGCCAGCTAAGGCTTTTATAACGCAAGTCTAAAGAGCAGCATATACATATATTTTTTAAAGTATTCGTTGGGAGTTCTTAGCTAAGATCCTTATGTGTAAACATTCTGAAGTAGGAAAATTTTCTGCGGCCAACAGTGTTAAATTTGTTTATTGCGATATCATTTGCTTGAATAATGAATATCTCCACTCTAAATAGGCCCCACTATCCGTTAGCAAACATCACAACTACACTTGGGAAGGAGATTGCAAGTGATGGAACCCTTAGAAGCCTTCATCTATCCTTGCGTGCAAAAGACCCATAGAGTAATATTCCCTGGCTGCAGTGAGTAAAAGGGAAGATCTTGAATTAAATTCAAACATAACTAATGATAAGAGATAAGTGAATTTTAGCCTATGGTATTTGCTTTTCCCCCTTTTAAGCTTTCCCAGGAAAGATTACATAGAGAGCTGCATAGCTAAACTCTCACAAGTCACCACTGAGGAAAAGATGTTATGCATTTGCAGTAAACAAACTCAGATTGGGTGGTAGGATTCCAGTTCACAGATAGACCTCTATTTGTCGATTACCCCGAGGATATCTATGCAAAACCCTGGTGGTTTACACAAGTGGTACCAGTGAAAACAATGACTTTCTTGCATGAGTAATGGAGCAGGATTTAGCCTGTGTAGCCATATTACTAGTTTTTGGTTTTGTTTTTTTTTAAGAGGAAGTAGAGGACCCCACAAACAGTGCTCCAGTGACTTCACCCTGTGGATCAGTACATCAAAGGTTGATACTTTGTGGTTATTTAGACCATTTGGTTGGTGACAGAAATATTCTGTAGAACTCCAGGACAACGGCTCAAGTTTAGAATTAGATCCCACATTACACCTGTTTTTGCAAAGAATGATGGAAAACACATACGGAGCTGCACGCTCTGGTGACCAGAAAATGGGGCATTTACAGGGAAATAAAACAGTAACAAAACCTGAGCCCAAACGTACAGACATCTATTAAATAAAAAAAACAGAACCTATGACATTCCTAATGTGCTGAACATCCATTTAAACTGAATTATGCATATTCATGCTAGCAATAAAAGAAATCACTCAGAGGTTAATCATTTAAAAGCAGGCATCACTGGATTGCTGAGTCTTATGCCTCTGATAGTCCACATGGTAAAGGGTAAAAAGCCAACTTGTCTGCTACAACAGTTACTCAATTTTTCCCCATCTGTTTTCTATATAAAAAAGAAATAATATTGCTTTTTAAGCAGAACATTTGTGAACATTTTCTTGCATATAGCTCAAGGTCTGAAAGCAAAAGTATAGATAAGGAAGAGTCTAGCAGATATATAACTTGCAGACCAGAGTCCAATTCCCTGAAAATCTGAAGTTAACTGAAAAATCAATGATGCTTTCATGTAGAGATTTTGGGAAATATCATCTGATATTCATTTGCCTCTTAAGCTACATTGAAAATTACTATCTGTCTCCCTTTATCTTGGCTTAAGGGCAGGGGGCAGATAAGTGGAAAAATCTGTATTTTGCTTTTCAAGTCCATGAAGAATTTAGGAGTCTGCTCATGTACCCTAGTTGTAGGGAAGAGATAGATAGAGAAATGAGAAGAGGATATTAATATTTCCTTCCACACCAGCAGAAACTTGCAACTCTTGAAAAACAGGAAACAGAGCCCTATCCTTAACGTAATAGCAACTTCAATAAAGCACATACTGGGCATTTACTGAAAACTTCTGATATGCATGAATACTCATGACAATTCAGCTCTCCTGCTGTCTGACATCCATTTTGCCTGAGGGAGACATTGCTAGATGCAAAACACATTTTTTCAGACCTTTATGGTAGAGAGAATGGTAAAGCCTGTTCAGACCTGTGCCCTTCTCCATCAGAATGTCTCTACAAACACCAATTGGACAGAAAAAATGAGAGCATATAATATATTGTTACTATTTGATAGATGTACACTGGTTTAAAACAAATGGATGTGTGGTCTCAGGAAATTTCCATTTGGCAAGAACCCAAGCTGTAGAAAGCCACGACCACAACAAGTGCTAAGTAGTAGCATTCTCAGCAAGAGACAAAAGACTAGGGAGATTGCAAACCCTTCAGACTATGGCAGATATATAGTAGCTGAGCAGCACAGTCAAGAGCACACTCGTTATCAGTATGTATACATTTTAATTACTTAAAAAGGGAGCTTTTATTTTTCTCATGCCTTATTTGCAGTTTTGTTTTCAGTGTTGTACATGCTACATACTTCCCATAAAACCCCTTGTAGGATTTTCAGGATACCCTACAGATGCAGTCCCGCTGGAGGTGGTTTCTAAAAAGCCAAGTTAGCATGAACATTACTGTACAAAACCTCCCTAGGAGCTCAGTGTTCAGATGCAGTGAACTCATAAGAAAGGAAAGTGAAGATTAGAGAGAAGATCTAACCCCAAGTTCAAAATTAGAGCTGGAATGGTCTAATGCACAATATTAAGAAATTGCTATGACCCCAAGTTTTAGGAGTGGGAGGCTGATTCCACTACAAACAGAATGATAAAGGCAGAAAGAGGCAAATGAAATGACTGACCGCTGTGCATGAGGTGACCTTGTGCACCTGTAGCTGCAGTTGCTATTGTACAAGAAGCTTTAGAAATATATAAAAGAGACAGATATGTTGGAAAGACAGAGTTTGCTGTTTGTCACAGAACAGGTATTAATTCTAACTGAATTACAGGTGTGGAGACAGCATTGCCAGTTACCTACCAGAGTCATTTAGACATTAATATGTCTTTATTTTTATGCTTGAAATAAGTTTTTAATAAAACTAAGGATAGTCTTGGTACTGAATAGCTCTTTCCATGAAAAAAATGCATTTTGGTTGCAAGGACTGTTTGCTAGCAATAATAAGTTTCGTCTTTGCAACAGAACATTTGTGAGTAACGTGAACAAATAATGTGCACATGCAAGTCCCTTCAACAAGAACTAACCCTAAATACAGATGGAACCCTAAATTCAGATGGACTGAAAATAAGGTGCATTAGTATCACTAAGTTTTCCACGCTGGCTGTTGACACTTGAAGAGAAGTTTCTACCCACTTAGTGATAGGGTGCCCATAGCATAACAAATGGAGAAGTGTAAAAAGTCCAGTGTACTCCCATATTGGGCAGATTATGGTGAGGCAGATCAGCTAGATTGTAATTTCCTGTAACACTGAATACTTTATCATTCACATGGATCACACATCAGTCTGAAATTACCCTCTTTATAGGGTAGGAATTAAATCACCTAAATACTTTAAAACAAAAGGTGATAGTGACCTCACAAAATGTGTTGGAATTACAGCAAGTGTCTTTATAAATACATACTCAAAACAGATTTGCTACTTTACACCAGAGATGCATTTTGTCCAACTTTAATGAGAAATGTCTTGAATTGCATCCTACCTGAATAGAGCTATGACATGAAAACCTAGAACCACAGAAAAAGCCCATTCCTAAATAGGGGCAGACTGTAATAGATATGTTTTGATCTTTGTAAAACTAATATCTGAAATTAAAAAAGTGAAGAAAAATTGTGGAATAATAATAATAATAACAAGAAATGAAAGATTGTACAAGCAATAACGACCAAGTTAAATGATTATTTTAAGAGAATTGTTAAGCAAGCCTCCTGAAGCTCAAAAAAAGCGTATTAAACTTCTTATGTCATCAGGGTTTTTTGTTCTTTGTTTTTAAACATGGCACATCAAGTAAAAATAAAAGATGCTTTATCTTTGGTCACTGTCCCAGATGGAAAACAACTAGTCAGCAGACTGATTATATGAACGGTTCATACATGAAAAAAGATTTTATACATACATGAAAATCAGATTTTTATTTTCAAGTTCTTTACTACTGTTTTTAGATCTGAGCAATTCTACCCAAAACTAGTTCTGAATTTTGAAATGTAGGAAAAGATTGTTGTTCTTTTACAAATGAATCTATAACACATAAGCTGATTGACAACTACAAACAACAAAAGAATAGGTACATTACTATATCTGAGGTGAGAGGGATCAACGCAGAAGGATGGGAGTGAATGCTTGTGGTGGTTTTACTCTGGGCAGCTGAGCTCCACCACAGGTGCTCTCTCAGTCCCCTTCCTCAAAGGGAAAGAGGGAGAAAATATGATGCAAAGGGCTCAAAGGTTAACATAAGCATGGGGGAATCACTCAACAATTATCATCGCAGTCAAAAGAGACTAAGCATAGGGAGATTAATATAATTTATTACATATTACTAACAAACTAGACCAGTGAGAAACTAAAAACAAACTAAGAACACCCCTGCTCCTGCGTGGGCTCCTCTCCATGGGCTGCAGCTCCAGCCCGGGGCCTGCTCTTGTGGGGGCTCCTCCACAGGCTGCAGCATGGAGATCTGCTCCATGTGGGACCCATGGGCTGCAGGGGGACAGCCTGCTCGACCAGGGGCCTCTCCACAGGCCGCAGGGGAACTGCTGCTGCGTGCCTGGCCTACTTCCTGCCCTTCTCCTTCACTGATTTTGGGGGTTGCAGGGCTGGTTCTCACTCCTTGCTCTCCCAGCTGCTGTTGCTCAGTTTTTTTTCCTCCCCTTTCTTCAATCTGCTCTCCCAGAGGCCCAACCAACATCACACACTGGCTCAGCTCTGGCCAGCAGCAGGTCCCTTTGGAGCCAGCTGAAACTGGCCCTTATCTAACAAGGGGCAGCTGCTGGACTCTGCTCACAGAGGCCACCACTGCAGTCCCCCACTACCAAAACCTTGCCACGTAAACCCAATACAATGATGTATTATGGAAGCTAGTCTGGATCTCAGATTTAATGAGGCAGCAATTGGAGTCTCGTGTCCTTCCCAAATAACTCATGTAGGTACCACAAGCATCTCATCACTTGGGCGCAAGTACCTAACAATCAACCCATCATTTAGAAACAGAAAATGTTTTCCAGGAGAGTTACGCTAAGGCCATGGGTAGCAAAATTATCAAAAAAACATCTAAAAAGATTTTTTTATAGAATCATAAAACTGTTTGGTTTGGAAGGGACCTTAAAACCTATCTAGTTCCAACCCCCCTGCCATGAATAGGGACACCTCCCACTAGACCAGGTTGCCTCAAAGCCCCATCCAACCTGGCCTTAAACACCTACAGGGATGGGGCATCCACAGCTTCTCTGGACAACCTGTACCAGTGCCTCACCACCCTCTGAGTGAGGCATTTCTTCCTTACCTAATCGAACCTCACCCTCTTTTAGTTTAAAACCATTACTCATTGTCCTGTCACTCCACTCCCTGACAACAAGTCCCTCCCCAGCTTTCCTGTAGGCCCCCATTAGGTACTGGAAGGCTGCCATAAGGTCTCCCTGGAGCCTTCTCTTCTCCAGGCTGAACAACCCCAACTTCCTCAGGCTGTCCTCATAGGAGAGGTGCTCCATCTTCGTTGCCTTCCTCTGGGCTCACTCTAACTGGTATGTGTCCTTCTTGTGCTGGGAGTCCCAAAGCTGAATGCGGCACTTCAGGTAGGGTCTCATACAGCAAAGTCAAGGGGAACAATCAGCTCTCAACTAGCTGGCCACACTTCCTTTGATGCAGTTTAGTAAGATTTTTAGTTTAGCAAGATTGCTGGTGTTATATTTACAAGCTGCAGTAGGGAATATCTGAGATCTGAAGTATAGCCCCTACTTTAAAGAAGGGCAGCGAGAGAACACACTGCAAAAACGTGATAGCATAGTTTGTGCAATGAAAGTGGGAAAACTGCCTGCTTAGTAGCTAGACAACAACAAATAAAGTTTTAAGTTTTTTTTTTGTTTTTAACCCATGACACCACCACTACCCCCCACAAGCAAGTCTAGATGCATTTTCTAGGCTGCACAGTGTAGCTCATCCTAAAACACAACAAGCTGTATTTGTTTTAAGCTATGACAACTGTCATTGAAGCAGAGGCACAAGAATAGATACTGCAGCATTTCCCACCTTTGGAAGTTGATGGGCTACTACTTCAAATAGATTCAATTTATCTGTCAGAACAGGATATATATATTTAACATTATTTGGGAAATTGTAACCTGATATTTTATCACCTCTGCCAGATGTTGTCTGCCACAGATTCATCCTGTATTTTGGACTGATAAGAGAAAAATACTAGAGCAGATTTATAAAATCTCAATAACCTAATAATGACCTCAATAACCTAACTGCTACTCCTGTATTAGAAGAATATAGAGAGAAAATAGGGAGAGGGGACTGTTGAAGTGGCAAATGCAGGAAAATAAAAGCTGAAAATTAGAATTCCTATCTTACAGTTTTTGATGAAAATGTCTCTTCCATAAGAGATTAACTACAATGGAGATTTTTTTCTTTGTTTTAAAGAGCATACACTTGTTACATAAAGCAGTGATGCAGTTAAAGAAAAATCTTTAAAAAAAGGTAGATTTAAATTTGTGCTTTTATAATAGCAGACTGAAAGAAATAATACATAAATAGATTTGAGAACACCTATGCTCCTCACTTCCGTCCAGTAATAGACCCTGTGTACTGTCTGAGACAGGCATCCCACGTATGTGTAATAGGTGATAAAACACATCTTCTAAAGCACAATGTTAAAGTTTCATACATGATCCTTAGAAACATATCCTAATATCCTTTTTTTTTTTTTGAGAAGACCATTACCTTTACTTTGGTTAGCTTTAAAATTACTTTAAAAACAGTAATGTTTTTCAAAAGTAGAATAATCTTTGAATCAGCACTTGACCACTGACCCTGAATTTTGAGTTGCATTTGTCAAACTGTTTTTTTTGCTGCATATCACAAATGAGCAGTACAGATGTCAATGGGCATAATTACTAACAAGGGCAATTTCTGTCTCTGTTCCAGGACATATGTCTCTAAGTGGCTAGTTGCCAATATCATAGCACAGCTGAGGATCTTCTGTTGCCACTTACACTATGCAGCAATCAGCTGCATGACCAGCACACACAGCTGTAAATGGGTGAAGTGTGGATAGCATATGACAACAAGGAGAGAAGCATTAGGACTCTCAGTGGGATGCTGTACTCCCATCAGCCTCTCAAATCATCCTACTTTTATACTCTGAGGTTGTTACCCCCCCTTCTCCTCCCATCCAGAAGAGGAACATTGCCTTGAATAAAATGATTGCTCCCAGTCACCAGTAAGATCTACATGGAAAGACATTAGCTGCATTCAACCATGTGCAAATGAGTATCATGCAAGGTCTAGTTGCAGGTGCACCTGGAAATAGTCCTTAAAGTTGGGGAGCCTATTTACAGAAATGCAGTAGGGTACAAAACCATTTACAGGGATTGTCTCTTCACATTTTTGTCTCTTTGCTGTTTAGCCACAAAGTGTTCCAGTTAAGGTAAGGCAACCCTGTCAAAGCGATGTATATATTACAGGAGAGTTCATCCATTAGAAAAAATACATAAATGAGGCATCATGATTAGTGAGAGCAAAAAAATCAATGACTTCTATTTGTCTACTAGCTTTTAAGATGTGTGGGTTTTTTTGGCCTTTTTTAGAAGCATGCTAAATTCAACAAGATTTTCTGCCAGGAAACTGGACATAAAGCTGTAATGCTGATGTAGGGCTGGGCTTTTTGTATGACAAGTCCAGCCAGCAGCAGTAGGCATACAAAGGGAACTGCAAGTTATTTCACTGAAGCTTTGAAGCAAAAGTAAAGTTATGGCTAAGAGGACATGGGGCACCATGACCCCGGTTATCCATTTGCCAGGACAAAACCAAGTAGGATGCAACTTTCTGAAAACACCTCATGATAGATTCACCTCCTGGTCACATTAATAGAGTTTTACTATTTATTTCTGTGGGAACTATTAGGTTAATACAGAGCATTTTGAATAATTCTTTCCTTCCTGGATAAAGGAACATTTATCTCAATAAGAACCTCTGAATCTAGTTTTTAAAAAAGACCTTTCAAAGGAACATACATCTGGAGTTCAAAAAACAATTCTCTACTTCTGTGCACAAGAGTTTAAAAGAAAGTGGAGTTTAAAAGAAAGTGTAAAGACTTTTATGAAGCTTTCTTCTGTTTCGTGCTTTTGTATTATCTGTCTTTTCAGCAAATGAATTGTCCTCCTCACCCTATTTCCTTTTCAGACTGTTTTGAAGATTTTGATTACACCATGACATGATTTGTCAAATATAAAAAACCTACTTCAGAGCACAAATGAAACAAACTTAATATCTAATTTACACTCCCAACTGTTTGATTGAAAAAATTTACTAAGTCATTTTATGTACCCCTTATTTTCTAACCTGAGAAATCAAACTGTTGAATCATAGGAATAGAGTTCTTAGGAACTGTTCTTAGGAACAGTTCTAAGGAAACTGATTAAATTTTTTAAAATAAATATTTTAAAAATAGAGCAAACCTTTACATGAGCTTATTACTGCTTTTTCTGAAGCTTTTGGTCAACTGTAACGTTCAAGTCTTATTACAGTGAGATTTTACAACTTTGTTGAAAATAAGTAGTTCCTGTGGGTTTATTTTTTACACTCAATAGCCATAGGCCATAAGAGAGGGAAAAATATTTTCCAACTGCAAGATAATGTGGGAAAAAGTGAGATTCATATTTCAATTTAATCTTTTAAATGATTCCTCTTTAGTATTCATATTTTGTTCCTGCATAAATAATGGAGGTTTCAGCTGTGCTCAGTATCCAAAGTTCTTTAGATGCAAAATTATAAGTTCTTTCTAAGTTCTGTACTTAATTAACAAGTGCTTTAAAAAGCTGAATTACTATTAGAAACTTGCACTGAAGATCAAAGGAAAGGATATACGTAACCAACATCATTTAAATCAGCTCTGGATCCACTTAAGTCTAGGACTCAGAGCTGTGGATATGGAGAAAAATTCTCCTGAAACTGGTTATAAACCAAGTTGTGTTACTAGTGGTTGACTGTAGGTACGTCACACGTTCTTATTTATTGGTCCGGTCTCATAACATCTCAAAACAAAATCAGAATTACAGTAATGACTGACCATGCTGCCATGGCAGGTAGATATATTGCTGCATGGCCAGATATAATACGGCCTCAAACATCTTGCCAGCCTACATATTCTGCTTTAAGGCAGCCACTTTTTTTGTTTGTTTCCTAAACACACACATGAAGAGGGAAGGCAAATTATTAGAATATTCAGCAGAAAATATTGCAAAGAGGCAATTCATTTACATGGAAGCAGAGAGAACAGCAAGAGCTTTGGAGTGGGACAGCCATAACAAGTATGGAAAGATAATAACATGAGATGGAAAGAAGAGAGTTAGACTATAAAATACCTCATGCATATTGGAAGAGGAAAATCTTCTTTTGGTGTTTGGCTGTCAGTGAAATCAAAAACTCAGAGCTATATAACCTATAATAAGATGGGCCATCTTTTTTTTAATGGCTTTGCCGACAGGTATAGCAGATCCAAATCTTTCCTTACAAAAAAGTTAAGAGTTTTACAGCCATGCTCTCCTCATTCTCCCTCTTTTTGCTTTGTCACTTTTTTTCTTCCCTTTGTTCAGTTAATGCAGAATAGTGCCCATAACTCATATCCCTCCCCAACAGTCAGAAATCTCAAATGATGAAGCAACAAGTGTCAGATGCCAAAGTTTTCTACAGATTTATAGAGGAGTGATGTTCTTTCAAGAGGAGGTCATTCTGTCATATTCTGGACTAAACTAATTATCTGACTTCAATCCATCCTTGAGATTTCATGCTTTATTATGATGTTTATAGAAGAATTGTTTTTTCATTTCCAAGGACAGACTGTGTGGTATGTAGTCAACGACTAGAACTGTCATACTTAGATTTCTCATCAGAACTTGCTTTTATTAGACTTTCTACATTAAGCAAGCAGGTCAAAACCTGCCTTCTAGAAAAGATGACTGGAGATAACCCTATGGAAGATTGTATTTAGTAAGAAGCCAACACTAAAAATGTACATTTCACTACAGATGTAGAAATCAGTTGTTCACCCTGCAAGTATTTTGTAAGTTAGGTTTTTAGACTTGAGTACTGTTTCTCAGGCTATAGAGCATGGTCACATAGAGTTTGTGGATGAGCGGCAGCCTGTGAAACAATGACAGTGTGTTTTTCTCAGTAGATGCATTCCCACATGCTGGCAACACAACGTGAAAAATAAGACTAATAAGGATAGTTTAGGTTACATGTATTGTGTTACAGGTGAAACATAAAAAAATGTGTAATCTGTAAATACAAGATTGAGGAACATGACTGAATAATGTTGAAAATTTTCTCAATTATTAATTTATGCAAAGTGAAGCAATACAGACACATTGTGAAATAAAAAAAAGAGCAACCTAGTGACAACAATCACATGCAATGCATTGGAAGTACCTGACCCACATAGTGCGCTTTGTTAATTCAAAATGAATCATCAGCAAGATAAACTAATGGGAATGTTGTTACAAGCTACTATCAGCCCTTGGGTCAAGGTTTCTGACTACATTACAGATATTTCAAACATTTGCAGCTGGAAGGTGAAAAATGCATTCCCATAGTCTGTATCAAGTCAACCGCTTTGTCCCTTTCTTGAATGCAGACCCCCCTACTTGTCTAACACAGCCCAGCAATTATTTGCCCAGTTCAGAGATTCATGAAAAGCTTCAGAACTATATATTTCTAGTGAAGACAATGTCTGTCAAAAAAATCAAATTCTACACGTGCTAATTAATCTATTATAGCATCTATAATAGCCCCTTTACCACAGTATTTGAACAATTTTGAATTAAACTAAAACTGTAACTTTAAGAGTATCACTCAATTCCCCCCAGGTAATAATATAGCTTCATAAAAGAAATTTTCATCTGTCTCAGACTTTTATAACATGCTTAAACCAAAGTGATAACTACAATACGAGCTAGATAAATGTATATAGAGCATATTTTAAAAACTTAGCAAGATGGTCATTACATTAGGGTGTAACCCAGGTAATTCCAAAAGTTACAGTTAAGTACTACGTAGTTTAACCAATGAATTAAATTGGAGAACAATTTGTTACGTCTAAGAACTCACTTGTAATCTGTCAAGTCTAGGAAGGAACTGATATTGATCACAATCTTAAAATCCATTTTATACTACTCCTACCCTTGTGTGGTGGGGCAGCATGTACATCATTCCTGATCTGTACAGCTATAAAACATTTGCTGCTGATAAGTAACTGATAATCTAAACTGTGATTTAGTTAATGAAAAATGCTGGGAAGGGGAGAGAAAAAGAGTGTGGTAGAACACTTACTTCCAGCTGCTAAAGAGATCAACTTCCATGTGATTTTGCCATATGTATAAGACTGCATAAGTAAGCATTATAATGGGGCTTTTAAAAGGGTCACAAAAAAAAGGTGGTTTTGAAAAGGAGAATTAGAAAGAGTTTTTATTTAGGGGATGGTTAATTTATGCAAGCATTTCAGACACCAATATCACTGAAAATAGAAAGTAAGCAGAGCAAAAAGAAAAATCGTTAGTATTTGAAGAAGGAACAGTCACTGTGTGAGAAATCTGAGCTTGGATACTGAAAAATTCTCTTTAAATATGCAGAAGGAAATATTAGTTTACAAAAAAAATGATTTAATAAACTTTATCTTTACTACAGTCATCATTGTGATGTCTTAGAAAAACATATCTATTTTCAATAAGCTCTGAAACAATAGAAGTAACTACGCACATGAAATAGGCTGATCAATAAGTGATCAAAAGCTAGGAGCTCAAAGTGACTAACTTGAAAATGTACATGAATGAGAAAGGACAGAGCTAGATACAATTCCCCTGTCGGCCAGAACATGACTGTACAAGGTGCAAAAGTGTTGCTGAGTGCAACCTGGGCTCTAGGAGTAGCAACACTACTACTGACTTCAGTGGAGGATTTTTCTGATATGAACACAGTTGGTAAATAAAAATATTTTAAGACATTTTAATTATGCACAAATGGCATCATTAACAGTTACAGGTTAGTTTGTTTGTGCTATGACTCAAGTCAAGTGTAAGTCATTTACTAGTAATAGGTATTCACAACTATATCTTTTACATGGTGCTTGTTTGTTATCTGAGGACCCCAGTATCTCAGGAACTACTATTTTAACTATGATGTTAAATATGAACAATATTCCTATCTTAAAAGGTATCTTGTAAGTAAAATATTACCCTGTTAGAAATGGCACACTTAGGAGCAGAGCTTTCATCACAGGAAACAAAGTACTTCACCCAGAAACCTGAAACAAATGCTTCTTAGGTAGTCTTATAATACAAAAGATTGGTTGATCTGTTTTGTGAACTATGCCGTTTGTAACATGTAACAGTTTGACTCTTCGGAAGAAAACAGCAGCAAAATAAGCCTTTGATTTCTTTTAAGAATTGAATTGCAGTATATTTGCAGTTCTTCACTGTCCAATACATCTCAACTGCTTTAATGCTAAAAATGAGTAAATTCCAGTAGAAACAGAAATTAATCAGTTATAGGTGGGTGGCAGTCTATTAATACATCTAAAAGATGAATCCTCCAGTTGAGCTTCTGTATTTCCATACTATTGCTAAAGAGAGGGCTACACAGACTAAACTGTATAACTGCAATATTGTACCCTTAATTGCAACAGCAATGAGCAACAAGAACTACCTGCTAAATTGAAAAGATTGATAAATTTTTTTTCATGTATACAACAGTGACAAATGCAACTATTCAGATCTAAAATGGACTATCACTATTGTAACATTTGATCACAATGCTTCTTCCTTTTGCAAAGAGTTTGTAGTGATAGGATAGAAACCAGTTAACCATAAAATTTCTGTTTTTATTCAAATATTATGCCATTAGAATTCGTTATGATACGTTCTAATGCAAGTTTACCTAACAAATATAAAAGTGTATGAAAGCAAACAATGCAATGGAATGAATTAAATCACTGGAGGGTTATTCTATATTTTATATTGGTATGAAAAATATAGGCAAGAAAAAAAAACACAGATGCTAAACAAAACTCAGAAAGAAATGATAAAGGCCATTGCACCGTGATGTAGGCTATGAATCTGACTTCAGATTGGTAGTAGACTTATTCAATTATCATACTGTTCAAAGTGAAGCTAAGAATAGCTGTAGAAAGATAATTACATTCTCATGGTTTAGTGCTGCCATTTGATTATTTGAAATGTCCTTTAGACTTTCAAAACTGTTGCAATATAAGAACAACACTTATCTCGTGTTCAAGTCAAAAGAGCTTTTCAAATATTACGTGCTGTATAGTTTAAAATTTATGTAACAGTTAAAGATCTTATTGAGCTGGAAAATAGACTTATTTTCCAATTTGTTCTTCAGTTATTTTCCAGTTGGGTAATAAAAATCTACTTTAAATCTGATAGTGAGTAAAAAGCAGTTGATTGTTCACAAGTTTCCAGTGGTACAAGTTGACAGTAATATTCAATATACAAAGCCCTGAAAGTTGATTTGAGATTTTAACTGTAAATTCACACACTTAATTGCAATATTTTCCTGTAGTTTATTTGACAACCATATTGTTATATATTTACATGTGTGCATAAATTAGAAGATGAGATAGGTTTAAGAAAAAGAAAAAAAGTGAAGTCCACATATTAGGATAATTAGATGCCTAAAGAAAAAGGAAGGAACTTCAGCTCCCTGTAAATAAGCATTAATTACTTCACTGATATATAGGCAGCATCACATTACAAAATAGGCAAATAGTTTGTCCTTTGCATGCAATTTTGATAAACTCAAAAATGTAACAGCTACAAGCAGTGCAAAATCTCTTGAAATATTTCATTTGAAAAGCAGGACATTTCAGAGAGGCATCAATTTTGACAAAGCAAAGAAGATATCTGAGGTCCAAGGTGAACTGCCTGGTTGCTCCTGACTAGAAAGACCCCAATTGAAAATCTGACCTTTCAGACTAGTAACAGATCTTTCAAGAACTCCATTTCAGGAAAAATATCTAAATGTTTTGATTTCGTTCATGCAGCACACTTTTGAAAGATAGTTGATGTTCAACATCAGCAGCAATTTTAACAAGGACTTTAAAAAAACTTTCCAAACAGCTACAAAATAATAAGATTGCATTTTTAAATATCTGCAAAGTTATCCTATATAGTTATCTTAAAAATAGGTTTAAAGAATAATTGTCCTCTAAATTGTAGAGACACTCAGTCCTGTAAATAGAAAAAAATATATATTTTTCTAATCAGTTACCTAATTGGATAATTGATAAAAGCCATAAAAAGGTAAATAAAATTTATAAGTCTAGCCATTGTTTTCATACAGTGGTCAAATCATTCTCAGTGTTATCTTATGTGAGCTTTTAACAACCTTCATTTTAGCTCTAGGAACAAGCAAATTGATAAGATGCACTGGAACTTGAAAAATATTGTTGAAAGTATTCCAGCCTTTCACTACCTATTCAATTCTTCAGACATTTCAAGCTTACCCTCCTGTAAGAAGTTAATTGCAATACAGTTTTGTATCTCTGCATATGGTCTATTCATAATCCAGCAATACAGTTGTGGTCACTGGCATGCTGCAGTTCTTTATACCCAGGAAGAGGCTTGCAAATATTCGTTGGAGGGATTTCCATTATTGCAACAAAATGAGGTAAAGCCCACCTACCCATGATTAAAGCACCATACAAATCTATGCAGACTACCAGTGCACTATTGGAATTTCACCCCTTGTCAGCCCTTGGGGGGGGGGAGGGAGGGGGGGGAGCATATTTCCAATATCAGTGAGTTTCTGAAAGTTTCTGAAACAATGAGGGTCTATTAAGTAATCCAGATTTGAGCTATACTTGGAAGCTTCCACAAGATAGCTATTCAAATAAAAGATGAACCAGGACTTGTATTTATTTTTGAAGTTTAAAAAGTCTGTACTGGTCTTTAAGCAGCTTTTAGACAGAAGTAAATAACACTACTACAATAGTAGGTCTTTACTATTAACCAGATGATGCCAGTATTTTACATAGTTCTAAACAATCTAGAAATTTTAATACAACTTCATTTCCTCAATGAGGATTTGAAGTATTATTAGCCGACAGAATGCATGGCCCTAAGCACACTTTCCGAGCACAGGGATTCAAGCAAAAAAGTTACTGCAAATACTTATAGAAATAGAGAACAGGCTACTAGGGGAGAAAAATATTTATGAAGAATAGATGGAAGAGTTTGAAATTACTGTTACTTATCACATTTTTCTCAGGTGCCTTCACTATTTTCAAGATCAAATTTCAAGAGGCATTTTTTTCCCTGCTTTCTGACTAAGTTTTAATTTGTTAGATAAAATATTACTGGACACGTAAGACGAGTTAGAGATATTAAGACAGATATTTGAACGCTAATGGTATTTCTGGATCCAATGCACTGGTCTCCTATAATAAGTGATGCAAATATATAGATGCAGGTATATGTGTATATTATGTGTACGCTAATGTACATATCTATTTGTGTAGAAACATACAAATATATCTTTAATATACTTATGTGTATATGCAATTATATATAAACTTCTCAGGAGGAACGTCATTCCATCCATAGCTAATTTATTAAGAAAGAAATAACTGTAGGACATGAGTAAACAGCATAAATATTTATCCAATAATTACTATAGTCAAAGTGATACTACTTGATAATGCACTGTCCCTTTGAAAGTAAGCTTTCATTGCTCTTCAAGTGAGCTCTTCAAGTGAGCTCCCATACACTGGAATTAATTTGAAGCAAACATGAACCATTTTAGACTATCACAGTGGAAGAATAAGGTGATCACACATTGATCAGGAACCCACCTACAGCTCTAGTGCTATTGCTTAAATGTCATTGTGCAAATTAGCTGAGATTCATTAACAAGCATGTTTTCCACCTATATGGAACAATTAAATATGATACTATTAACAGCATCAGTTAAGGCAGAGAAAGTAATAGTCTAATCGAATACTTGAGGAAGCTAATGGTTTTGCTTTCCCTTTATAATGGATTGTACTCTGTATTCATGTACTATAAAACCAGACATGGGATCAATATTTTCTTCTGCTTAGAAAGCCTCCTTGCCTAGAGCATAGCAGATATCTAATTTAACACTCATTGCTCAGGCTTTCTTCTCTTTATCAAGGAATAATACATCATGGGAAAAAAAAAAAAAAAAGTACTTTTTAAAGAGGCATAATTTCCCCATCATTGCATTTTAAGAAAGTTTTAAGTAACTTCCTCAGCTTTTATTCCATAGAAGTCTATTTATCACATGTTCCAATTCTCAGTAAGTGAAGGAGAATCTCCTAATCAGCTCAGTTACAGAAACACATCCCATATTTGGAGCCTTGTGCTTTCAGAAGGGCATTTTAGAGACCGCTGAATCACTAATGTGGGAGTGTGGCCGTGGGGGTCGACAAGCCCCATGATTGGTGATAACATCGGTCTCTTAACGATGAGGCCATCAGGAATGTAAAGAGTTTAGAGGGAACAAAGAAGGGTGATTCAGGAGACGCCTTGGCCTCTCGGGTTGCTTGTTCTCCAGCCGTTAAGGCATGGAAGTTGCTGGGTGTTGCCCATGCTGCATGGTGGTTGCCGTGTAAGTTGTTGACCAATGAATAGTTAGTGGAAAAGGACTGCTGTGGGGGAATGGTATAAGAAGGGAGCCTGTCCTCAATATGGGGATGCAACATAGGATAATGAAGTTATGTCATCAATAAAGTAGCAGCAGTTACTGATCCTGAAAGAACCCTGGTGTCTGTGTGGTAATTACACCACAAATAACAGTTTGCACATTTACAATTAAATCAACAGTGAGAAAAAAAAATACTTTGGATTGTCTCATTGTTTTTCTTGGTTCAAGTGAAGCTCACTGTGGTGGAAAAAGTAAGCTTTATTTTGTATTATCAGTTACTACGATTGTGTTGCATATAGCATGTCACATTACAAAACACAGGAAAATGCCAGGCATCTTGTCATTTCCTATAAACTTGGCAGGAACAACTTCATAGAACAAGAGAAGCATATCCACAAAGATTATCCAAGTCTTTCAGGAAACTTTTTTTTTTTTGAGGAATACTGAAGGAATACTCCCATTTCTTTGTCATTTAAGTCCCGATTAGTATGATACATATGATACTGAACAGCTGAAGTCTAGAGAATCTAATATATGACAAAATATACATACATACACAAACACACAGTGGCACGCACTGACTATGAAACAAACTTACCTCTAAACTTGAACAGGAAACAAAACAAGACCTTCAGACTTTCAGGTTACTTGATAAAACAGGTCTCCTGGGATAGTTTACTTAGATGTGTATAGCCTTTGGATTTTTCCTTTAAGTTCCGTTTTTGCATATGATCATTTCTTTGTAACTGTACATTCTTAAAAGGTAAAATAGATTTTAAGACTCAGTATTTTCAATAGCGTTTTTTCCAAAGCATCATAGAAATATTGACTTCACATCTCTAAGACTTTTTGAACATGAAAGTAATCAATCCCTATTTTTGATGCAAAGTGCAGAACAAATAAATCCTCAAAAGCATTCAGACCCCTACTATGCAATTTTAAACCCTAGTTCAAAATGAGATGCCTTCAATGCATTATCCAGCCACTTGGGCTGACTATGTATTATCAATGTCCTAACACTGCTTTTTCCATACCTGCCCAAATCTGCCATCAATATGGGTCTGGCTTAAGCTGGTAACATTTCACAGAGCTCGTTCAGAAGGTAGAGACTGGATGTAAGCCGTAGTCATAAGCAATCTCCACAGGAGATTGCTCCCACTAGGTGGGAACTAGGTTTTCCTGGGCACTCTGTACTGCTTTTTTTGAAACCAGGATGTCGTACAGTAAGGAATGAAAGACCAGGGCTCAGAGAACAAGAGAGGAACAACAAATGTATCCTCATTTTCAAAGGAAGACATCTGGAATTTGTTTTTGTTCCAACTGGTCGTAACTTTAATTTAGCAATTCTCTAATATAAATATGTGTAGATAGTGCTGGAAACATAACCAGTACCTTCCCTCCAGCTATGTGTATTCTTACTGCATTCTCCTTCGTATTTTTTTTTCTAACATTCTGTCTAATGGATCTTTCATTCTCCTGTGGCTTCAAGAACAGGAAAGAATAAATTAAAGCATCCACTACTTAGCTTTCTGGTTATAGTATTTTTTTAAGAAACACTGCATGAAAGTTTGTACCCCCTTAAAGTGCAGATGTGTGGAGAACTCATTTGCAGGCACCTTATTTTTCACAGGCAGTGAAGAAAACTACTTTAGATGTCTGAAAAAAAATGAGGTTTCCATATCACTTCAGTTTATCACCTTTGCTCAACTGTTTTGAAGCGATGTGTTCACTGCTGTGTAGGAAGCATACACTTAATTAGAACAGAACTCCCACTTCTAAGGTAATGCCTCTAAATCTTTTCCTTTTCAAATCAGAAAGGGTAGTACTTATTCTAGGCCACCAGCCAGTCCTTTTAAAAATATACCTTACACTTGATTGGCAGACATTATATTGTTAGCAATGTTTGTGGTTCCTTTTTCTGCCAAAAAGCAGATTTGCGATCAAGACCAAGACAACTGAAGTAGAGTAAGACTATGAACCTCTATTGGGGCAGAGAGATAAACCCATATTTTCAATTTATAGCGATATTAATTTTGTATATTACTGTTCATTACCCTGTTAATAAATGTTATATAGTTAAGTGCTCCAAGACATAGGATAATATGAAAGCCTAGGAAATACCTATATTATGTTGTGTTTCCCTCCCTTCTGTTTTTTTTTTTTTTTTTTTTAATCTTGTCCATTAAGTTGGTCTTTTATCCTAGCCAGGGTTCTACTAGTTTCAATAAGAGTTTTTCCTTCATAACAAAACATGGATAGGATACAATGAAATCTGAAATGCTTACACTTCTCTACTCCCACCTAGAAGCAATCTGACATGCAAGACTGAATAGCTTACTGAAAACAGGTATGTGCAGACTTGCTCTGATACATCATTGACCAAAAGCTGAAAGAAATATTAAGTTACTGCTCAAGGTATGCAACGGTAAATTATTTTCAACCATTGCTCACATCACAAAATGACTTCTCAGCAGCTAACAGCAATACATGAAGCTCAGCTGAGTTTCTCATTGCATATACACTGGTTTTGATAAAGTCTGTCCAGCAGTCAGAAACATCAATGTGAAAACCCATGTTACACTATTAAGTCTTTGTGTCTTTATAAGACACCTCTCTTACAACAGTGCAGATGTGTCTTACAATACTGCCAGTACTCAGTGTTCTTACTCTCTTGAACTACAGGTTCTATTAAACGTTACTGTAAACCACTTTGCTCTTTCAGCTGTTTATTTCTTAATATTTCAAAATACACCAAAAGTGTCATTTTGTTGAATGTAGCTAGAAAAATATGCATTGAGCCTATTTTTCTTTTTTATATGAACCAAGTCCATATTTGACACTTAAACATGCTCGCTTCAACACGTTCACTATCTTAGAGCATTCTAGACTAAATTCAGATCAAATTCAGATCAACATTTTGATACATTAAATTTGTGCCACTTTACTTCCTACTCCCCGTGACCTAATTTTCACCTTGCCCAAGGTGTACGTACAGCTTCAGCATAGGTGGTACTCCTTTTCCCCTCAGTTGAAGGTGCTACACATATCACATTCAAAAATTCTACATCCCACGTGCTAGTTACATCTCCCATTTAATGCATTTGTTTTCCATTGTTTAAAAAGGTGCACTGCAAATTACACATTACCCAAAAAAGTATGTTTTCATTCTATTTTCTTTTAATCTTTAAACAATGAAAGAAATCTTTTTCTCCAATTGAAACTTGGGGAAAAAAAAGTTTTAAAAGGTTCATATCTTTGGAATCAACTATTTCTTGACACAATTGGGATAACTTCAGTGTCTCTCTTCACCTCCTCATATAAACATATTTCTGCTCTGATTGATATAAGCTATAAGAAAAGAGATTCCCTAGATATCTGTATTACCCAGAGTTAAAAAACATAAATGGCTATATAGTAAGCACTGAGTGCAAGAGAAAGCCTGGAAGCTTCAGTAAGGCTAGAGATGTGGAAGATGGAGGCTCTCCTTCAGCCCATCGTTCCTGTTAGGCATCTCATCCCAGAAACTGATATATCACCAAGCTTCCTCTGTATGGTGCTACTACTTTGTAGCTCCTCCGAAATTAACTAGCAGTAGTTTTAAATACTATCCCCCAATAAATCTATTCCCCTACGTCTAACCAGAGATCAAAGAGCATGCACCCTGGACACAGAGAAGTCTTGTTATGTTGCCCAGTGCCCAATGGGGAGCTTTTTCCATATGAAAAAGTGCAAGAAGTAATCCGGCCTCGCTGCACAGCCCAACAGAGATCAGAAGTTGTTTTTACCATTCACATTAAGGCTGCATACGCACCAAGTTACTCAATTTTAATAGAATTGAAAATTGATGAATCCTACAAGTGACCTAAAAATAGTGCATCTGAATACATGAAAGATACTTAAAAAAATCAGAATACACACACAAAAAAAGTGGCTGTGCAGGAAGAGAGCCTATGAGAAGAATAAAACAGTGTGAGGAATGGGTATCTTTGAATAAGGACTAAATCAGATCTGGGATCAGAATTTAATCAAGCCTCAGATGATGATTACAAGAAGATCTGAAGTTCACTACTGACAAGGCAGCAGAATGCACCCAGCCCAGAACAAAGCTTAAGGGGCACGGCTGAGAATTCAAAACATGCAGACAGGGTGCTAGCTTCAGAGGTCAACAATGAGTGAAATAATAACAGAATTCATCTCTATGTGAACCATGACAACTGACAGAAGCCAAGACAAGGCAAGTATAAGGACAGAAGACAGGGAGAAAATGCTGTAGATTGTATCACTTTGCCAGTTATCTCAGGCATCACAAAGAACATCTCTGGACAAAGAAAGCGCTTCATCTCAAACAGAGTCCTAATCAAAGTAATGGGCAATATAGACACAAGAGAAAAATGGACTCCATGCTAAGCTTATCTGCTAGAGAAATGTCCAGAGCTTAGATACAGTACATAATTTTATTATTTTTAAATATACTGACTTATCTCAGACAAAAGAATTCCATAGAGGATTACAATGAACAAAAGGTAGCTAGAATAACATTTCCAACCCTGAAATCAATGCAAAGGGGAGCTCTCAAACCCAGAAAGCATCAGTATGCACCAGGATACTGAATGTATCGCAGAAATATGTAACTGCTTCAGTGTCAAGTAGAAGTCACATTTTAGAAAGGGACAATAGATACCTCCTACTGATTACTGAAAAACAGATTATCAAGAAAGAATCTATATCTATAACAGAAAACCTAAGGTATGGTAGGAGTTCAACTTAGTTTTGAAAAAGTGAGTCAAAACAAAAGGAGTACTGGTCTCAGACAGCTACGTTTAACAGAAAGGATACCTGCATTAGCAAAGGAAGTAGCTAAAGAAAATTAAGCAAATAATAGAAAACGTTATATTTAGCACTGAAGTTAGAGTAGCACTAATGAAGAAGAGCTTTTTAAAAACTGCTTATTCTGCATTTCACAGAGAAATCAGAGCAAGCATGCTTGCAATAGTCTAAACTGATGCTTAAAGTATGAAATTTGTTCCAAATGAGACAAACACTGAAGACAAATACAATTTGCTTTAACATACTGCTTGTTCCTCAGGGTGACAGCATCGTGGGTATCTGTAACATGAGTTTATTGCAAACATCTGCAGTACCCAGAAGGGACCGTTCACACTCCAGTGAGGTATAAGCATATGGAGGAGCAGAAAACAGCTTCTTTAGCTTCCAGGTGGGAGGCTCAAAGGCACGCTAAGGAGGGCCCTCAGACAAGCCTTGTACAGTCACAGCTGGATCAAAACAGATGAGTCCCACAGCATGCATCTTGGATCTGGGAGGGATGTGGTGCCTCCCAGCAACGCACTGATAACACAGGGGAGTCTGAGCTGTTTCAGGGTCTGAATGTTGTCAGTGAGCTCAGGCAGTGGTTGTAAATATTCTAAAATGTGTTATACAAGGCCATTTATTCACTGTTATGTTAAAAGTTTGACTGGAAAACTGTTCATTTGAGACTACCATTATACAATTCAGAGACTTTTGGAGCAAACACTGAACAAAGCAGATCTCTCAAGTACATAGTCCCAGCATGATGCCTAAAGACTCTTCAGCCATACATCTTTTCCAGATATGCAATGCGATACACACTTGAGATGTATATTGTCAAAGCATCCCCTTCAAACGTCTCCCATTCCTACTCTCAGCTGAGAAGACCCTGCACTTCTGCACCACAGGATTTCTCCTGAGGAACTCCCAGCTGCAGAGAAGCACACCCTCTCCACCAGACTGAAAAGTATTCACCTCGTTGTTATGTTAAACCAAGAGGTTTAGCAAGTGACTTATCAGCAATGCAAATATCTTCTATCACAGTAAGACATGAATCAAGAAACTTAACTGTGAAGGTATTTCCATGTATAGAAATTCCACAGGTATTACACGACCCAGAGATTCTATTTCTGTGGTGAAGAATGGCTAACAAAGTATTTAAGTGTCACTCTAGAGCAGGTTGGCAATACCTTTTCAAATATAAATGTCTATTTACTTACATTTCTATTACAAACATACAGTAATCACAGGAAAATGCATACTGCTTCAACTGTTGCTTTTTTAGTACATAAATACATATTACTTACTAAGATTGACTTGCATTGACTTGCTACTCTCTCCAGTCAGTAACAAAATATAAATTGTAATACTACTTCAAGAAGTGTCCTGGTTCATTGCTGAATGCTCATTACATTTGTTTCCCTCTCTCCAGAGAATTATTTTTTTTAGTTCTAATTAATCAAAGCAAACCTTTAGAGCTTCCCTCACTACAAATATTTGCAGAGATTTAGAGCTCCTCTGAGATCTGGACTCCCTAAGCTCTGTACAGTCTTTAGACAGGTGCATTACTTATGGATGATCCAAGAACTGTTTAAAAGTGACTGACTCTCTTACACTAGAAAACAAGGTGCCTGTTACTTCTGTAGGAAGCACAGGCATTCATGCACAAGGAAAAACATCAGATGAAAAGCCTGGCCCTGTGACCTCAGTTATCACATTTCTATTTTGCACATTCTGGGAATGGATACTTGCAACACTACATACAATTTTAAAGAACATGTTTCTGTGTCAGTGCAGTGAACTCTCCAGTATTTGAATGAGACAAGAGGTACAAGCAGAACTGTTTTACTGCCATCTAGGTCTTACCATAGCTGCCCAAGTTCAAACCTTAGACCTTCAAAGCCAGTCTCTGCCCAGCTACTTTCTGAAGTTCTTCAGCATGTAAGGTCTTTTCCAGTAGGTTCCCACAGCCTACCAGTTTCTGTAGCCTCTAAACTCAGGATTATCTTCCTTCCAGGGTTTGTATTCTCTGCCTATGCATTACCTGCAGACTAAACATCAGTCTTGGTCTCCAGACGTGTGCCATATTAAGTCACTAAGAACAAAGGAGATTTTTTTTTTTGCTTCTTGCCTACAGCCTTCATTCTTTGCCTCCAGTACAACAGTATACAAACTACAAACACACCAAACCACACCACTGAAATGTCCATTTGTTTTTTCTGCTGAGGAAACCTTAGTTCACCTCTCACTCTCCAGACACAAGGTGAAACGAGAGTTTGGCCTGCTTTTCTGCTGACACTACCCGTTTAGCCGGAAACAATCTGACATTGACTGTGTCAGATAGAGTAAGACATCCAAGACAACATGCTAAGAAGCTAGGATGTTTGGTTGGGAGATGGTAGAGGACATTTCCTACCCCTGAAATGCCAGAGTGAAGCATTTGACCACAAAACTCCAGGAAACCATGGGCTGAGACAGTTTTCCCCTTCAGTGCTTGCTTGGATAAATGCTGATGATATAAAATTGCTTAACTCTAGAAGGGTTCTCAGTGTTATGAAGCCTGACAAGTGCTCAACTCAAGAGGTTTCAGAAGTTTGCTCAATATTTTCTATAGAGTGCTTCCTCCTCTGTACAGGGGTCTTTATGGTTGGTAGGGAGCTAGTAGAAATAGGTTTAGCTAACAGCAAGTGAACTGGAAAAGAATGTAGGTAAGTCTGCACACACACACAAAAGATGGCAACCCCAGTATAAACCAAACAGTTTCCACATTATACACTATAATAATTGCATCCTAGAACTTCCTATTTTAGGTCACACGCAAAAGAAAAAAATATTTAAAAGTAGAATCTTGAAAACCCTTTTCAAACACTGATAACCTCCAAAGAGAGAGTGTCTACTTCAAACTTTTGTTGAGGCCTTTGGAAATAATTTTGAGCACCTGTGAAGATAGGAACTAGCACACCAGACTACTACTAAAGTCAGTTGTATGACAGCATATAACTAACCGCTCACTTTGATCACTCACCTCTTGCTCAGCAATAGCCAGTGAACTAATATTAGCAAACCCCTTACATTAAGTTTATATTTTTCTAAATATGAACACGTCAGATATTTCAAGGTAGAAGAATAACCAGAGTGAAGGCTACTCTGCTTCTCTGGATATCCTCCACCTGCATTATGCTGATGTACACTTGGCACTGTTTGATAACTCAAACAGGACGCATACAAAGGCAGTGCCCAACACGAGCTGTTCCTAGTACACCATCACCTGTGTGGAATATGCAGCAGAATACTGTTTCTCCTAACATTGACATCATAATTCTTAAGAAGCCAAAAATGTGAACAAGCTACATTCAAAATATACTCAACTACGAAAATATTTTGAAATAATTCTGGCTCTCTCCTTCTTTCTAAAGAGAGGATCATTTAAGTATTTGCAGCTGTTTTCAGATTTGCAAAAAAAATCTTTCCCTCAGAGCAATTAAACACTTAAATTACTTGCATCAAAGCTTATCCTTAGACTAGTAAAAGCCCTCAAAGACTCAATGTGCATTAAGAACACTTACTTGAGAAAGTTGTAGGTTAATCAGGTGTAATAATGAAACAGCCACTGGCAACACGGATGTCATTCCCATTTCAGAAATCACTTTTTTGTTTGTTTTAAAACCTAAAAGTATTACTAGTACAGAACTTGCCACAAAAGAAGTGGAAAGGCAAATAGAATACCTCTTAGATACAAAAGTAAATGTATATAAGAATATAAATAAATGCTGATTCTGCAATACATCACACTGGATTACTATTTTTGATAAAATCTTTGTGCATAAGAGCACATCATCTTCTGAGACAGACCAGTGTTCTGTAACCATCATCCTCACCGTATCCCACCATAATATAAATACATCAAAGTTTTATGAGCAAAAGATGCACCTGTATCCAGCACAATGCATTCCAGAATGTTATGTATTTTCAGGGAATAGCCAAAGCTACTTCAAATACTTCCTTCTGACTTGCTGACAAGGATAAGCACAAAGCATTTCCAGCTAAGGTCACACTAAGCCTCTCGCAGCAAACGTCCTTAAGGGAGGTGAAGAGTATCGAGGCTACTGTCATTACACAGGACTGTGTAAATAACAAAATAGCCTACTTGAATTAAAAAAATTAAGTCACTACACTAGCAGAGACAGTAACACTAAGAGAGGACAAAGTAAACTGGAGGGAAAGCCAGGGAAATTCAAACATGAAAAGGGGAATTAAACTGAGAAATTATCACAGAATCATCTAGGTTGGAAGAGACCTCCAAGATCATCTAGTCCAACCTCTGTCCTAACACTAACAAGACCTCCACTAAACCATATCACTAAGGACTACATCTAAACGTCTTTTAAAGACCTCCAGGGATGGCGACTCAACCACTTCCCTGGGCAGTCCATTCCAATGCCTAACAACCCTTTCAGTAAAGAAGTTCTTCCTAATATCCAACCTAAACCTCCCCTGGCACAACTTTAGCCCATTCCCCCTCATCCTGTCACCAGGCACATGGGAGAATAGACCAACCCCCACCTTGCTACAGCCTCCTTTAAGGTACCTATAGAGAGCAATGAGGTCTCCCCTGAGCCTCCTCTTCTCCAGGCTAAACAACCCCAGCTCCCTCAGCCGCTCCTCATAAGACTTGTTCTCCAGACCCCACACCAGCTTCGTTGCCCTTCTCTGGACTCTCTCGAGCACCTCCATGTCTCCTCCTTTTAGCGAGGGGCCCAAAACTGAACACAGTACTCGAGGTGCGGCCTCACCAGAGCCGAGTACAGGGGGACAATCACCTCCCTAGACCTGCTGGCCACACTGCTTCTTATACAAGCCAGGATGCTGTTGGCCTTCTTGGCCACCTGAGCACACTGCTGGCTCATATTCAGCTGAGCACACTGCTGGCTCATATTCAGCTGCCTATCAACCAGTACTCCCAGGTCCTTCTCAGCCTGGCAGCTTTCCAACCACTCATCTCCCAGCCTGTAGCTCTGCTTGGGGTTGTTGCGCCCCAGGTGCAGGACCCGGCACTTGGCCTTGTTGAACTTCATACAGTTGACCTCAGCCCATCGGTCCAGCCTATCCAGATCCTCCTGCAGAGCCTTCCTACCCTCGAGCAGATCGACACACGCACCTAACTTGGTGTCTTCTGCAAACTTACTGAGGGTGCACTCGATCCCCTCATCCAGGTCATCGATAAAGACATTAAAGAGGACTGGCCCCAGCACTGAGCCCTGGGGGACTCCACTAGTAACCGGCCTCCAACTGGATGTGGCTCCATTCACCACAACACTTTGGGCCCGGACATCCAGCCAGTTTTTAACCCAACAAAGAGTACGCCAGTCCAAGCCACGAGCAGCCAGTTTCTTGAGGAGAATGCTGTGGGAAATGGTGTCAAAAGCCTTACTGAAGTCAAGGTAGATCACATCCACAGCCTTCCCCTCATCCACCAGGCGCGTCACTTGGTCATAGAAGGAGATCAGGTTCGTCAAGCAGGACCTACCTTTCATAAGCCCATGCTGACTGGGCCTGATCGCCTATTATTGCACAAGGTCTTAAAATCTGAAGACAGTGAAATTCAGAAAAACATCTATAGAAGATTATAGCTATTCATTTAAATTTGCTTGCTGTAACACAAGTCACAGCCAGGAGATTGCTCTTTTCTCTTAACTTACCTATGAGCAACTTCATATGTTGAGTTTTTTTCCCTTCTTTTGAACAATCTTATACAAGTGGTTCTTAGGTAACGCTACAGATGCGATTCAAGCAACATATGGTTACCAGGAGGTTATATAAAGAACTTAATTTCTAAGTTGTCACAGAAGGCACATTTAAGTGGAGACTACTTGAAAGAGGAAAAAGTTTAGAAGGAAAAGAACCCAGCTGGTGTTTGGGAGCCCAAGCAGCGTTTCCAGAGCATGAGAAACAAACATCCGTATTTAACATTTGAGGTTATTCCATACAGAATTCATTGAAGTATAATGGAAACAGAATAGAGCAGAGATTACAAATACATTTTTGCTTAAAGATATAAATAACCACGCAAGACCCCTTCCCCTCAAATCCACTTTTTCCAAATGGAGAAAAACTTTCTTGGGTTAGTGTTCACTGTATCAAGACAATCCCCAGATTGGGTGTTCCTGACATACTAAGTCTACGCTGCAGGTGAATACTGTTAAAGTCCGTTTAATTTTCAGCTTTCTAAAGTATATGATAGCTAATTCTAAGCAGAATAGTCTAGTTTAAGAAGTCCTGAAAAAATAAATTCTGTATTCCAATGGATTTTTGTTATGTCAGAGAATCAAGTCTACAGGTCAATGTCAGTAAAAATTTAGAAGTACTAGCAAACAATTTTTAAGATCTGATCACGTGTGTACACCCACATGAAATTTTTATTTCTCTTCCCCGTTTTCAAAATATTACTTTATGAAGAGGTCACAGTAATCACGAGTACTGCTACAACCAGCTTTTGCTGCATAGTACTGACATTGGGCCATTTGTAAAGAATTACATAAGCAGACTGCTGGTCTAAGCTTATCTATTTCTACCTACAACCAAAGAAGGTAAAATGCATGACATGCTTTGCTACATAAAACTTGTTCACTAGTTTAAGGAGTCTTCAGAAGCTATAGAGAGATACAGATGGAATTGCTGTGTGACTCAGAGAAACCTGTAGTAGGCTGCCACACAAGTATAGTGTGCAATTTAAACTAGAAACAAGCCAAGGGGGAAGGAAAGAAGTAGAACTGCAGCCTGTACCTCCTCCCGAACCACATTTTCTAGCAACCAGTATAATCCCATCCAACCAGTGAGCTACCGCAGCAAGACTTCTTCAGGGCACACATGCAGCTAACAGAGCACTGAAACAGCCAAATGTTAAGATGGTTTCATGACAAAAATATTTGCTCCTTAACTCTAATGATATCTGCAAACATTTCATAATGATAGCGATTGTTTCATTTTTCCATTCTCTTAACGCTCCTACTCTTTAGAACCAAATATTTTACATCTCCTGAAGCTTATTCACCCTTCATCTGTCATACTGGGCAGAACTAACCAGGATTTTTAGTCATTTGGAGAAAAGCAAACCGAGAAATGGTCATAAAACCAAAGTAATCCTTACTTAGGTTCCCCAGCTTTTCCTCATCTTTAGCAACACACTGAACATTCAAGCAGTAAGTTATACAGCCTAATACCTAAAAAAGCAGCTTGCCCAGCAACACCAAGTCATCTTCTACCTATTACCCACCCTGGGAGTCCCTCTACACACTGCTGTCTTTTTCTTTTAGCTAGATAAACATTAAAAAGTAGAAAACAGAGGAGGACTGCTATCTGTCTCTATTTAGGACCCTTTAAGACAGGAAAGCAGAGATATTTGGATAAACCTTTTAAAAAGAGTTAGTTAATTATGAAAAAAGCTTTATCTACTGATAGGATAAAAATGAGTGTTAATAACAGAGCAGTAATGGTTTTTCCTCCTTCAAAATAACACAAGATCATTTATTCTCTAAATTCACGTTCACTAAATACGCGTGCTTAGGCACACCTATAGAATTTGTCCTAGCTTTCTAATGATTTTGCTGAAAAGCATGGGTCTGTCATGGTGAATGCGATCATAGTGCTGTTTTCACCAGTCTGTCCTCCACCCTGTTTATTTTGGGTGAAGAACTGTTACTAACCTTGGAGAGCTGGTGAATCAGGAGCCATGTAGTGACAGCTGCCCTGAGAATAGGGGTCCTGCAGCAAAGCCCTACCAGCAAGGACACAATAATCAACACATTGATTCCTAATGACAGGCCTTACTGCAATGTACAG
This sequence comes from Cygnus atratus, assembly GCF_013377495.2. Taxonomy (NCBI): domain Eukaryota; kingdom Metazoa; phylum Chordata; class Aves; order Anseriformes; family Anatidae; genus Cygnus; species Cygnus atratus. The sequence continues at coordinate 1,918,273 of NC_066365.1, forward strand.
CTAAGTAATAATTACCAACAGGCATTAACTCTTTTCAAGTGTCCTCTTGGCATCCACTTCACTGCCTCTAGGGTTTTCTTTATAATAGAGGATTTGGGGTGTTTTAAGTGTTAGGTTTAAACCTACCCTTGAACACAAACAGAAACATACGGTCTAAAACTAAACAAAATCACCTTTTTCCTATTACCTACTAGCCTTTTGTCCTCTTATTCTTTCTCCTTTATCCTCTGCTTCTGAAAATTAAGGACATTATAGCATTCCCAATCAATACATCAATGTGACAGACACATCAGAAAGAGGATTTTGTAGTGAAATATTTCTTGACTGTCTTTAGGTCCACAGAGGCAGTCAGAATCTCTGGAAACCATGAAAATGGTTTTTAGACCATAGCACTAGAAAATCCTCCTTCTGTCCCATTCAGGGCATTTAGGGGACAGACGTTTGTTCTTCTGCTGCCATTATGTTACCATGAGCACACTAGCTATGGACAGTATGCTTTAATTGTATGTTAGCTTGTCCGCAAATACTGCCATCATTACTGAAAAATGAGAAACAGCCACGCTAGTATTTTGCGCTTCATTCTCAAAGGACAAACAAACAAATTAAAAACAAAACATTCCAAGACAGTTCGCATTAATTATGAGATGTGTTGGAATTATTGTGAAGATATGTTATTTATTATTTATTATTGTGAAGATATGTTATTTAACTACATATATATTGATGGTGCTTATGTTTATTCATTAGAGCACTGTTACGAAAACAAGCCACCTCAAAACAAGCCAGCCTCTTCAGCTAAGGCTTCCAGTAAAGGATCAGCAAAAATGAGAAATGTCCCATGATTAAATATTCCACAAGTGAAAGTTTTGTATCCTCTTGGCTTTACTACCATCCCTCCCCTCAAAGTCACTCAGACTCCTTTTTAAGCATCAGATGCCTCCAGATTGAGGAGCATCATATGTTCCACCAAACAACAATTACTTCGCTTGTCCTTAGCTGCGACAAGATGCCTTCTTGCTCTCTCACATTTGAGAAGGGCATAGTAGAGGAGTGACAGATCAGATATATAACATATGTTGGAGTTTCGCCCTCTGAAGACCTCCTGCTGTAGAGATGAGTCCATCACTCCACCTGCTACAAACCTGGGAAATAATGGAATTAATACCTCAGGCTGACTGGAGGGGAGGCAGAGGAAGTTTGCTGATTTTGTAAGTGCAGCAAAGGTGCAACAATATCAACACTTCCAGGTGTGCACTTGAACCAGCATACTGAATCCCATAGGAACCACAAGGCTGCACTATTAACTGCTTTATTGTGAATAAGAAACAAAAATGTCTTACCTACAGAAAGATTTTTTTGTGTGTGTGCCCAAATATATAATATATAGGTAGTGCTTCAAAGTTGTTTGCTTTTTCATGCAGTGAATGTATATTCAGTGCGTCTGTATGCATTTCAAGGACTGCAGACTACACCCTTCAAGATGAAGGAAATTGAAGATAAATAGGTTCATCATCCTCCACGGACAATTATATTAAGTGAGTTACAGCTTCAATCCTGATGCAACTGAATGCTTTGCCCCTTATCGTAAACAAACTTTTTCCCCCAACATATCTACCACAGATATAGAATCTAGTTTCAATAAACTGCTTGTTATTAACTGCTTTGTTAGGTTTCTTAGTAAGCTCACATTTACTTTCTGGCTGACAGCAATTTCTACTTAACTATTGTGTGCTCGTGTTGCATGAGGGAAAACCATTCTATAAATCCACGTATAAAATTATTATAAACATTTGAATTTTAATAGTGACCCATTAAAACTATAAATAGCTTCAAAAACTGTATATGGTTATAAAGAGTAGAGAAGTATTTGGGAACTTTTTGTTTCCCCTACAGTTTTTTCCTCCAGTTTCATTTCTGCCTCATCTTGTGACCATTTAACTTCAACAAGGAAAGAAAACAACCATTACCCACAGTGGCATCCGCCATCAGCAGCACCACATCACCCCCCAGCATGCTACAGGGCAGCTTGCACCAGTGACCTGCTGCACCAGGCAGGAGGACCTGAGGCCATTTCATCACCTCCCCAGATCCCTGGTGTCAACTTTTAGCAGTCTGTCCAGCCATTCCTCACAAAGATGTGGAAACCACTTTTTGCAGCACAGCATCCTTTCTGCACCAGCATCATTAGGAGCTCAGCATCAGCCTTTGGCAAGCTGCTGGCAGCCCGTTGACTCGTGCCCCAGAGGAGCACATCTGTTCTTCTCACAGTTTGTCTACAGCTGTGCTGTTCCTTGCACAGCCACCTTCTGCTGCTTGGTTCGGACCACAATTACCCCTCAAATGCTACAGACTTTCCACATACACTACCTTTGAAAAGAGATGCTGCTGCTAAACTGTGAGTATGGTACAAAATAGAAGTATATATATGTTTAAAACTACTACCAGAAGTTACCAGTTTGCCTTATGCTAACAAGATAATCAGTTCCTTGAGCTACCTACATAAATGCCAATATTTAAAACAACCTTAGATTAGTAGAGAATGTTTCACAGTCAGCCATTCATCTCACATTCTCACCTTACAGACTGGGACATTTCTGTTTAACACAGAAAATAGACAGTGAAAATATGTAGGAAGCATTTATTTACTGCTATGCAATGCCTTATATATTTTGAACTTCAAATTCAAAAAAGCTTTGGAACAGGACAAATGCAACAACAAAAATTAAACTGCTCACTGATCCTCTCCAGAGATGCTCTAGATAATTGGTAATAAAGATGAAATAGGACCTAGTAGATAGCTTTCTAAAAGGATGCTTAACAAGGTGTCAAGGTGTTTGTAGAAACTGCTATTTCTTTTGGTGACAAATGTAAATGACAGAATAAGAATATCTGAAGGAGAAAAAAAATACTTGATTGAACTTCAGATTTTGCTCAAGCAAGTGCTATCAAGGATTTTCACATCACAAATTGTATTAGCTTAGCTGAATCAAAAGAAAGGTTTGAGACACTGGCATAAAATCTGAACTACACTTTCAGACTTGAAGCCATTTCTTAGAAGTGATATATTTTGCTGCTGCTTCGGAAGTGTCTTAACACCCAGGTCAGCTTTAACAGCAGTAACAACATTCAAAAATAAATGTGGAAGAGATATTGCTAAAGAGCAATCAAAAATGAGACACATCTGACCTCAGCCTGCTTTACAAGCTGTAGCAAAGAAGTAATTGTACAAAGTAATCAGTAGATTGCAGGATCTTTTCCAATCTTTCTAAAAATACAGTTTCTAAAGAGAAGGTTACCATTACCCTATCACAACTTCATTTCTTGCTGCTGGTTTGCATTGTAGGAGACAACAGGAAGCACAAGGTAGCACATGCTATTTCAGCACATTTTCACCACCTGCTTCTTTCTTTCCAAAAGATTCATCTTCAGCGGAGTACAGCAATATCTCATTCCCAGAAGAAACTGGGCTTCTGCTTAGATGTAGTCTTCAAGCCTGCCCTGTACTTATCTAATACGGAGGCGCACACAAAAGCAGGACAGGTATCTTACAAAACAGGGTACTAGATTTGGATTTAAAAAAAAAACAACATGCGAGTTCATATGCTGACTCAGCTTTGGGTTTCTTCAAACCAAGAGCACAATGTGTCATAGCTTTGCCTGCAGAGCAGAGGCTGGGCCTCTCCTTGACCTCATTACTGCTGGTGTGAGAATGTAATAAATACCCCAGGGGCTATAAAATTATCAGGGGGGCAGGGGGGATAGGGGGACACCAGCAGCCACCTGGGAACAGTACCTCAAGTCAGTAATACTGTTATTTAAAGCACTTCAGGATTAGACATGTAACAACAGTTTTTTGAAGAGTGAGCCCCACAAAACCCAGGTTTAAGCTGTAGTTCTATTATTACTTATTTTGAGTCATTTACCTTTTGATATTCTCAGTTCTTTTAAAATGCTTTGACTAATAGAAGTTTTAAGCTTTTGTTTTCCTGAAGTAGAATGGGAAAATATTTGAAAACATGAAATTTAATAGAATGGGTAAGCTATTTCTTAGCACTGTATAATATGGCTGTTTTGAAGAACTTATATTTTAATCTTTTCAAAACAATCCATATATACTACTTCAATACATGTGACAAATGTTGGTGAGACATTTTAATCCTCTGTACCACAACTTAGTGGGAAAAAAAACTGTTCTTCCTCAATACTGCGTTGTTGGAGCCTAGAACTCCCTATATGATTGTAGGAGGTCTTTAAACAATATTTCTTCATTTCATTTCTTCCGGTGTGAAACTCTAGAAAGATTTTATCCACTTGTGTTCACTTTCTGAATGTTGTATTTTCTGGTAGTTCCAGAAGCTTTTTGTGCACCTGGATCTTGATCCAGAGGGAAGTCAGGTAATAGTTACACAGTTCTCTCACATATAAGCTTCAAGGTCAAAATTGTAGAGATTTATTGCATGCTACCTTTCTGCTACTGTTATCACACTTCTGTCGTCAAAGATGAGGGATTTTTTTTTCTCCACTTGTTAAACTGTATTGTTTATTTATTCTGGCTATTTTCACTAATGGCACGTTGAATTAAAACATGAAAATCAGGCTTTACCTTATTTAAAGCTTCTGGTCAGAAGACCATCTGCCCCCTTCTTCGTAGGCTGACTGCTCTGTACAAGTAGTAGTTTCCACAAAATGAGTGGTTTCCTCCTTAATTTTTAAGTGGGTAGAAAATATGGAAAGACCATTCCTCCACTGTAGCATACTTGCAAGCTTTATTTTGCTTTTATAACAGAGAAAATACCATGGTTTTCTGAGTATAGCCCACAGCTTGAGTATCCTGTACTTCTGTGAAAGCCCTTGAAAACTGAAGATCTCGAGGATGGGCTCTCAAAGACAGGAAGTCCAGACTGAAGAAAAAAGGAAGAACTAGTAAAACTAAGGAGGATGAATACAAGGTACTGGGGAAGAGGAATGAAGCTATGAAAGATCAGACATAGGAAGTGTAAAAGCAGGTCTCTTGAACTAAGACTTCATATATTTGTTGTATAAATAACCTTTACTACAGCTCAATTGCAATTTCTTTTCCCAGTGATACATGTAAAGATACATGAAAATGCACAATATTAGGCTACACAAAATTATACAGGATGTGTCTGTGCTGGTTTTCCTTTCTGTTCACCAGTTCAGCCTAATTAGCTCTGATACGCTATTGGAGTGCCCCAAAAAGCCTTGGCCATGGCTTATAACAGATGCGTAGTGTAGCCCTATCTTTTCTAACTTTTTTTTTTTTTAATCCATTTGAGACTAAAGGTAATGCAGTTTGAAGACTTCCAAATTCACAAGGCTATAAAAAAAAAAACATTGCTGTAACCATACTGCAAGAATGCCAAGAAGTTAGACAATGTTTAGCTTTATGAGGATTTGAAGAGAACATGTGAAAAAGAAGTTTCAGTTTTGGTAAGAAGTACCCAAGAGGTAAAATCTCACCTATGTTATGAGCGAAATATCTGATCTCACTGGCAACAGTAAGGAAAGAAGCTAATGCCGTAGGCAGTTGAATGTTGGGGAAAATTAAGTCTTCCTTTGAGGTCTTGGTAAGTTTTGTGGCATAATTCTTATCCTGAAGTTTATTTGCATCTCAAACCTACAACCCAACTTCAATGGCTTCTTTCCAGTAAATATTCCATTTTCTACACAAACCTTTCAGCAACCATGTAGGGCACACCTGAGACCTATAGCTTCTGCAAATCACTTCCCTGATTTCCAAAAAGGCTTTTTTTTTTTTTTTTTTTGCTCCTGCCATCTTCTGCACTGAGATCTGTAATTGAACCTCATGGCAAAATCCTGCAGAACTGTGTAATTCCTTAAAAGCACACCTTAAAATTTATTCTTTGTTGTGATGCTGCCCACTGATCCCTAAAACAATTAGATTAGTACAAACAGTACATCATTCCTCCTTCCCCCTTTCATGCTTGCACTGTAGCACCTTAGGTGTAGAAACCACGTTTTGTTCACTGTAAAGAACACCAGAAGCTAACAAGAAAGGTACACATTTTTCCATGGAAAAAGATTTGTCTGAGATGCTCACTAATTTTTCATTACTTTTATTGGAAAGTAATGACTGTCAGTAACATGAAGACATATTTCATCTAAAAAAACTGAAAGTGAAGGTTTTGTCGTAAAGGGTAAGATGATGAAACTAGAGTTTATGACCATAGGATTTTTGTTTTTGACCACAACCTTTTTTTTTTAATTGGAATAGAGTTTATACCTGATTACAGCTGCTAAAAGACCCCGAGCAGAATTTGACATGAAGTGCACCCTCTACTAATTGGAGTCAGTGAGAAATGCTCAAACACTCATGAACATGTCTGAGATTTAAAAACAGTTCAAAAGGTCCCCAGCACAGGAAGACAAGGCCTCAGTTCAGCCAACCCAGGAACAGCACACACACACACACACACCCCTTGCAGCAAGAGTGAACCAGATGCAACTCCTACCCACCAGAGATGACTTGCAGATGTTTAAAAAAAAGTGGTTTATGACAAAACAAGACCTCAGTGTAAAACCGAGGGAGCTGCCAATCCTTCAGGAAAAAAAATATTGTGCATCTTTGCCCTTATAACACTAAGACCATTTGTGAATATTGTTACGGTGACAGTCACAGCTCCACAGAACTGTCTCCCAAGCTGGCAGACATGGCGAAAGACAAGAAGTGACATCATCCCCAGCCTCCCAGGGGAATTGACAAAAGCATGAGGAGCAACAGAAATGCAGGGAGCACTGATTTAGAGCTCTGCCATGATCAAAACGAAGCTAATCATTGTATTGCTGCCTGACAGCAGTGATGCTGAAGTCTCAGGGGAGCGCGCACACCCTGCTGCTATGTACTAATAATCTAATCGCTTACTGCCCATGCATCACAATGATACCTTGGAAATTTTACTCAAGTATTGTTATTCTGTACACTGCTCATATGTTTTTAAAACATTGAGGTGTTGATGTTTTGTTGTTGTTTGGCCTTGGGAGGAAGATGTAGGGAACCATGTCTTTAGGAACCTCTCCAGTGTACAGCAGCATTGCATCGTATGGAAATTCACTTTGTGTCATGATGAGCATTTACATCAGGACACAAAGCCATTCTCATTCAGAGAAAAAAGAGCTGTGGGCAAAGGCCAAACAAAAGCTTGCTTTCTGAATTAGAGAAGGAAAGAAATTTGACATAGCAGTTCTCATTGGCCACATGGGCAGCATTAAAGTTGGCACTTCTATTCAAATGTACCTAACCCAGACAAGAGGTCACACTTCAGCATGGAGATGTGTAACTAGCTATCACCCAAAACAGAACCTCAAGATGCTGGCAAACAAGTACACTGGTGCACACAGTTTCATAGCCGCACTGAAAACTTGGAGCAATTACCTGGCCCCAAACCCGTATAAAATTGGCTAATAGAAACAAGTGCTTCTATGATATATCTGTTTTAAGCAAGGAAATTACATACAAATTTAACACAAGCGTTCACCTACTGAAAATCTTAGAACACACTCAGCTAAAATTATGTAGAGCTTACCAAGTGTTCAAGTTTCAGTTCATTTAAGTCTTTGAGTACCTTGATATAAAAATAGCCTGGTATAAGTTTAAGTCATTTTTATTCCAGTGTTGAAAGCAGGAAATAGGTCATTAAAGCTTTTTTTTTTTTTTTTTAAAAACTCATTATTTGTCTTTTCTTGGTTACAGCATTGGTATTATCCTTCCTCTGTGTCATGTCTCACAATAGTCCTATTGGTTCAGTATTCTGTGCCTCTAAACTACTTCTGTTCCCTCCCTCAGTACCTTTACATCTAGTATACTGTCTCAGAACCATATTGTAGAAATGCAGATGTTTGAAGGATAATGCTTTGGATGTTCAACAGAGGAAAAAAGTGACCAGAAATAGAAATAAGACTAAACATGACAGGGAAAAAAAGGTGACAAAAAAACTTGCAGTATAATTTTAAAACATCGACGTAATGGAAAGGAAGAACTATTTGAGAGAGTAGCAGAATGAGGAAAACACAGGAGTATTCAGAGAGCTGAGGGCCAAGAGACATTTAAAAAAATACAAGCTCAATCTCACTTTTTCTCCTATTGTAAAGCTAACCACTCTTGCCTGTAGCACTGTGTAGGACTACTCTAGCAGAGAACTATCATCTTTTGGAGTCAAAAAAGGGTCAAGCAGTACCATTTTAGTTCCTTCCAACACTAGGGAAAGATATACACACAGCTACTTTTTTGGTCAAAGTTCGGCAGAAAATCTGAGATGGCACCTGGAGCTATTCAGCTAGCAGTGATGCTAAATATTCGATGAACTTGGAAGAGAGAAAAGGCAGAGAATAGGAGGGGCTGCTACACAGCCTACAAATTCCAGCACACACAAAAAAAAAGGAAAGAGGATGTGAGATTTTTGTCAGATCAACCTGATAAATGGAGGTTATACATGTGCAAGTGGATTTTTGAGTCAGTGTCTGATGAGAAAATACTTAACAGGATGCTGGGCTTTTCCACTTGAGGCAGGAGTGGTCCTTCCCTCAGTTCCCTTCTTCATCTTCAGTCTCTGTCCAGTGACTTCCCCTCCCTTCACCCATTGCTGTCTGCACACACATTTTTGTGCCCGACAGCGGTTGTTACAGGAGATGTAATTTATTCCCAGGACTGGGAGCATTTCCCAGTCCCTGGATTAAAGCACACACTTCTCATCACCCCCACTGCAGCAGAGAGCACCCAAGGCTCTTCCACTGCAGCCTGCTTTCCTCAGAGGGGAAGCAGGTTTTGGTGAAGGTAGGAGGTGTGGTACATCTCCTGCAGGAAACCACTTAACAGATATGACCAGAGCAGGCTGGAGCAGCAGTCACCCAGCCTCCCTTCCTCATTCTCAAAACGTAGTGTACAGAGTATTCCCCCACCCACCAAGAAATTAAAGCAAATATCCCACATTAAAAAGATCAATGCATCTTTTGTGGCTTAAAGAGTAACTTATTAATGGACTTACACTGGGCTTTGTGGTAGTTTTGTTTTAATGTCTATTTTGTTTGGTATTAGTCACTGATGATCAACCATTATTTCCAAACATACTGAGCTGAGAATCAAATTCTACCTGCTCTAGTATATCTAAATTATTTCAGGTTTAATTTGTTCACAGGGACTTGTTGACTTATATGACTAGAGACTCCAGAATTCCAACCTGGCTTTTTGAAGAGCAACAAAAATATTTGATAGACATTCCTTGGAAAGGCCATGTTTCACTAGAGTCATTTCCATTTATGTTCTGTACAAGATGCTATCTCATGAGTGTAACCAAGAAATTAACAGGTAAAATCCAGGCAGAACACGTGCATCCAGAACCATCCATATTTCACCAAACAGCAGAATTCACAGAGATGTGGATAAGCTGCTTATCTCTACTATGGTAGTTTCCAGGTAAAAACCTATGCAAGACCCCAACTTTTTGAGGAGCCATTTGCTTCTGCATGTGAACCGAACTTCTGATATGAATTGAGATTTGAGAGAAGGTGGTGTCTTAGGCTTATGAAAGTTGTGCAAACAGAAGTTAGTCTTAGAACCTCATTAGAGCATGATCTCAACTCATCTGCAAACATATCAACATACAGTATCCAACTGTTTTTGCATCATAAAACGTGCAGGGAAAGTCATTGCATTTTTGTTTGTACAGCAATTTTTTTTTCCTGAGAGTCCTAGTATATTAATCTACATAATAAATATAGCTTTGGTGAATGGCAGATATCCAAAATACCTCTTCCACAGAGTAAAAAAGTCCAAGGAATTAAGTGAGAGTTGATTATGAAGAGAAAGTATTAAGATTACTTTTTTCCAGAGAAGATAGACACATTTATTGGTCAAGTCAGGTTTTTCTTTTAAAAAGTGTGTACTCTCAGTAAAGTTCTTTTCTTCCTTCAACAGGAAAATATTTTCTTATACACACTTGGGAGTTACTTGTTTTATTTCTACATCTGCTGACTGCAGCTGAAAACAGAATTTAAGAATTTGGACTGAATTACTAAAGAGATTGTTGATTCTAATCATTGATAAATTAAGGTAAAATAGGAACCAACATTACTATAAAACCTGACTCCACAAATACTTCCTCATAAAAATGTCTTACAGGTAGGTCTGGCTAAATGCATCGTTTGCCTATTTTGAATATTTATTCTCAACTAAGATGCACATCATCTGCTAAAGCATCTTGTAACTTGAAATTTTCATTTGATAGTTATTCCCACCTCCACTATTAAATCTAATAAAATTTTGAAGAACAAGGTTTGCAAAGCTTCTTATATCTTTCTGCTACCAGCCAGAACAGTGCTGGAACACTTCACATTACGTAGATCATATTTGTCTGAAATGATATCATACCTATAGTCTGCCGCAGGCTCAAAAGTAGTCTGTGCCTCAGGTACTGTTTTATGCCTTTGCTTTTGTTACTACAATCTTTTAAGTCTTCAAAAGGGAAATGAAGTTATCCTATACAGAAGAAACTCCATACAGAAGAAACTTCAGTTGTTAGGGCCTGAATTTTCACTGAAACCAAAAGACAGGTATCTTACTGACTTGAAGGAAGAGGCTTTAATCTATCCTGGCTTGTTTACTAATGAAGGAGTGTGAAAGAGACGCGTGTCCTTGTAGCTGAAGAGGAGGTGAAGGAACAGCTAGTGCAAGGAACACAAAAATCAGTTGCGCCAGACTAATACGTGTTTGTATCTGAGCTTGTAGACTGCAACCATCTTCAAACTTCCAGAGCTAGAGGAACGCTTTGGCTGCAGCCTAAAAGCCATGTGTATTTAAGCTCCCCCAAGCCAGCCAATCTTCTTCCCATGACCTGCCAGAAAACAGCAATGTAGGCATGTAACCAAATTAAAGCCAAAACTTTCAGCCCAGTCCTTGACCTGAATAGCGAGTGAGGATCTGGATCCTGGCATTTATACGTGATAGCTTATATGCAGCCAAAGTAAGTAGTGTAGTCAGAGGTCATGGGGCTAGATTTTGAAAAGTCCAGCATAAAGAAGAGATCTCAGAAAAGCAGATTTAATTAGCATTAATGTCAAGAAAAGAATATAGCAATCAGAATTACTTTATCTGTCATGACTAGACAGATGAAAATCTATGATAGCAATTTTGCCTTTAAGGTCATTTTCTTTTTTCTTTTATTTTATTTTTGTAAATAAATATAGTTATATTTCAGCTCAAGGCATATTTAAACAGTTATGTGGAAAGACCAATGAGCACTTTTATTTCTTAAAGGTTTGGACTGTCTCCTGTCAAAAGCACACATTTTGTGATTTCATTTCTGTTAATAGAACGAACATCAGCTCGTGGCCTAAGTCACAGGAACAGGTAGAATTGGCAGCAAGCTGACTGGTGCCAAAGTCACAGCTCTGAGCGATACAACTGACAGCACAGGCTGAATATCCAGGAAAGAGTAAACAGTGGAATATGGCTGCATACTGAGAACAATAGAAATGCGTGAGATTCAGTAAATCATATGCTGCTAACAGCTTCAGTTTTTCATAGCAAAAAGCCAGGATACTAACTGGAGTCTTAAGCATATAAAATGGAGACTGATAGAGCAGCATATTTGAATAGCAAAGGCAAAAAAAATCATCATACTTCCTATAACTAGTTATGATTACTCATTATACAAACGTGCCTTGAAGAGTCACATTACCACAGGGTTATTACACCCCATAACTACTGACCCCTGGGTCACAAATTAAAATCAACCAGATCTACAACTCTATTTAAATTATAATACACCTCTCATTTCATGGAGGAATCTCATCATAAAGATCATAATTGCAAATTGCCCACCACACACATTAGGCAGAAGTTGGATTTATTTTAATTTAAAAAGTAGCATTTTGTATACCCTACCAGCATACTATAAGGGTGATTACAACATTTTGGAAAGTTCTAGTTTTAGTTCATCATCAACATTTCTGTTATGGAATAACAAGCTACTCATCTGAATTAATATTCTTGATGCATTTTAAGATTATATTCTGAGAAAAGACAAAGCAAAACATACCAGAAGCAAAACTACATTTATCCTTGCTACCATAGAACATCAGAGCACATTTAGGAGCCTACTGCTAAAAATGGATTTGACAAAAAAGATATCAGAAATCAGGTTAGGGGCTGTTAAAGTTTATACTGCAGGAGAAGTAACATGTGCAAGGTAAAGTGTTCCAAAGTACCTTACACATTTAAAGCACTACTCTAACTTCTTGTTTTACCTCTCCAGTGTATGCCACACAATATAGATGACAATAACTGTGTGCAAGCTGCAATCAGGATTGTTTTCCCTGCTGAGATTCATCATTTCCTTTCATAACCTGGTTTCTAGTGCAAAGAAAACCAGAGCACCCACTGGGTAACCAGAGCACTGGGACTCTGGCAGAGAAAACAGAACACCTGCCTCTGAGGTTTAAATTGGATACTGTGGCCTAAAGTTGCCATTGTGATACTGACACATCCAAGTCAGATGATTCCAGTGGGGAATCCAAGAGTGAACTGTTATGTCAAGCAGATTTATGTACCGGCAATTTGTTTTATTACTGCTTTTCCTGGACTTTACTAGAGGAATATTTATTCAAGAAAGGATTCATTCAATAAAGATTCATTTGACTATTTATCTTAAGAGTTTGTTTGTTTTTTTAAATACAGCTTCTGAGTACCTCTGTATATATTTAATAGCTCACAATGATTTGAACACTGCTGTCCACAAGACTTAGCAATAATACAGCATCCTTCTTTTTTTGTCCCACAGGAAATTAAAATGTTTGACTAACTTTGTGTGCAAGTATCACTTAATCCACTGAAATGCAAGTCCACGACCACTGAAAAGTATTAAAACTAAGGCTAGAATTGGAGACTAGGGATAAAAACAAGAGAATGCTGTCCTTGTTTAGAACCCATAGGATTTGTTAAAGGACAAAATCTAACTATGAACAAGCAACTCAAAAAAAGCATAAAATAAGCAATAAAATTTAAACAGCATAACCTAGACCCAGTCTCAAAACTTTTCAAGTGAATCAGTGCCTATCAACTTCTGTAGATTCTACATTTAATTTCTAAAGATCCTATGAGAGACTTTTTGCTAACGATGCCCATTAACATATCAAAGCACAAAAATATATATATTTTTAAAACATTTAAATATACAGGAAGCTTTTTCGTCATCTATATTCTACCAACAAAGAAAAATACTTATGCAATACAGCAGTTCTTCCCCTCAGTGTATTCTATTCATCTTATTTAAATCAATGATAATATCTCAAGGAAGAGTCACATCCTTGAGTAAATACCCATGATATAAAATCAGTGTGATGTATGATTTCAACATTCTGCAGAAGTCATAAAATGCTTGGCCTATGTTTCCATACGTAAGTTCAGTTCAATTATCTAGTCAAAGTTCTGTTCCCAAACTGCTGAAGTAATTCTGAATGAAACAATGAACCATTACTTAATCCTTTTTGGAACTTTTTATGAATTGCTCATGTATTGTCTTGGAAAAGTGTACAGAATAAGTCTGATAGCAAAACTTTCTGATTTTGGAATGCTAGTAAATCACTGAGCAGTCACAGTATTTAAAATAAAAGAATGTCAAGAGAAACAGAATTCCCCAGATCTCAAACCATTTCTACACCTCCAAAAGCATTGTCCCTAATCAGACTGTAGTAACACCTTCCCCGAGATAAATAAATAAAAGATTATGAACTCTTTGCAGGAGTGATCATTGAAAAGCAAAACCAGACAGAACTGATCAATAGGGACAAACTGAAAAATAAAGCAACACACTGTTCCTCATGATGGACAGCTGGTGTGTGTGGAAGAGACACTACCAGAATTTGTGGAACTTGAAGTAAGTGTTTGAAAGAATGAGGCTTACAGATGTTTTTGGCAATTTGTCTCATCTAGCAATTTTGAGCAAGATGGGAAAAAAAAACACGCAGAAGTGGATATTTGCAGAGAATAGACCTAGGGCAGAGTTCAGCCTGAGTAGATGACAATATGAAAGGTGGAAAGGTCATCTCTGTGTGAAGTTAGAATATTTGATGTGAAAGAAAACCTACAAAGGAATACAAAAAGAATGCAAAAACGGTCAAAGACAACAACAGTAAACAATCTTCTGGCAGTATTTTCCAGTCATTCATAAATTTGTTACAAAAATAGGGACATTAAGTTTTGTATGCCTGCTCAGGGAGTAATGTAGCAGAGCACACATCTTAGAGACAGTCTGCAGAAAGAATCTGTAATGGTTAAAGGCACATACACATGCTAAGTTAAAATAATATAAAAATACTTGACAACTGACGTTATACATGCCTGAATCACAAACAGCTGAAGAGAAGAAAGCAAGTGGAACTGTCCCTTAGACAAAGAGGGCAGAGGCAGAGTAATCTGTGTCATTTTGAGCTTGAGCTAACAACAAAGGTACAGCCAGTGGGATATATCAGGATCTTATAAGACAACAGTTCTGAAAGAGCTATACCTAATGTGTGTTTGCAAGAGGACAATTACATGTACAACAAATAATGCATGCTTTTCAAGCAAACGTTATTACCTAATACATTTCATGAGCACATTAGTGTGATTCACAAACATTTCTGAAATATTTGCAGTAAGATCCAGCCCTGCCTTAAGTGCTGGGAAAAGGCCAAAATGGCAACTGAGGTCAACCCCATGCTTGTAAAGAACACATTTACAGCAACTCTTCAAGGGTTTCCAGAGCCGTGGATTGCAACTCCTTCGATAGGCAGCTACACCTGTCTATGAAAACATCACATCTGAAGATATCTAAAGGACCTGAGTTCTGCATTTCCCTTCCAGACAGTTCTCTCCCTCTTACCTCTGGCTAAGACAGAAATAAGGAAGCAAGGGTACAGATGTCTTATTTCTACGACCTCTGCATAAAGTACTCTCCCCAGAGATATAGTCCCCAAGACACCAGATCTTTTCTCACATTATGCAAATTCAGTAAATGCCAAACATTCTGTGAGCTGTGGTAGACAACTTCATCTGAAAGAAATTTTACTCAGAAAGAGTAGTCAGGCACTGGAACAGGTTGCCCAGGGAAGTGGTGGTATCACCGTCACAGAATCACAGAATCATCTAGGTTGGAAGAGACCTCCAAGATCATCTAGTCCAACCTCTGTCCTAACACTAACAAGACCTCCACTAAACCATATCACTAAGGACTACATCTAAACGTCTTTTAAAGACCTCCAGGGATGGCGACTCAACCACTTCCCTGGGCAGTCCATTCCAATGCCTAACAACCCTTTCAGTAAAGAAGTTCTTCCTAATATCCAACCTAAACCTCCCCTGGCGCAACTTTAGCCCATTCCCCCTCATCCTGTCACCAGGCACATGGGAGAATAGACCAACCCCCACCTTGCTACAGCCTCCTTTAAGGTACCTGTAGAGAGCAATGAGGTCTCCCCTGAGCCTCCTGTTCTCCAGGCTAAACAACCCCAGCTCCCTCAGCCGCTCCTCATAAGACTTGTTCTCCAGACCCCACACCAGCTTCGTTGCCCTTCTCTGGACTCTCTCGAGCACCTCCATGTCCTTCTTGTAGCGAGGGGCCCAAAACTGAACACAGTACTCGAGGTGCGGCCTCACCAGAGCCGAGTACAGGGGGACAATCACCTCCCTAGACCTGCTGGCCACACTGCTTCTTATACAAGCCAGGATACTGTTGGCCTTCTTGGCCACCTGAGCACACTGCTGGCTCATATTCAGCTGCCTATCAACCAGTACTCCCAGGTCCTTCTCTGCCAGGCAGCTTTCCAACCACTCATCTCCCAGCCTGTAGCTCTGCTTGGGGTTGTTGCGCCCCAGGTGCAGGACCCGGCACTTGGCCTTGTTGAACTTCATACAGTTGACCTCAGCCCATCGGTCCAGCCTATCCAGATCCTCCTGCAGAGCCTTCCTACCCTCGAGCAGATCGACACACGCACCTAACTTGGTGTCATCTGCAAACTTTCTGAGGGTGCACTCGATCCCCTCATCCAGGTCATCGATAAAGATATTAAAGAGGACTGGCCCCAGCACTGAGCCCTGGGGGACTCCACTAGTAACCGGCCTCCAACTGGATGTGGCTCCATTCACCACAACACTTTGGGCCCGGACATCCAGCCAGTTTTTAACCCAACAAAGAGTACGCCAGTCCAAGCCACGAGCAGCCAGTTTCTTGAGGAGAATGCTGTGGGAAATGGTGTCAAAAGCCTTACTGAAGTCAAGGTAGACCACATCCACAGCCTTCCCCTCATCCACCAGGCGCGTCACTTGGTCATAGAAGGAGATCAGGTTCGTCAAGCAGGACCTGCCTTTCATAAACCCATGCTGACTGGGCCTGATCACCAGGTTGCCCATCAAGTGCCACGTGACGACATTCAAGATAATCTGCTCCATGAGCTTCCCTGGCACTGAGGTCAAACTAACAGGCCTATAGTTCCCTGGGTCTACCCTCCGGCCCTTCTTGTAGATGGGCGTCACATTTGCTAGCTGCCAGTCGACTGGGACCTCTCCTGATAGCCAGGACTGCCAATAAATGATGGAAAGAATGATGGAATGCCTGGGGGCATTCAAGAAAAGGTGTTCAAGGACATGGTTTAGTGGGTGACATTGGTGGTAGGGGGATGGTTCGACTAGATGATGTTGAATGTCTCTTCCAACCTTAACTATTCTATGATTCTATTCATTGACCTCAGAAGCTGTTTTCATGGGGATGTCAAAGCAGCACACTCTCCATGCAGCAAGTAACTAAAGATTCTCAAGGATGTATTTTCATAAGCTCAAAGCATCCTGATAACCACAGTGTTGATTATGGTGATCTATGTTTTTTTTTGTTGTTTGTTTCCTGCAGTCTGAAACCCTTCCACAAACTTTGCCTGTAAACTCGAATGTGTTAGGTTTCTAACTATGAAGACCTGTGAATGCTAGGCAAAACATGCAGCCAGTTGAATGTACTGTTTGTCTATTTCCATATTTATATGGAAGGCAAGTATCTCATTCGTCTTTGCTCCACAAAAGCACCAGAAAACCACACACTCCCATCAAAACAAGGTGCAGCAAACCATAGACAGAAACTATTGTAAACCACAATAACATTTCCTTCTAGTATTTATCGGGGTTGAACTTAAACAAATACCTAACATACAAGTCTATTTTCTCCCTCATTAAGAGCACCCATAATTTCTTTCTCAGAAGATTTTGTTCCAATCTGAGATAAAATATGTTTCCCTTCTTATTTTCCTCCAGTGTATTGCTCAACAACAAGACTACACAAGACCCAGATCTCTTCAAAAGTATCGAGCAGACAAGTATTCAAGCTCTACAGCTGAAGGAATAATCAGGCAATTCTTAGAATGCTTAAAAGTTTGAGGTGTGTTTTTGTTTGTTTGTTTGTTTTCCAGTTCTTCAAATTCACATTTTCAAGGTAGTGAGTCTAAGTAAATTTGATTAAGAGTTGTCAGAATTTTTCCAAGTCATTTAATTAGATACCAACACATGAATTTAGGTGTTTAAGTTAAATGCTTTAGCTGAACATGCAAACCAGATTTTCTAGGTGGTTTTTTTATGCAAGTATTCAATATAAACAAGCCCATAAATATAGACTAAAGTTGGTTTTGTTGCTAGATTTTATCCACATTGTATAATTGAGCTGTGGGATAACTGAGGTAGAGTTTCAAGAATAAAAGTTAAGAAACAGTTTTGTTTTGCCACATTTTTGCTTTCCCCTTTCTGCCCCCTACACACTATGTCAACTTATAAAACAAATATAGCAACTTTAGAATTTAAGCTATTTTGCTGTTTCTAACTCTAATGAGAAAAGTGAAACTTAACAGTATTCATGATAAAAAATTCTCATCAGTAACAAGCAGGCCATCAAATTCAGTCTCATTTTCTCGAGAGAACTTGCAGTGAGCTGTTTCATTATAACGAAATTGTTTTGTCAGCACACTGCTTAAAAGAGCAATGGGCCTACACTGTACAAAAATACAGACATTGCTTACTCCAACTCATTAAAAAGGAATTCAGAGGAATCTTATAACTGATCCTCTCAAAGCATTCAGTACCATAAAATGCATCAAAACTCCTGAAATCTCCTTAGTAAATGATTTCACAAGATAAAATGTGAGTACAAGACATTCAGTCAGATCAAGTCAAGATGAAGAGCCTTTAAAACTACTACTTAAAAATTTGTAATTCAATGAAAGCCTAATTAAAGGTATTTTATCTTTCTGTGAAATGTATATTATTCAATTTAATGATCTAAGCTTACCTAACACTACTGTAACAGAAATGTATTTTTAAAATGGTCACAGCTGTCTTTTGCTTTCAACCTCCTCCTCAAACCATCATGTGTTTTTGATTGAACACTAAACTGTAATTTCATCTATGAACAATGAAGAAGAGAGTATGCTCCCTTCACTATTACAAACAAGCAGGCTTCAACAAGTACAACTTGATCAGAGAAATATAATTGTTCAAACTTTGTTTAAATCAAGTAGAGTGCATCAAGTTTGGTGTCCTTAACACATTTTTCTGAGTTAAATATTGATTCATTGGTTCATTACTCAGATTCACCAAGTATGGCATAGTGGAGAATCTGAACAACTATATCAAAAAATGGTGGTCAAGATGTATCCCTAACCTACATACACAGGTTCTCTAAGCTAAGGAATAAAATAAGTATGCATCATTTTCTCTTAGTCCAAGATTTCTGCATTGTACGTTTGAACTCAACTCACTGGTCAATACAAGGGAACTACTTCCTGAAGAGTCAGGGTTTCCCCCACACCTCCCTGCTGGTCCAGTTACAGCCCTTAGGTGTTTTTTTTTTTTTTTTTTTTTTAAAGTTATCATATATAATAACCACAGAGAGTAACAGTAATATCACAGCTTGAGTGAGAAGCCAAGTAATCCAGAGAAATCCCAATCATATTCAGGAGTTGAAGCCCAGGTATTTATTAATACTCTTGTAAAACATGCAGATGTTCTTAACATCTTCCCCACTTATTCTGCTTACAGTATTCTCCTTGATAATTGTCTGTTCTCCTGGATAATCGTCTGTCAGCTAGTACTTCTATTACCTACTCTGCAATGTCACTTAACCTATAAGATGTATAAAGGTCAGTGATATTATCTTTTTCTTCCTGAAAGACAAGCCAAGGTTATAGAAGAGCAATGTGCCTTCTCCAGAGCCACCTAGTACAAAATCAGGTCTCACAGGTCCCATGGACTGCTTTACCTGCAACCTATTTTATACATCAGATATACATGAAGTAGGTCTGTGGGTTTAGAGAGATAAAAAGAGTCATCTTTGACTCATGTATTACATGAGTCAGATTTCAGATTAAATTTCAGATTAAATGGAGCGTATGAATTAAATGGAATACTTAAAAATGTTTTCAGCATGTAATATGGAGCAGTGATTTTAAACCCTTACAATTAGAAAAAATACAGAAAATGCTGAGTTTGTACTCAGTTATACATAGATTCAGCTGAAGATTTGATCTATGTTTCAACAAGGCACAATAATGCATACCCTTAAAAATTTCTTAAAAATATTTCACATCTTCATTTCAAATACCAACTTTTTTTTTTTGATTACTATAACTTGTCTTGAATAT
The DNA here is from genome assembly GCF_013377495.2 of Cygnus atratus. Taxonomy (NCBI): domain Eukaryota; kingdom Metazoa; phylum Chordata; class Aves; order Anseriformes; family Anatidae; genus Cygnus; species Cygnus atratus. Next base: position 1,937,959 of record NC_066365.1, read on the forward strand.
TCAGAAGCACATACCTTTTTGGCTCCCTCCACTTATCTTGATCTTCTTCAAATCTGACTGAAAATGCCACTTGAAGTATAAGCAGGCCATGTCCTTAGAGCATTCACTGTTCGTTCACAGCTTGAATTTAAAACTAGCCTTCTCACTTGCAAAATTTTAATTCAATTAACACTTTTGCTTGCATATAGAACTGCTAATGAATTAACTTTTTATAAGCATCCTTTATAAAGTTAACAACTTGTGAATAGGAGAATAGAAAAACAAAAATAGAACAGGATCATCATAATTTCTTAAATTGAAATTTCTAAATATACACATACTTTTCTCCCTTCAGATTCATGACTCATTTGTTTCGATGCATGGTTTAGGAATAGTTTGAGGGGAATGTTTTAATTTGTTTTCAAGTCTTATATCTGTAACAGGACTTCAACAGCATGAAAGTTGCACTGTACAAAACACATCTCTACAAGAAACTGAGCATGTTGGCCACTGACCAAGACTAAAGCATTTTCTGACTCCGAGCCTGGATAGCACTTCAGCTCCTGCAGTGAAATAACAGCTCACCCTGAGAACATCCACAGGGCTGCTGGTGTACCTGGGAGAACGTCACCTCTCTCCGATACGCCAGTGCTGATGAACTTGATGGAACCCCCAGGTTGGAACATATACAGGACCATTACATAAACTTTTCTCTATGGTACCAGTACCCATATAGAGCCCACCTCCATCATGAATTTCACTTTGTGCTGTTTCTCTCCCCAGATAACTGCTGCCTAAAGTGACAGGTGGGTCTAAAACACATTCACCTATGACTTGAAAATCTTTGAACTCTTCTCCTGGAACTGTTTTTAAAGAAGCAAGCAAAGGTGGATTGAGTAAGTCAAGTAAAGTCTGAAAATTGTTGCTACCAAGGAAAAGCAATAAAATTCAAGCAGGAAGTGATGTACTGCAAATACTTCAGCGTTGAGAATTTTTTCCAGCATATCTACGAAAATGCTGTTATATAAGTACCAAAATGGTTTTGGAATATGCTGGTTCCAACTAATCACTCAAATGAAAATTCAAGATGCAGAACTCTGATTTAAATATCATTTTCAGTTTTCCTATTTTCTCATTCCAATTTCCCTTGTTTCATTTATCTAATACTTTTTTATGCATTGATATGAATTATTTAATAGCAGTGAAAAATGTTTTCCAAAGCTCATTTTTATTACTTCAGCCTTTCCTTGAAATATTTTGAGATGTTGATTCCTCAGCATACTTCAGACTGAAAACACTAAATTGCTTGAAATTTTGCCTTTTATTTTTCCAGCTCACAAAACAAGAAAATTATCATTGACAAAAGCAACAGAAACATTTCCTCAACCTGCAAAGAGTAAAGAAAAATCAGTCTGGAAAGAACCAATTTCAAAACAGAACCCATATGCATTGTGAAAATACTGGATTAGGGATGTATAGACATCCAAGAGGTCACATTAGCTGAAACTAAAATGAAAGTCAATATCTTGCATTTATATTAGCTTTGATACCAAGTAGCCCCTTGTACTATATTAAGCTAAGAGACTCATCTATAAAGCACTTCTTGATGTAATATTATAGAATAGATATTATCCTGTAGAATCCAATGATTTGACCTTACATAGCTTACTGCTTTAATGAAGCACTACCACCATCTGCGGTGAAAACTCACCTCACTTCCTTTAACACACCAGCCTGATTTACATTTCTGTTGTCGTTGGTTTTGCTAGAGCTGTGCAAGAATGTCAGGATCTGACCTCCTCTGAACCTTCCCACTGAGGGACAACGTGGGATTTTTTTCTTACTGCCACTTTCATCTAAGAGTGGAAGAAATGACCACCAGGGATGCCAGTTTGATGGCAGGTCCTGGAATGATTTGAGATAGGAAGCTCCATTTCTGAGATGAAAAGGCAGTTTCTACTTAATGGCTCAGCCCAACTACAGGAAGAGCATTATTAGTACAATAAAAATCACAAATAGCTGACAACTACATTCCAAAGCCACAAACAGCATTCAGACTTAGGAGTTAAAAGTATTTGTGGAGCCAAAAGAAACCTAGCATCTTTTGACTTTGTCACTGGTATACTACCTTCTGTTCTGGGAAAATGTATTAGTAAGAACATATTTGACTGTAAAAGGGTACACAAAGGATGCATTTCCCTTTCTGTTCATTTAAAAGGTTTTAAAAGACATCTACATCATGAGTGTCATCTTAAGAGTAACTAATATACCTGCTGCCATATCCTGGCAATTTACAACATCCCAAAGTTGTGCACACACATGTCTATTTCCCAAAAAGGTCTTGAAAATAACACTTTTGTGCTAAGAAAGTAGCATATGCAGGCTTCCTTCCCTAGAACTTTAGCTCAAGTTGATCTGGGGCACCTGAAATTCCTGTTAGATCCCTCACTGATGAGAATTGCTGAATTAAGCTGTTCCCTTCAATTGTCACAGGAGTACCTTATTCCATCTCCAGCTTTGATTGCCCCCCTTAAAGTACATGACTGAAATATTTGCTATGCACATCAAGCAAGATGATGAAAGTGTAAATCATAGATCCAGGGTGATTATCCAAAAATCAAAATGCTGAGAAATGAAGCATAATATCAGTTAAAGTGTCACTAAAACAGAGTTATGAGTATAGTCAGGTAAAATACTTGATAATTGCTTATAATTTTCAGTGTTTTGAAAACAATTTCCTGGCCAGATGTTTTCACACTGTATTAGATGTTTCACTCCCTGTCAAGTGTTGTACATTTTCTCTAGTTTATGATTCAAGGTGTTAATCATAATCATCTTGAAAGACTGAATACCTGGTAACATTAACATACAAATGTACAGTGATTATCTCAACTTTTCAGAATTCTTTGCATTTTGCACAAGAAAAAAATAGTAAAAGAAATAAATCAGTCTCTTTCAACTTGCAGGATGCCTATTTCAAAAATGAAATTATCATGAATTCAGAGTCTATGAAAATTAAGTATTAATCAAAGTATAGAAAACTTTCACCTCAGCATGAAAGTAGCAAGTGTCATCTTAAAATAGGCGAGAGTTTATAGGCATAACTATCTTATACACATTCCTCATTCAGTCTCCAGTGTTTTCATATCATATTGAGAAGACCTGCAAAGTACTGAGTATCTGCAAGCATTTGAGGGATTCAAAGCAGCTTTCAGTATATTATCATAAAAAAATAGGACACTACTTCAGAATGGAGAAGAAATTGTTATCAAATCTGCAGTTAAAAAAATAGCAAAGTTGTGTCAAGTCCAACACCACCTGAATCAAAAAAAAATAAAAGAGAAGGATATTTACTGCTTTTATTAAATTCCTTTGTATAAGGAGAATACATCTACAGTTTACTGATTTAACAGAAGTGCCGTAAGTCTAAATTTGTTCCTACCAGCACTAATACATAGTGATTTTTGTAGTCTGAATTGGTTACGTCCTACTGCAAAAAGAAAATGGGGGGCATTGTAGCAACAGTACTGTGCAGTGCTGTTGCTATGGACATGCTTATGCAAGATTTTCATAAAATTGATTGATATTTGGAGGGTGCTAGAGAGGACAGACAAGCCATCTGAACTATTTTCACTTCTTCTAAAGATTTTCATACAGCAAAGAGCCCAGGTTGCAGATGCCCATGTCTCCTCTGTGCATGTTGATGCTGGGGTGCTATCTCAAAAGCACTCTCAGGCCAGGCATTCTAGCTATAGTACCTGTCATTGTCCCAGGGCATGACATGGGTACCAAAGTGCCTCATTAACCATCTCCTGCCCCCTTCCTCTTAGTAAGGGGATATATAGACTATAACTCCCCTTTATTCTCAGCAAGAAAAGAATCAGTGGTGGACACAGAAGACCACAATCCTGTGCCAGACACAAACACCTGACCTAGATTTATACAAGCCCCACTGAAAATAATGTGGACTAATGCCTGGGCTAACTTCTTGCTTTGTCCTTGCTTTGCTTTTTTTTTTTTTTAATTTGTCAAATATTTCATCATATAGCTTTCAAGGTTGGACAACTTAAAATCTTTCTCAGATTAATTTTTTAATCACTTCATTTCAATTCGTTTTTATTTATTCATCCTCTGCTTTTATAGTTGATAATCCCCTGGCCATTTTGACCACTCTGCAGTTCTAGCACTGAAAATATTATTTTCATCGAATACAGGAGAAAAACCTGAAGGGAAACATCAATATGTTGACATTTTGCTTTGTTTTTCTGTCACTAAAATCATAAATATTTCTACTAAAGACCAATAAATAGATTCTCCTATCAGGCAGGAACCAGGATCATCTATTTCAGAGTTTGGTAAGTATTATCAGAACACCAGTATTAGAAAAAAATTGATAAATCATCAAAAGCAGCAAAGGGAAGGGAAATGTTTCTTTAGGTTTATAAGAAAATATATGTAGGAAATTTGTATTAATTTTGAGTTTCAGCATTTTGCCAGGATTTTATTACTTTTGTCCACATTTCATTATGAAGACTGTTCACGCGCTCTTCCTCATTTTTAGTTGTTCATAAGTAGTCTCAAATAGTGTCTTTCTTTGTAAACAATGCAAAGTTGATTGCTAAGTCAGACTTCAAGCTCCAACATAGCTGATGACTCCAACATTCTCGCAGAGCACCAACAGAATCACCAGTGCAGTTCAAGCCAAACCTGTGCCTAAATCACTGTTAATTCAATTCTTCAATTCCAGGTCGATTCCAATAAATACTAAGGGTAAAGTCCTAGCAGTTTTGAAGCCATACCTTTGGTATTATTTTGCTTGAGAACCAGGTTTCACAATAAATTTTGCAGTTCAGAACTCCATTAAATATGGAATATGCTACTGAAAAAAAACATCCCATGGAGACAGGAAAAAGCCAAAACAATGAATCCTACATTTTATGTAAGCTAGGGACTAAAGAATTACAAACTTCATCAGGGTGAGGTCTGTGCAGAATAGGAACAGCAGAGGATTTATGTTTAACACACACTGTGATGATTGTATGTCATCTTCAACCCCATGCTTCTAAAACACTTTTTCATCATTCATATTAATGTATAGAATAAATATACACCAAAGTAAAATTATCTACTCAGATGTTTTAAGTGCAAAGCTCAATTTTTAAAAGTTCATCTAAGAAATACTCATTAAACTAGGCTAAGAAATATTCATTAAGTAAGTAACATTAAAAATTCCAAGATACTACAGAAAAAACCTACTGCTTACTGGAAATTCTTAAAATTAATAAAATTTCTTATCATCATAGTTTGGTATTTTTTCCTCTCAGTGTTGTTGCCAGCATGAAGAATGGACAATGTTGGTCTCAGATATATTTCAATATATTAAAGCAGATCTTAATATGTCTTGTGAGCATCCCCAATGAGAATAAGTTTATCTGCACTTTTTCTGGTAGTTGGACACAGGTGTTAGGATCTGCAATAAGCAGACTTCAGAGAAATACTTAAATAGCCACAGACAGTATTACTGCTTGGGAGACAGATGTTCCACTGCCTCCATGAGATGAACATTTGCAGACTAGTTTATGCAATAAATACACATGGCCATATGCAGAAGCAACACCAAGCTTTGCCCCACTGATTCACCAAAATCCCTCCACGCTTAAGCAAAGTTGTTTATTTCTGATGCCTTATCAGATCACAGCACAGTCCCTCTGCATAAGGCTTTTTAAGCCATGTGCTGGCTAGTGGTGTAGTCGATATATTTATGATCTTAAAAGGCTGCATTTTCAAGGAAAGATACTAGCCTTTGCATGGATATAAGAATTACAATGCTTGTAAATAGAAAGAATTTAGCAGAACAAAATGCATTATTTTTAAACAAACAAGCCCGTTACTATCTTTAATAAAATTTGTTTGCTGGTCTTCGGTGAGATACTTCAACTGGCATTGAAGACAGAAAACTTTCAATGACTTTAAGTCATTATTCAAGATGTTTTTCCTGTTTGCTAGTTGCCAAAAGTTACTGATATAGGGAAAAAAAAGTGAAGTAAAATGAGTGTTACTTATGGAGAAGTTAGCATTCTCATTCAGCATTAGCTAAGAAAAAACAAATGCAACTGTTCAAAAATAACGGATGAATTTTGTTTATTTTTATTGTAGTACATGATTAATGAGCTGTCAGAGTTAAGGCATTCATTGACATGTTTCTGTAAGCTTGTTTAGGTAATAAGCCTTAAGAGATGAATGAAGCATGTCCTGCCAGATTTGCTGTGATGATTTCTTTGTTATATCTAGGGGACATAAAAGATCTCAGCTTGTTTAAAAAAAATCTTCTCATTAATCAAATCCTGCCTTATGCTGTGGAAGTGCCATTTTGAAGAGAAGCACAAGTGAACACCACAGAAGTGTTCAAATAAATTATGTAGGTTCAGTTATGTTGATTTCCCCAGGTGATAGGAATTTAGTTGCCAAAGATGTACCCCGAGAGACCAGTTCTCTGGGGATTAACAAAGCACATTATGCAATAACCTTTATACCAGGTTAATTGACCTAAAAACAGAAAGCATAGAAATACTTGCATTAGTCTGATTAGTTACTTTTCATGATCCTTGCAAACGGCAAGAGAACAGTCTACTCTGGACACAAGATATCCTACCGATCGTGCTTTCATGTGGTCTCACGTAGGAAAGAGTAGCTGAAGACAGTTTAGCATCACTCCTCAAGAACTTCCTGAGAGGGAAAAAAAAGCTTTCTCAGGTGCAGTTTCTCCTTTGTAAAGAAGGATGATTGTGGTCAGCCATGAATTTATTTAGTTTGTGGGATTTCTGTAACAAGGAGTGAAAGTCTAATGGACACAAGAAAATATTTTTCAAAAGGTGTTCTGCAGTGTACTTCAAGTACTTTAAAAGAATCTTTTCTTTCTATATATATATATATATATATATAAATAAATATTTATATATATAAAAACATTCACTGAATTGAGCTCTGGACTCCTGAGTTTACTTGCATCTCACTGTATATAGCAAATTACTCTCTCCACACCTGAAGAAGCATCTAGGTTTGTTTAGATATTCAGTGCCTGAAAAAATCAGGTAAGACTTTTGAAAGCAATGGGCATGCATTTCAGACAGAAAACAGCAAGAACTGGATAAATATGGCAAGTATCCTGCTTCACCAAGCAGCCAAAAAATAAAAAGAGAAAGCAGTCTGTGCTAAGTGAGGGTCATCCCTCTGGTTTAAAAAAAAAAAAAAAAAGGGCAAAATTGTGGCTTTCCTGACTCCTGAGATATTGCATCTAAAGCCACAGGGAAAGAAGACACTGCCTAATGCTGTTGTATATCCTGAGTTACTTGATGAACTCCCAAAACACGGTACCTGCTGATAATAGGAAATTATTTGGATGGCTTTAAACAATTGGGGAGCTTGACGGTGCTAAGAATTGTACCCTAATGGTTGCTCCAGCACTACTGAAAAAAAGTGAAAACAGTGCAGAAGAGAAGCTGTCACAGCTTCTTTAATGACAGCCTTGGGTTATTCATCACTAACACCAGTATCAAATGATATCACTGATTAGAACTGAAGTCCTATCTCCTTCTAGGTTTCTTTTCAGTGCTGTCAGGAACAGAGGTTTCCATTGTCTGAATAAAAAGGATAGCTTACAATACAAGCTGTAAGATTTCATATCACTGTCACATGGAATAAATTTATTGGGAGCCATTTCTGGACTGTCATATCAGTAGGAATTTGCCAGGAAACAGTTTTCCATCTTTGCTTCTGACAATTTTCCTTTCCATGCTCCTGTTCCTTAGATGAAATCATTTGTCCATCTTATTTTGTACTGTAATATTTTGACAGATCTAAAGGGTTTTGGCTAGTAACTAGATTTACTAGTTTTCAAATACAAAAATACACAGACTTGTCTCTTTGCATCTCCTCTCTCATTTGCAAAGCATTAAAAAAAGACCAACAATAATGAAGATAATTTTCAGTTCCCTATGAAGGAGCAACATGAAATAATGATTCTCTCACTGAGTTCTTAAACACCCAGATCACTTGATTCAGGTTTTTGTTTGTTTTGTTTTTGTTTTGGAGTTTCTTTTTTTGTTGTTGGTGGTGGTGGTTGGTTGTTTAAAGCAAGGAATATAACCTGAATGATCCGTTTGCACAAATAGGCTTTCAAAACTGAAACAGTTATTGTAAGGTCATCTGCAGTGAATCCTGAAGAAAGATCATAAGGAATTGAAGTGTTTATAGGGCATAGGACCAACATAACTGTGTGCAAAGGCTACAGTTCTTTTCTTGACCGAAGTCTAGGCCAGGAATAGAAAATTTAAATCTAACTTAACTGCTATTTCTGCAACATAACCACCATATAATGATGCTTATTAAAAGCAAAGTCCGTCTATATAAATTGAAGGAGAATATTTATAATTTATAAGGTAACAGAGGACAGTGGAATATCTTGTCTTTCATTTTTAAGCTAGTAATGCTCATCCTTGCCAATTAGAAGTGTTGCATAATAGGTACAGTACAGTTCATAATTTAGATATGTATTTACTTGCATTGTAATAAGTTTACTGCAAGAATTAAGTTCAATATTATTGGATAATTAATGTGACATTGACAAAATAGTCATTGTATGCTTGCATACTTTACTTAGCAAAAACACGATCTATGTCTCCTCCCAATGACCAGATGTGCAATAAATCACAGCAATGATTTAATTCTGTGAAAGAGGAGTTAAGAATTGACAGCACTAAGTCAGATAATGTCATGCAATTTTTCTGAACTGACCCTACACACATGCACAGTGGCAACACCTACACCAGACAAGGTGTCTTCAGTTCTGAAATTGAGAAACCAAGGACCTCTGAGAATAAAAGGCTGTAAAAAAAAAATCAGCCTCTCCTTTACTCAGGCATTTTGGCTGAATCCTTATATGCAAATACACTCACTAATATCACCTGTATTTGCAATGGGTGACTTTCATTTTCTGGCAGGGGAGAAGTAATGCTTTGTAGTCTGTGGAAGAAAATATGACTTGGCACAGCTTTTTCTAAAAATGTTGCCTGTTATGTGAAAAATCTCATCAAATATAAAGGTCTTTTATTGAAGTCAGGCCTCTTAAAACACCTGTCATGCTTGGACATGTACTCAAAGCCTCATAAAGGAAGACCAATTTTATTTTTACTATTTAGTTATTAAAGATGAGGAAAACTTGTACTGATTGGGTTAAATATTTGTACAAATGAAGCTGCTCCCAACTTAATAGTTTTGATAAAGTTAGTCTCAAGAACAAGACCAGATTTGTTCGCTGAAAGATTAGGTGAAAAGAAGCTGCAACAAAAAAGCCACCAGTATCAATTCTCAGCTTTTACAAATCTGCTGTACATACAGTTCATGCATTAGACTATCAGAATTAGAATAAATGAAAGCTGCAGATAGACTACCACAATTTTTTCCTACATTCATATGTGCCAAATGATCAGAGACTCTCACTAAAAGGGAAGTTTTAGCCTGCTCCTTTGAGAACCATTTTGACTGATGAAGGGATGCTCTGGTCCAAAGACTTCTGAGAGGAGAAACCCAAGGGCCCCCTTCTGGCTGGGAGCCCCACTGAGCACACCAAGGCAGCAGTTGCTAGTCACAAGCAGCTCAGGCTAGTTTTGCATATCCTACTACATAATAAAAATCTGTAAGTCATGTACTCGAGGGCTTACATTGCTGCATTATAGCTACATTAGGATGCAGAAGCAGATAATAAGATGATATCAAACAGACTGGGATGTATTTACTTATAGATGCCAGTAAACCATGTCTGGAATACCAGAGTGCTGTATCAAATTGACTGGAAGGATCACACTTTTTGCTTTGAGCAAGATCATTTGAAGTCTGTTCATAAGAAAGCAAAAGCCTTAGAGCACTTGTGGTTGCTGTGCTCCACTCAGCTTCAACTCTGCTGTACACAACCACATGCTATCCAGAAGGGCTGTGTGTGTGTAACTTTTTTACCCCTTGGTATAACCTTTTTTTAAAAAAACAGTTTAGCTTATCACATGTTGTACTTAACTAACAAAAAACCACCAAAACCTCAAGTTTTGTTTCTGGTCCTATGTGCCTGGGTACAGGAAACCCACGTTTTGGAGCCAAACAGGAAGCAGTGTCATACAACACAATGAGCTACGCAGCACCACATACCTTGGATAATTAAGTAGCTGACAGTAATTGAAAATAACCCTGCTTCTTGCACAGTAAGTACCTTGTATTACTGGTTGATGTATTGTAGCTACTGACACATGACAGAATAATTTGTCTTTTATTCAACTCCAACACTGAATTATTGGAACTTGGAGTTGTCTGTGGCCTAGAGGGAGACATTGTGCCTGAGTTTCATTTGCTGTTATTGAAGGCAAGAGGTTTATAAAAGTTAATGAAATACAGCTAGCTAAGAGACTGCAGTGGGTCTGAATCTCAGAAGAAACAGATGCCTATCATTATTACACAGGGCAGCAAAAATTCATCAGTCTTTCCAATCTATGATACAATAGATAATATTTAACATTTTTATTGCAACTTCTGCCTTTGAAGTCATCTGATTAACTGCATGAGTTGTTAAGTTTCTGCTCTTTATATTGTAAGGCATGCATAGCAATCTTACAGTATAAGCAGGTACTCTGAAATGAAGATAATAGAACTGAGGTTTTCAATATCCTCATGCCTGAAGAGACTGTCCCAGCTACAATTAGGACAATTCATAATTCTCAGTTAGTTTAGAGATGTGTCCTACACCATACAGTTGGTAGGGAGATACAGTCTTTACCTGACTACACAAAGTGCAAAACATTCCAGGGAAAAGAAAACTTTGACACTTAAAAATATAATCCTGTATAAAACATGGAAACTTGTATAATCCTAGCATAGAATGAAAACCATTTTGACAGAAAAAAACAACATTACTTCATAGCTCTGTAAGTGTTGAGCCATCAGTAAAGGACTGAACACCTGTTTACATGGCTTGGTTGTGCAGTTTTAAAGTAAATCTCACTAATACTTTGAGAAAATCAGGATGCTTTCTGGGATATACGAAGATTAAAATGTCACTGAAAGCATCAAATTTTTGAAGATGCACTATTACTGATAATGGCTAGATAACTTTCCCTTACTACTAAGGAAGATGATTCTGTAGCAAACTATCCGTGAATGTCTGCATAAACAAGTCTGATTATTTTTCTTTAAACAGTAAGATTTTCTACCAGCATAACTTTGTTGTTCAAGCTTTTTTCTTTTAAATGAAACAAAGAAAGAATCACTGACCTTGAAACATTCCCTCCCATTACAGCAGTTCCTCTAGCTTTAATGTAAGCCTCCAATGTTACTGCTGCTTTGGAAGCAGCTTACACTGCATATTGCAGCCACTGCTATTCAGGCTGCTCAACTGGTTGCTGAGCTGGGGATGGGAAGATCAGAAGGGCTCCAAGGTAGTTTTTTCTTCTCCCTGTCTTTCATAGGAAACCGTGAAACCTGTCTGTATGATATGTAAACTGCTGCTTGCACAACTCAGCACCGTCTGAAGTCTCAGGGAAGATCTTTTCCTATAGTGCACAACACCAAGCTGGTTTTCTTCTCCTGAACTTCATCTCCTTCAGTCTTCCTCATGCACTACCTTCTCTACACTCATCACAGGAGAGCTGCTGCTGCAACAAAACCCAATCCTTTCTCCATTCCCTGCAGACAGGCTACCAATTTTCTAGCATACAGGCAAGAAGTTACATGTTACAGTAACTCTTGCTGCAGTTCCTTAACTTTGTGGAAGAGCGGATATAAGCATCCCTGATGGGAAGATGGAGTGAACAATAAAAAAATAACTGAGTGTTAGAACTAAATGAAGGTGAGAGGAAGGGAGAGAGTGTGTGAGAGAGAGGGGAAGGAAGTGACTGTGCAACACCTCAGGTGAAGTTTTCCTGTTGCTTTTGATTTCTGTTAAGTTATGAGCAAAACTCCTCTACAGTTAAAGAGAGATCCCTTAAAACACTGCAGAGTAAAACCCATATAACCCTTTTCTCATTTATCCCCTGGTGAGCTCTTAATTCTTCTGCAGGCTGATACTACTGTCATAGCCAGTAAGAAAACTTTGGCTACCTTTCTGCCCTTGTGTCCAATTGCAATAGTTTAAGATCCTCAGATGCATTTATGGCTCTGTTTCTACCTTCAACTTTTCTTCAGCATTCAAAGCAGCAAGATCTCAAGCACTGTGGGTTTTAATTTGGGGGCTACTGTTTGTCATAGCAGGCATACTCCCACCCTTAAAATTTGGAGGCTGCTCTCCACCTGACAGCATTAGGCCTTAAGTCAGTATGAAAATTTTCATTACAAAGAACATCCAAGGCAAAAGCTTTTTATAACTTGCAAGATTTCCAACAAGTTAACTGCACGTTAAGTGCAGAAGTGATTTTAACTGAAAATTTACTTCACTTAGGAGCAAATAAATGAAGAATAACTTCACTTAGTATTTAATGTTCTATGAACTATTTTTTCATAGTTATGCTGCACTGCAGATTCCCTTGGTACACAGAAGCTACGCTTTCCTCTGTTAAAGTGAAATCTTATTCCCTCCAAGGGAATACAACTTTTCCCCAAAATAAGCAGGATTAGACATAATCCTGCAATCATACCACCAAGAGTTAATAATTCATATTAAGTACAGTTGTTGGAAAGTTTTGTCAGTGTCTATTTATAAAAGACTAAACACCATATAAATCCATGAAAATGATTGTATTAAACATTTAATACTCTATACTTCATACTCACAGTGCTGTATGCACATTTGCCTAAGAACAAGTGTTCTGCCTGAAGATACTTGCTGGTTCTGCACTGGTGGAGCAATGTGACTAGGGAGTCAAAGAGGTTTCTGAAATAATGCTTCTTCTCAGAGTTTATAGCTTTGTTCTCAGTTGCTCATCCTTCAATCCTTTGACAAACACGCCTATAAACTGTTTGCTGCCTTCTAATCTTGTCCAAGGGTTTTGTTAGATTTTGTTTTGCTTCTGCCATCTCAGTTTTGGCATACTTGTCCCAGGTGTCTAGGTTCTCCTTCATCACATTTCCCCTCCCACCCGTCTATGGAAAAAGATGGTCCTCATGCATTGTGAATACTAATAGCGAGCTCTGAAGTCACCGAGACTCCTCCTGTATATTTCTTAGGTGTGGAAACCTTTCTGTAGTTGTACAGAGTTTTGTACACTCTTAATGCTTTCAAAAATTTTGTAGGTTAGAACATGCTCGAAGCTGATGTGATGTTCAAAATAATTTTTCTGCTAAGCCAAGCACAAAGAAACATTGAACAATGCTTTTATGCTTTTCACGTTATTGAAAAAATGCTAGTAGTGCTCAATCAGCAAGATTTACCTCTCAGAACAATAACTTCAAAAAATCTTCCTGCAATGCAGGACACCCTCCCAACGCACACTGCAACTTCGGTATAGAAACGTGCTTTCTTCAATGATGAAGTAATCTGTTGATTTTCTTTGGAGGACAACTACTTCCAACAAAAAAGGGGGGTTAGAAAGTTTAGAATGAGACAAGCAGGTTTAAATTCAAACTCAGATGTTTAGTTTGGTGAGCAAATTTTTGTAAAGCCAAAGTAGGGTAGTTTCTGAAGTAAATAAAATGCTTCAGGTGCTCCTAACAAATACACATGATTGTGTCTTTAGCAATATGCTCAAAGAATTTCACTCATTCACCACAGGGAAAGGGAACAGAGGTTTTTCTGTTCTGAAGGTTACATCAAAGTCATGACATACACGGTTGAATCAACCAGACACTAAACACTGAATCAACTGTAGTTTCTGAGCTGTGCACAAGGAAATGTTAATCCTATTCTGATTTAATTTCAAATGCTACATTAGTATGCAGTGGTGGACATCAACAGCAAAACCAAAGCAAACCTTACAGGGCAAGATCGCAAAACAGGCAATAACAAAGATGCTTTTATTTGCCCACCCCTATGTTCGGAGCTGCCAAGAAATTTGCCTGTTTGCACCCCTTCCTGCTCCCCTCATCATGTGCTGTTTACCTCTCAGATATTTCTTTCTGTATATAACAATGAATGTGTTCGGGTTGTAGCCTGAACCCTTGCTACCACCTGTGGCTAACGCTGACTGACACTTCTCAGTGCTTGATGTTGATGATAGTTTTGCAAAAGCTAAGCTGGTTGGAGTGCAATAGTCCATGCCAGACAAATGCCTCAGGCCAGTATTTCTCCTAGAAGTTCCTGCTAGAACAGCCTGTCATTTTCAAGAAAGATTAACTACATTTTCCTCCTCACCTTCTTCCCTCTTCTCCCCCTCCCTAGAAGGGCTTGTTTCTTCCATACAGAAAAGCAAATAGGTATTTTTATTCAGCTATAGTTGGATTTCCATACACATGCACTGGAGTCTGACAGTGTGTGATAAAGGCTACAGATGAAACTAGTTTTTATGTCTACAAACGTTCACCTAAATTCAGAAAAGCGGAGAGATTTTTCTGTTTCTTCCTTTAGAGGCTTTAAGCCTACTTCCATCAATTTCCCAGAACACTAAGCTTTTTCAAAAAAATCCATCTCCATAGAACATATGACATCAATATCATTTGCAATTGATCGTCCCAGAGAAAAGATGAGGATCTAGTAGAATAAAATTGTGTGATCAGCATTGTCAGCCAGAGCTGCATTTAAGTTGAACAGGTTATATACCAGTTGATGCTTCCCAGCTAGATATGGGTTCCAGTTTTTCAGGATGTGATCAGTCCTGAAAGAAAATTTGTTGTGTGGAAAACAATTGGAGTAAAGCTGCAAAGTAATGGGTACTGACAGTTCACTGCTCTTTTCTTCTCATTTCTGCTTTCTCCTCTCACCCATTCCCTGCCCTCACACCCCCACTCATCCCACCTGAGTCAAGCACAGGCCAAGCCACACCTCTTAACTCTTGTTGAGGAATATGCTGGCTCCATATAGCACTTCAGTGTCTCCTTCCATTTTCAGAAAATGGGGAGGAACCAACATTTTAAAAAGCATAAGAACTCCCAAGAAAACATACCATCACTCTGAAGCCAAAACATCTTTTGCTACATTTGACTAAAGTTTTTCAAGGTAGAACACAGCCCTGGATAAACCAAATGTTTATTTCTTTCCCACGTAGGCAGATACCTCATCTTAACTTGCATTTTAGAACTGGAAAGTGTTCAGGAAAGAAACCATCTAGGCAAATAACTGAGAATAAACTTGAAGATTAGAACAATCTGTTTCCAGTTTCTTTAGAAACTCCCCACAATTGTTTACTGTAGATTTTCCTTCTGGTTCACGCTGAAGCTAGAGTAAAATAAAAGCTAACTGATCATAGTTACCTAAAGAAAAAAATAAATGAAGAACTTGGTGTTTGGAACAACACATAGGCAAAATCTCTGAACCTAATGGTCTCTAAAAGTAACAAAGGTGAAGCTAGGTCAGAAATCAAACTGCCAGTAACATTTTTCCTGGTTAGAACTTGCACGCAACCTCTGTAGAGGTTCTTATTGCACTGGTTTTTGAATGTTTCCGCACCAGGTCTGTGAGGCAGACATTAGCCTTATAGCTTTTCTGTACTTTGCTCATCAATTATCTAAGAAATAGCTTTCCTACTTTCGTGATTAAGCTTTCTCAAAGCATCTGGCTTTTCAGTTTTCAGAAAGGCTAAAACCAATCCTTTTGCCTTCTTTATTGACTTTTTTTTTTAAACACATCTCATGCATATACCGTAGTTTTACAGTTATCTTTGATAACCCCTTCTACCACTACACATTCATGCCTGGAACATCTTTTATTCATAATTTAATGCAGCCAGCCTCACTGGAAGCTGTTACCTCTTATCTAGCTGGTAACAAACAAGATACAAAGGTCCCCTTAAGACTAATGTAGGCTTATATATTCATTTCCACATGGGAGGACTAGCAGGTGACTTCGCCTGAGGGCCAGCAATGCAGGAGTTAGCTGCTATCCTGCCACTGAGAAAAAGACAGCCAGGTTTGGTCCTACTGCGGACTCTGCTACAGCTACAATAGACAGGAGCAGTTCTGCAGGGGAAAATAAAGGGTTCAAGACCCAGTGGCTATCCTATACATACTTCAGATTGCTCAAAATGCATTTGGTCAGACATTACCATAGACCTTCTATAGACATGACAAGCTGGAGGAATCTAGCTGGTAAGTTACAATACAAATTTCATCAAGAAGGCATTTTAGAATAATCTCTAGGCTATCCCTGTTTATTGCAAACACTGGAACAGATGCATTATCTGTTTAATCTGACTAACAAGTCCTCCACTACCTTCCTCCCAGCTCTCCTGTACCAGACGCATGGTTTGAAAGAGGAGCCCCCAGTTTCTTTCTGGAAGGGGCTGTGGGGGTTCCTCCAGCTCTGAGGCAGATAAGCATGGGAGGCGACAGAGCTGCACCATACAGCCCATCAGTGTCAGCATGCAGCAACAAACTGCTTGGTGTTCTTGGAAGCCTCTCCTGCTTCACTTCTGGCCTCAGGTAGGGCTCCTGAAGCTGGCCGGAACTGAGAAGGAGACATACCAGGGACAAAAAACAACCTTTTATTCTCTGCTTGGTGTACAGGGCTCAGTATTTCCCCCCTAGAAACACACTGCACAGCCCGACTCTGACTTTGCGGTACAGTACTGCCACAACTGAGGTCTTTATCCAATTGTTTAAGCACAGGTTCTGACACCAGCCCAGTATTATCAGGCAATACACTTCAGCCTGTCACAGCATATACTTGATTTTTCAGGCATTTTAGACATTTTTAAAATATGTGTTTGTCCTTTAATAGTTTATTATTTGCTTTTGTGTTAGCCACAACATTTAAAATACTATTTATCGGGCAAATATTAATGGAAACGAGGAACTCGTAGGAAATAGTTAACATAACAAAACAGGTAAAGGTGCAGACAGAGCTAACTAGCCCACCACTGACCAGAATTTGCTTTCTGAAGATGAAGCAACTTAAAAAAAATCATGCAGCAAACATGCATGGAAATAGAAGACTTTAGATAAAGCAAACTTCTACTAGCTCCCAGACAGAGGAATACAAAGTAGCTCAGACACTTGCAGAGAAGTCTTGAAGAATACAGTTCTCTTCAGCTGCTCAAGTCCTACACCTGATTTAACTGAAGGGGATTTTTCTACACATTAAATTTTCAGTTACTATAGCTTTTAGACTGCATGTTACATGGGAGCTCTCTCATGAAAGACACTCTGTACGGCATCATGTACATTTATTTTTTATATTAAGCCATTGACAATCACTGATGCATGAGTTTCTAGCCAAATTCACTAGGTGCCAATGAAGCAAGCCTCCCTGCACACAGAAACAATAGGCATTTTTTGTTGTAGGCTCAAGGGCAATCAAGGAAAATCTTAGGTTCAACCTTACTTAAGATGGGAAGCACACGAAGTTGTATGACATGCCTTTCTCCATTACCGGTATCATTCAGGCAACGTGGTGAAAGAGTTGTCAGCTCCCATCAGTAGATTAGATTTATTTCCCATCAGTAGATTATTTCCTTTCCAGAGAGAAACAGCCTGCTGCAGTCCGCTCAAGTGGTCTCCTCTCACCAGGCTAAAGAAAGCAGGGGCCAGGAGGAGGCAGAAAAGTTTCTTCCAGCAGTTTTCCCGGGTAGGGATTCTGAACATTTTATCACCACCTATAATTGGGTCAGTTCAGTCAATCCTTTATATTCTGGCTCTCAAAATTGTATCCAAAAGGGAGAAATATGTTTTCTTTATCTAAAGATTCATTTTGCTGTATCAAACCTGAGGCCTTGTCCCAACTGTACATAAATCTTAGAGCACAACGCATGGTTTGTAATAGGATGTGACCAGGGGAAAGCAAAGCTGCTTTGAATGAGACCTGGTAAATTCAAGAGGCTGCAAGCAAGCCTGTGCAGCCCAAATCTTAAAGGGTTCTCCCCAGTGTCTTTTGAGTTGATTTAGAAGCCTGACTCCCCAACGCGTATGTACAAAGAAGGTTAGAAGCCTTTACATCACAGGAGGTTGCATTACAAAATGCAGGGCACAAACACTTCAAGGCTCCCAGATAGGTTTTTTTTGACATGAAAGTTTCTTGTACTAAAGTACATCAAAACCTCACTGTACATTCTTGCATTATTTTTTCCCCTACCATACACCCAGTGACTCAGCCTATTACATTTACACTGTAGTGTAATTATGTAACATTAGCTTTTCTCAGAAAAAGGAATAGTTATAGCCACCAAACAAAACAAAAAGTTCTTCCTCACTAGCAATACCAAAGCCTATTTTCGTCTCTGATTACAGAGATTAGTTCTCATTTCCTTTTTCCCCCACTGGTTGTTGTTATGGCATTTGACCTAATTCTCAGAAGATAGGCCTGAGGCAACAACAACAACAAAGTATTCATAAGCAGGAGTACTTAAGCAGACACATATATGCCCATATACAGAAAACACAAGCTCCTGTAAGTAAATTACAAAAATATTAGCCTTAAAGATAGACATGCACCAAACAGCAATGGACAGGCAGAAGCCAAATATGATGTTACTCAGTTGAGACAGGCACAGTTTGATGTTCATATGCAGGTAACACACAAGCAGGCATTTTATACAGAGTAATTTAGAAGACACCACAGAAAAAAAATAAAGAATACAGCCCCAAGCAGCTTCAGAATTACCTAAAATCATAAAAGCTTAAAAGCGATGTAACTAAGGGTTCCTAAGTTATTTCTTATCACAAGCCTTATCCTTTTTCTAATGCACATTTGTTTTTGTTTGTATGAAAATCACTTTAAAAAAAAAAAATTCAGTATAACCGTTCAGGTTTACACAATAGCAAATGAGGTGACACTAATAAAGAAACCAGAATAAGGTAACTCTCAATCACTTCAGATAAACAAAAAACCCACAGAAGTCTTCTCAGACACCTCCTTCAAGCATACTCAAACACCTACTGGTTACACACTTCAGGGACCATAGTTATCTTGGAAAAAAGAAGGCCATTTGCCCCATTACTGGAGGTTATACAGGAAGCCTGTACTAACCAGGGGACAGAGGGAGAAACAAGCAGTCTGCTCAAACATACAAATTAACCTCTCCCTCTCAATAAGTTCAGTACCTCATACTCCGTTAGATGCATTTCTAAGATAACCAAATACTCTGAAGAGTCTCATTGAGAAAGGAGGAACCTGTGGCTTCAGCACAGCACCTGCTTTGGCTTACAGGGAAGCTCACAGACAGATGAGGCACTACCAGGGCAGACATCTCCAAGAGCAGCTGACTTGCTGTCCCCTCAGCCAGGCCCCTGGGTAGCTCTGAAAGCCCCTAAGCTGCAGCAGCACAGGGCTGCACCCAGCCAGCTCACGACCCCAGCACATACAGTAGAGAGGGAACCCATAGCACCCTACAGCAATCCGTAACATCTCTTTCAGGCAAATTATCAAAAATTCTAACCTACTAGACCAACAAAACACCCATACCTTTAGCACTGTGGAACAGGCTGCTTCACCCTTGCTTCTCCTCCAATCATCTCACACCTCATTCCCTCTAAGAAAGCTATTCCTACCTAACACCTAGATTTTTGTAAGAGCTGCTCCTAATTGTCTGATATCCTACAGTTGGGGCAGATAATGAGCTCCCACTGCTGGGACAAGTAGCAAGGCACCTCAGCAGCCCAGGTTGCTGCTACTGCTCCTCTACAGGGAGAAAAAAATCCCACCACCTATGTGTGATAAGGGCTGCACTACTGGCATTTCAAACAATACCTTAGGTTCCCCTCTTCCAAAATGATTCGATCTGGAACAGTCAATGTGCGAAGTCTTCTGTGAGTGTGCAGGTGGAACCTTGATCTTTACAACATCTTTTATGTCAATAAATGCTGCTCTGTGCCTGCCCTGAAGGACTACTTTGCAGGGACTAACAGCCCCGGTGCTGAATGCTGATGGTTGCATGAGGATTGCCAGGGCTGAGTTCATCTGGTCTCTGCACACCAGGCACTATCTTTGATAAGATTTGTGCAGACCACCCAGCTCACCTTTCAGCCTGTTTTTCTGTATAGCTCAGAGAGTGTGACTCTGTGCTGCAAAGCACCTAAGCCGCACGAGCAGAATACTCTGATAAAATATTAACAAGAATGAAATAGTCAAAACACTTCTCACACTATCCTCTAGTTGAGGACTTGCATCTAAATGTTCGATGTCACAAGGGGATATTTCTCGCTCTGTAAATGTGTATAACTCTTGTAACACTAAATGAGAATACGCTCCATAGTATCATGCTGACAAATTCATCAACTGTCCATCAGCACAACAAGGAACTGACTCACAAGACCAAACCAGAATGCAAATATTAGAAATTTCTAGCTGCTAGGAAAGAATAAACATCACAGAGAGAATCCCTCTGCCACAACCTGTTCTTCTATGAGAGCTCACTCAGGATGTAGTGCAAAGTCACAAAACTTCCAGTTTTTGTAAGCAACTTGCCATTTTTGTGTGTGGTAAAATTCCACAGATTTATTCATTTATTTAGGTTAAAACAGGAAAGAAAGGGAGGATCAGATAAGTGCTCAAATGACTGTCACACACACACACACAAAAAGGTGGGACTAGTAGCATGTAAGGATTTTAATTGGTCCCTGAAGTTAAAGATTTACCAACATGAATCATGTTACAGACATAACAGATGCCAAAAAATTTTGAGCCTGTAAAGTTGCAAAAATTATTGGTAAATATACAGTAGTGTGGCCAGCTTTATAAAAATGTTTTAAAACTAAAAAGGGCAATAACATACGAAGAGAAGCAACATAGGGATAGGGAAAAAAAAGAAAGAAGAAAAAAAAAAAGAACTATTTAAGACGATAGGAATACTGACTACCTTGAGGAACCGTTTATCTGATCTCTCACTTTCTGATACCCAAATCAAAATCCTGATGACCTGTACCTGTTTGCTGGTACCCATTTTTTTTCTATATAATCTTTAAAGTTATTTGGTATCTATAGCCCTCTTTAATATGCTTTGTATTCTGAAAAACAGCATCAAAGTTTATATTTACTGTTGTCCTCAACTGAAGTGACTTTCATCATCCCCTAGATCCTTCCTGAAATGTTTAGATTTGTTTATTTTGTGAAGATTATATATAAGAAGTGCACTTTCTCCTCTAATGGGGCAGGTAGATTTTTAATCCAATTTTTCCACTGATACCTCTCTTTGAAATATTTAGTGCTAGAAACATCATTTCCTGGGTTATACTGATTATTTTTCTGTAGGTAAGTTTTCTGTCACTCCTAAAACTTTATCATAATTTCTTGCCAGCTCCTAAAAAACAGGCATTTTTATACTGCCTTTGTTAGTCATGACAAACTTTAGTCTTGAATTTGTCAGAGTGGGGTACATACCTGGGTACCTGACTTTGTCCAGTCACCTGTGTCTCAAGCATCACAAGCATCATTATGGACTTGTGCAAAGACACCGACCCAAGCAGAACCTGGGAGCCAGATCCATTTTGACAAAACCCCCAATTGACCTGGCTGTCAGGGCCTGGCATCTCAATCTGAGGGAACAGCTTTGCCAGAAAGATGCCCCATGCTAACCCACAGGTTCCCTTTACTTACAACAATGTTCCTCTTTTTCTGTGACTTCCCGCATATCGAGGGTGTTTACAAATTCACCCTGTCTGTAATACAAATTGTCTTTCAAGCACTCCATCTTTGTGAATTATCTGGCTTTGTGGGCACACTGACACTGGCTGAGTCTTTGAGAACTTAGTCTTGTATCTTAGGCAATACCATCTTTCAAACTGTTTCAGATTCATTAAATAAATTCCAGCCATAGATTTAAAATTATATTTCTTAGATCTTTATATCATAATGTCATTAGTAATAACAATATTTCAAATCTCACCTCTTACAACCTTATCTATATAAGCTCAAAATAACAATAATCTCTAATTAATGTGTAATAACTAGTAGCTGATTGCAAAAGGATTGATAATTCACTCTGAGAAACACTAAAAGCCTTTATGCAGCTAAAAGCATCATAGCTTTAATAAAGATTTGCAGTATTTGCACCCTGCAGAACTTGGCAAGTTGTGGCATGTTTTCTACTCTGTGTTTTGCAGTGCTTTGCACGCGGACAAAAAGGAAAATTATTGCCTCATTCTGTAAATTCCATCTTGAAAATCTATAATAGAAAGAATAAAAAGGATTAAATAGGAAAAAAAAACTGAGAGAACTGTGTTGTGTGAAGGTAAGAAAAATTAGATCCAGTTTTACAGGAAAGATTTACCAAACTTTCAATCAATTCTTTTCACGGCAATTACCAGCATAGTTTTTATGAACATTTTTAAGATTAGTTTTCATCACAAGGACCGGACCATTTCTTTAGAGATAAAGCTGATGGGATTAAGAATAAATCCACTACTTTGAATAATGCTTCATATAATGAATTATATGAGTTGAGACTGAGTAACCTCTGTTAGAGGTAAATTTAGCACAGGAAATACTGCCTACCCACTTTGCAGAATCAAGTTCAGTTACATTAATTTTAATGCGTTACAGCAGAAAACATCAGACTTGGCTTTTCCAGCAAAACATGAAAAGAAGATTGCACGTAATGAATGTAAGTCAAGTTAATTCTAGCATTGAGAACTAGCTTTTTGTCGGTATGATGTGCAAGAGTTAGATTTCAGCCTGCACCGCATTGGGTATTCATGTATGCAAGGAAACACTCCATTAGTCAGCTCCCAGTAGGCCTCTTGTTTATTCCTGTGTTATAGTGTTTTTAACAGCAAATTTCTGAGTACAGTTTTCTTTTGGTCTTCAGAACACCACAGTCTGCAAGTGCAACAGGAGTTTAGGGGATAACAGTAATCGGTGGAAAAGGTCCACCAAATGTAAATCCACATTTATCATATAGTTGGCATTGAAACCTCAGTTAGGTGCCTCATTTATAGGATGTGACAATTTCAGCATCTTAAGAGTTCATTTACATTATCATTATGTACCTCAGAAATTTTTTAATTAGCCTTCATACTAAGGTAAATTGCTTAATCAACTTTGACTCAAATTATTTACAGTTTTAATAGATGGCAACATGTGGCTCCTCTGTCCTGAAATACAAGAAGAGGTCTAGCATACGTGAAAGTGATTTAAGTGATTTTGTTAAATCTATACAAGTCTATAGGTCTCAGGTATGGCTTTAAGATTTTCTTCATCTAATTTTATATTGCTTCTTCCCATTTTACTGTGTCACTGAGCTCAATGAAAGTGGCTCTGTTTTGCTCATGTCATTTCAGGCTGAGCACAAAATGTAGTGAAACGCGTGTAAATAGAGGATTTTGACCCTTTTTCATGACTCGAAGCTTAACTCATAAACAGCAGTAAGAAAAAGCGGACTGAGTTCTTGCCTTATTTAATTCCCCAAGTGGCTCCTCTAGTGTTCAATTAATTTTTTTTGTAATTGCAGAACCTGGTAAATGACTTAAATTTAGGCTCTTTGACCAGATTTTGTGCTCTTAAATTTAGATCACTGACTTGTTAAATGCATTCCTTTCCATACATCCAGGAACTGACTAGCTGTTAATCTCTTTGACATGATAATTATGCCTGCCATTGAGTTTACAGCTTGTACTTTGAACAGAGCACGTCAGAGTGATACCTACTCAGAGACCTTTTTGTAAACCAAGGATATAGTTTAGGTCTATGATATTACTGGTATATGAACCACTGATTAAGTACTGCCATGTCTTGGCACACTGGAGGCCACTGACTTGTCTTTAGCAGTGGCAACAGAAGTATGCCAAGCTATAAGTCTGTGGCACGGCATAGCCACAAATCACTTCCATGTTCCTGAAGATGCTGAAGGATTTAGCATGAAGCTGCTTGATCAGACTGACTCTTTCCGCAGGTTTCTTTCAGTCAAATAATGCCTTGCACACTCAGCATACTATGCCTTTCAGTACATAACCCTTGTAAAAATATCCCTTTACCTTCATTTTCAACAAGTTAATGGAAAGTGGCATGGAAGTGATCAGGGTTTTAATTTTGTGCCAGTGTTGATCAATGTGGATATGCATACACATTTGCTGTTGAACTCAGCAAAACAGAGATGGAGTTTTCACCCTTAACACTGATAAATTGTATCATGGTGGTAAATAGGATGCACTGCATAAATTGACTCCCTCTTGCACATCTAGGAACCTAGGGGAATCCTCCACACAGAAGGTGCTCATAAATATTAGAGGAAGTATTCTCCATTAGAGTATCACGCTAAGTGGTACTCCTGCTGCTGAAACGATGGTGCTTTTAGCTTTTTTATTGATGTTTTGCTCAGAGGTTTCCCACTTTGTAACCCATGTCCTTTGTCATTCACCAATACTTTGTTGTATGAAATAACCACGAGATCCTGGGGGATATAAATCAATCGCACAGGTCTTCTTCTCTTCTATCTTGCTACTTTTCTAATGGGATTGTCTCATTTGGACTCCTGAGTCCAGGTAGGCACAAGAAACTTCAAGTAATTTCAAACCAGAAGCTGTAAAATCTTCCAACAAACCTACTTATTTAAGAATATGCATCAATTACTACCACCTAAGAGAAGATAAAGGAGGGAATAAAAGGAAAATATACAGGATGATCCTATTTCTTGGACAAATAGAATAGTAAGTGTATGTTTATTTTTCCCAAAGGAAAAAGATATCAGAAAAAAAAAAAAAACAGATTTTTTTACCTTTTCACTCAGAAGAACTACACAGGAGGAGATTTCAGTTTCAGAGGACTGCTACTGTTCTACTGAAAAAAAAAAAAAGTTCAAGAGCCATCACTCTATGTCTCTGAGCAATGTATCCTAGTGCCAGGCTCTCCTAAAAATAAATAAATAAATAAAACACAAATATGAGATAGTAAACTCTGAACTTCAGCTATAGAGGAAACAGAAATGGCTTCCACAACACAGCAATTCTGTTCTATGGGTATTAATGTAGATGACAAGAAAAAGCAACATTTAAAAGTTCAGACCTGAACTTTTCTTGCCAAAAGTATATTACCTGTGAGAGTCATTCAACACATTTTCAAAACATTATCCTGGTCTCCACAGTGAGGGGGGAGGGGGGTGAGGGAACACGAAAACTAGCAATATATTCTCAGCCCACGGGACAAAATTTACATTTTCAAATGTAAACTCCAGCCAGTACTGGGACTGTCTGGCATAAAAGCATATTATCTGGCTGTAATGCAAGGTGACTTCATCGTCATGCAAACCATTAATATTTAATTTAGGCATGTATGGTGAGCAAATATGTAAGTGTATTAATCCTTTGCAATCTTCTGATGTATACAGCAGCTGTGAGATTTGATTTGAATTGATTTTGCTGCTGACTCTGGTGACCTCCAATAAAAAAATTTGTTGCATTCACCGCAAAGTGATTTATGATGGCAGGACTCTCTATTACATAAATACTTTCCAATGCATTAGTCAGAAATCCACTATCTTACTTCATTAAACCAACAAAAATAATCAATTCTTATCTGATTTACAGTTTTCTTATGCAAGGAAAAAAGATGCTACTTTTATGCCAAATGGAGTTAAAATGTAATATGAAATGTCTCTACCTCAGTGTGTAAGTGCCACTAATCAAAATCAGAGTCCACGTTCAAGATTTTAGCTCTGATCAAATTCTGGGTTGCACATTACAAGAATTAAATGCAGTACTTTAGCACTTACAACTAAACATGCATATGCATGTTTTGATAATAAATGGTGCTGAGCATTAACACTGTGCCATTTTGAAGTTAAATAGCCACCTAGTTTAAACTGAAGGCATTGCTTAAATACAAGCGTTTTACAAATGTCATTAGGAGACAAAGTCATTACTAGCAATACATTAGTAACATACATTTTATGTCAAAACATCCTGAAGCACTTTACCGTCTGTATGCATATGCCTGTGAATGCTAATATGTGCATGCTAATATTATACACAGGAATTGCTTCAATCATTAGAGAAACCCAGATATAACATTTGGTTTCTATACATACAGAGACAGAAAAACACATCTGCAGAAACAATGCACTTTGTTATTTAAAATGATAGATTCACTACTGAATCTATGGCTGCTTATTACAATGCAGAGACAATAGTAAGGGTTCTCAACCAACTACTACATGGATAATTCACCAATAATTCTGCCAGAATGCCCAGTTCACAACAGATTACTATCTTCTCAGCCTAGTTTCAAAAGGCAGAAAGAGTAGGACACATGATATTATTTCATCCTCAAATTCTAAAGGTTTTTGAAACTTCAAGTGAGACTGTGACACTGACAATCAAAACTATGATTCAGAAGCACCTCAGATTTTTGCTGTCTAAACCCAGAGGGATGTAAGCCACTCTTTGTTACCTCCAAGGCTCTAAAATACCTAAGTGCAATCCTTACAGTTCCTCTGGTCCTGACAAGACAGAACAGCTCTCTGTCTAATTCAGATCTAATCCAGAAGTTAAGCACTTGTCTCTACAAAGCAAACCTGATCTAACATGCAGCCTGAACTTCATTTTGCTGGAGAATTTTGAGAAGTCATTATTTAATCCATAATACCATTATTTAATCCATAACATACAAAGTTCAGTTCTTGGTGCAAAAGGCAAGAAGCTATGATTTTCCTCTCCCACATATGTATTCCAGTCACTAAACAAAGAACACATTTTCTTTGCCTGTAGCCTCCCTCTGGTCCATTTACTTGGATAATAATTTTGAATTAAAACTTCAAGGGATTGTCTGGTCATTTTTTATGGTGACATGACTTCCACATTCACTCATGTTTAAAGTGTGGGGGAGAATGAAGGTCTTAAGAATCTCAAGCAGAAAATGAAAATGATTGTCTTCTGTGCCTGAGTGATTTATTTACTGGGCTATTGGAAAGAGGTGAGTAGGAAAGAGATAGATCCCTAAACTCTCCTCTTCCTTTGGCAGCTATGCTTTACAAAGAAAGGAGTGAAGTCATCTCAGTCCTTCAGTTTCATGAATGGAAGTGGCGCTTTCTTGAGGAGTGCCTTGAATATGACAAAACTCACTATCTCCTGTACTTTGGATAGCTCTCAGTAGCTATGCGCTGGCCAGTCTTACCTCAGGGGACTTCTTCCTCAGCATGCTGGCTGTGCTAAATTCCTGCCTAAGGGAAGAACACCATGTTACTGCAGTACTGAGCTCATGCTCACATTTTTCTGAGATATAAAGCACAGGCAAGTCTTCACTGTAACCTTGCAGTGTCTAGGAAGCCTAGACAACCTGCATAGGCTCTGAATGCTAATGCAAGGGCCCACTACCCAAACACAAGGCATTGTGGAGTCCAAGCCCTTTTTAAGATTCAGTGCAAAGATGAATGATTAATAGCAAACCCAAGCCATGCTTGAGATTCTGCTGATACACATATGTCCCTGATCCTCCTGTACTGAGATGTAGTAACAGGTCTTGCCTGCTGCTGTAAGGATCTACATTTCTGTAACACTATCTGCATATATGTGGAGTACAGCTGGTAAAATCATGTCTAAGCCAAGGACAGTAGGCTGCTTCTGACTGTCTGCATACCTGTATCAGGCCCAGCAGGAATCACCTGCTTGACTTTCAGCAACAATGTTCAGCTATCAACATTTGAGCTAAGGGACCAGCTCACGTAACTATCAGTTTCTGGCATTCCTGTTCTTTGTTGGCACGGGTTATATACATCAGTGGGAGACTATTATCAACACACTGCTAGCATAACATAATTTGCTAGATGAGCTATTTTTGAGCAGTTGGGACTGGCAACACTTTGATTTCTGTGGTGTCTTTTTTCTGTAATGAACTGCAGGACTCTCTATAGATACCTGAAATATCATGGGACAGACACAGGAATGAATCTGTCCGTCTTTCAGACCCTTGAGCTACATCAGTAACTCTACCAGCTGCCAGGAACTAACAAGCCCCCCCTCTCCCTCTGAAGCAAAACATCTGATCTTGATCACAAACTCTATGCCTCACACCACTAACAGAAAATTCAGGAAATATTAGACAGCTGGGGAAGGGGAAAGCACTCTGAGGTACCTGAGGTATTTAAGAACTCTGCCTTCAGTTTCTATTCTCCCTGTCTATGATGCAGCAACAGGAGGGAAAGGATAAAAATATTTGTATCAAAGGATTTTTCTTTTCAGAAAAATGTATATTATTGCTTTTACTAAAGGAATTGAAAGTGTTTTCAGTTCTTCTAGAGATTTCAAGCATATGCACACCTACTATACCTACGGACTTTGTCCATTTGGTATATTTTCACCAAATGGTGAAATGTTGATATACATTTCAAGAGTTCCTAATATATTGATGTTTCTGGAATTAGAGTTTCTTTTATGCAGAGATAAAGTTCCTTTCTGATGTTCCCTAATTCCAAGGTACCTACAGAATTCCAGTGGAATATGCTATGAAACCATCTTCATAAAGATAGTTACAAAAAACTACAGATGAATACAGGGAAAGAAAGGGAAAGAGAGGGAGAGCACAAAACCAGAGTCCCTTATAATAAAATCTCTCTCTTAGGCAAAGAGATTATTTATCCTGATGCACTGTCAAAAGATTTTCCTGTAAGACTGGCTCATTATTTTTATGTTAACTTCATATATAATAGAAGGTATAATACATAGGCCAGAATTCCTCATTTACTCTCTTCTTATGTGTGTCTCTATCATTTTGACTGACATTGAGCCATGCATACATACATACAGAGTATGCATTCCTCGATGCCATACAGCAGGTGTTAAGATGGGACAATAATACTCTCTTGATTACAAGGCATTTGAGGAGTGGACCAGGTAAAAGCACAGTTTGTAAGGGCTGACATCTGCAGAAATATCAAGTCAGGACAGGAAATTAGTTTTACTTTAGCATCCCCAAATTTCCAATTTAAACCTAGTGCTGAATACTTAAAATGAAGAGCAATGACACAAATAGTCACCAGGACTCTTTAGGCAAAGGCTGACCAGCTGTTTCAAACATAGCTGCTCAAGGGCCATTAAGATGGTAAAGAAAATGGAAGTTTTTTAACTCCTGTAAAACGATTTGATTGTTGCTCATCTGGCTTTATTTTTCACTGATGATAATCTGTACTTGGGAGTAATAAGTGCTGCATGAGCTAAGTGCACTTGACTGCCTTTGTAATGGCAGTGTTGGGTGGGAATTGGATAGACTTGGGTTAGAAAAACCCCGATTTGACAGAGTCCATTTTTTTTCTATGCATGTGTTACAAAATGGGAGTTGCAAAATAATAATAATCTTCAAAATATCTTGTTGGCTATAGAAAGAGTAAGAGTTTGTGCATGTTTGAAGTAGGAGGAAGGCTTACTTTCAAAGGTCTCACCCATCTCACTACTGATAACTCAGGAATAGCTATCTTTAGGTATCTTTAACCCTGTCTAACCTATTCAGGGTAATTAAATGACTTAACATGTACTTAAAACACCCTAGCAAAACATTGCAATAAAAAGCATTGTAATGAAGTTTGACGTCATTTTCAAAAGAAGCAAGGATTCACTGTGGAACTATATGGGTAGCTTACACTAGCATGTGTAGTACTATTAGAGAGAAAGAAATGGTGTTTTGAAATTATAACCCACATGTCTTTTTCAAAGCAAATAGTCAGGTACAAAGCAAACTACGTTTCTAGGTACTGCCTGCAGATGTTACTTTCAAATGCCTTTTCCCCACCTTTTGTATTTTCCACAAATGATTTTGGTTTCAGAATGAAGTGAGCCCATTTATTTATTAGTTTCAGGCTTATCACATGAAATTAAACATGAGAATGCTCAGTAATTACAAATCACCTCACCCTGGAAAATGGGATAATGACAGAGTCCTTGAAATCAATGAAGGTTAAAGCTGTGTGCATATAACAACGTTTCTATAAACCCCAGATAAGATGCTGATTAGGATATAATATCAGCTACATAACAATTAAAAGTTATATTTAAACCTGAAGGAAGGGTTTATTTTGAGCATTGCATGACCTCACAAACGTATCCAGCAAACAACCCCCCTAACTTGATGCCAAAGATAACAAATACTTTGTTCAAACTTGTCTTATGTCCACAGTCTTCTCACAGCTAATCGTTCAGGGACATTAACTACATGTGAGGTGTTACTGAAATAACAGTCTGTAGAAAACTGACAGGCCCAAAGTTTTTTTGTTGTTGTTGTTTTGTTTTGTTTTGTTTTGTTTTCTGATAGGAATGTGTAAAAGAACATTACATCAGCTAATACACAGACAAAAGTTTCCAGTATAATAGCTGCGGATTGTACCTAGGTCAATTTTGAGACCACTGGTTATTATTATATATGTAGATCTTTTCTTCCCTTGTCCTGTCTGACGGATATGCTGCCTAACACCTTTTTAACAACCAAAGACCACTTCAAAATTTAGATGGGGAAACCCCATTTGGTACCAGAAAACCTGATTTACATTATCTCCAGTAGTGAAAAAGTATGGAGAAAGATTCCTATTCTCTAGAGAATCAGGTAATGGTTCTTTCCTACCAAAGCATAACTATCCACATCAGATTTAGACTGTTAACCTATATTCTATATAGAAGTAATTAGTAGGACTTCTATCTAGAGAATAACGTGATATAAAAAGTAGTCACAAGGACTACTTTTTCTCACAAAAGTCACAAAGCTCACAACAACAAAAGAGCCACCGATTTTACAGATTTTGCTTCCCAGCGTTAGGAATGGATTGTCTTTTTGCAATGAAGAAGCATGTGCTTTACTTTGAGCATATGGAAAGTCTCATGTGTTCCTTACCAAATATCATAAGGCTTCCCCAGACTATAACTAAGGATCACAGAATCACAGAATTGAAGAGGTTCGAAGGGACCTCGAAAGATCATCAGGTCCAACCCCCCTGCCAAAGCAGGCTCCTTAGAGCAGGCTGCCCAGGTAGGCGTCCAGACGTGCCTTGAATATCTCCAGAGAGGGAGACTCCACAACCTCCCTGGGCAGCCTGTTCCAATGCTCTGTCACCCTCACCGTGAAGAAGTTCTTTCACATGCTGGTGCGGAACTTCCTGTGCTCTACCTTGTGGCCATTGCCCCTTGTCCTGTCCCCACAAACCACTGAGGAGAGGTTGGCCAAATCCCTCTGTCTCCCACACCTCAGGTATTTATACACATTGATAAGATCCCCTCTCAGTCTTCTCTTCTCCAGGCTGAACAGACCCAGGTCTCGCAGCCTTTCCTCATAGGGAAGATGCTCCAGGCCCCATATCATCTTTGTGGCCCTCCACTGGACTCTTTCCAGGAGATCCCTGTCTTTTTTGTACTGCGGAGCCCAGAACTGGACACAGTACTCTAGGTGAGGCCTGACCAGGGCAGAGTAGAGGGGGAGGATCACCTCCCTTGACCTGCTGGCCACGCTCCTTTTAATGCACGCCAGGATCCCATTGGCCCTCTCGGCCATGAGGGCACATTGCCGCTCATGGTCAACCTGTCGTCCACCAGGACCCCCAGGTCCTTCTCCTCAGAGCTCCTCTCCAGCAGGTCGTCCCCCAGCGTGTACTGATACATCCGGTTGTTCCTTCCCAGGTGCAGGACTCTACACTTGCTCTTATTAAACCTCATTTGGTTTCTTCCTGCCCATCTCTCCAGCCGGTCCAGGTCTCACTGAATGGCAGCACAACCTTCTGGCGTGTCAGTCACTCCTCCCAGCTTCGTGTCATCAGCATACTTACTGAGGGCAGACACTATTCCCTCATCAAGGTCGTCGACGAAGATGTTGAACAAAACCGGACCCAGCACCGACCCCTGGGGAACGCTGCTAGTCACAGGTCTCCAGCTGGACTCTGCGCCACCAATCACCACCCTCTGAGCTCGGCCAGTCAGCCAGTTCTCAACCCACCTAACTGTCCACTCCTCTCTCCCACACTTTCTCAGCTTTGCTATCAGGATGTCATGGGAGACAGTATCAAAAGCCTTGCTAAAGTCAAGGTAGATGACATCCATTGATCTGCCCCCATCTACCCAGCTGGTGATGTCATCATAGAAGGCAACGAGGTTGGTCGAGCACGACTTCCCCTTGGTAAATCCATGCTGACTACTCCTCATAACATTCTTCTCTTCCAATTGCTTGGAGATGACATCCAGAACGAGCTGTTCCAACACCTTTCCAGGGACAGAGGTGAGACTGACTGGCCTGTAGTTTCCCGGATCCTCCTTCTTGCCCTTCTTGAAGACTGGAGTGACATTGGCTAACCTCCAATCTTCAGGCACCTCTCCTGTTCTCCAGGACCTTTCAAAGATGATAGAGAGTGGTTCAGCTATCACTTCTGCCAACTCCCTTAGCACACGTGGATGCATCCCATCGGGACCCATGGATTTGTGTGCCTTGAGCCCACTCAGGCGCTCCCCAACTACCCTTGGGTCAACCACGGGGGAGCCCTCCATTTCCCAGCCCCTTTCTCCCCGCACCAGGGTTGAGGAGTCCCGGGGGGGAGTCCTTGAAGCAAAGACTGAAGCAAAGAAAGCATTCAGTATCTCCGCCTTCTTGGCATCTCCCATTACCAGGACACCCCCCTCGTACAGCAAGGGACCTACATTATCCCTAGGCTTCCTTTTACTGTTTACATACTTAAAAAAAAACCCTTCTTATTATCTTTTATCTCTTTTGCAAGCCTCATCTCTAGGTGGGCTTTAGCCTTCCTCGTTGCGTCCCTGCAGGCCCTGACAACACTTCTATACTCTTCCCAAGAGGACAGGCCCTTTTTCCACATTTCACAGACATTCCTCTTCCTTTTGATCTTATCAATTAGCTCCTTGCTCATCCACGCAGGTTTCCTGCCCCCCTTCCCCGATTTCCTACACCGATCCTGAGCTTGGAAGACGTGCTGTAAGCTCAGGTTATGCCTGATATGATATGCCTGAGACTTTCCCAAATACTCAGAAGAACGTTATTTTTCCCCACAAGTTTGTAGACAATTAGTAGCATACATGAGGAGGGTAGCAGCTTTCTTGCACCTGTAGCGCCCGAGCTTTGCATGGCTATATTTTTGTCAGTGCATGAAAATAATACGCTCCATGTAGCCTGCTTAACTTTAGCTTGACCAGTAGTAGTTTTGTTCTAAATAATAGTTTTATTCTAAATTACTCTGGAAGTATGCAAAGTACCTGATGTCAGGCTGTTTTCATGAACAGTCCAAAATGTCCAAACTAAGAGAAAGTTAGTCAGTGACCTGCCAAATCATCTAAGTCCTTCACCTTCACACTGTTGAACACACTAGACTTTCCACATGCTTAAATTAAAGCACATGCTTTTCTGAATCAAAAGCTGACTTGAATTATGCCTGGCCTTTTTACTTTTGTTTTAAAACCGTCTATTTTCCCAGGGGCTTACTGAGGCAGTAAATTGTCCATATGAAGAATGCTGCTTTTAGTAATCACAGATTACTTCTCTTTTTGTTACTTTAAACAGCTCTAAAGACAACCTTCATCTGAAGTGCCTCTATTTTATTTTATTTGTTCAAGTCAGACCCAAAAGAGGTAATAGTTGTAGTTAAGAAAATCTGTTGTTCTTGCCAATTATAACAATATCAGTTCTACATTTTCCTGAACAACAGAATGTTTTTTAGGAGTTTTCCACATCTGGAGCCAACCTATCTAGGTAAGAAAAACAAAAACCAATGAAGTTGAGCTCTTTGTGCTTTCCTGGAAAGTATTATATTATTTACCTGCCCTTCATCTGTTCCTTTCAATCAGTGGTCCCTTCTTTGTGTTTCCTTTTAGCATTAAGGACACAATTTCTGCACATAGAGTGTGAAGCTAGTGTGTAGTGGTGGCAGCTTTTTGTTAGTCTGTGGGTATGATTCCACTGCAGTAGAGAGGTCACTTCAGATTCTCCTGCAAAGCTATCCTAAATATCCTATAAGATCTTCCCCTTTGGCATTAAGAAGGATCCAAGTTTTACATAACATGCATGGATAAGCAGAAACTATTCTTGACCCTTTCTTCATGAACTCCCATTACTAATAATCATGACACTTGGAAATATAGTGTTTAAAGTTCTGGTTTTAACAAAAGTTTTGTATTTATTCTGATTTTGTTTTCATATAAGAAAGCATGTATCAGACCTTCTATGTTTTGATCTCTCAAGCAATAAGATTCTCCAAAATGATATGCACAACTTCCCATTTGCCACTGAGCAACAGTGTTCATACAGGCAGTACCTAAAACAATGTAAACCTAAACTCTAATTTCTCTGCTTGTATTCCTGCAATTAAACCTTAATTGTGCCTTTGAAATGTTCAGAAATATCAAATTTGTTTAAACGTAACTTATAATTGGCTAAAGATTTGCAGGGAGGTGGAGTTACTTTAGTGCACTTCAGGACCTTCTAGCAACAGGATTTTTTCCACAAGATCTGTTTTTCTGGTCAACAAATGGAATGTGAAATGTTGAGGAAAAAACTCTGGCATTCTCCAAACAATGAATTTTTAGACATTTAAAATCAGACCTACCTTCCATCACATCCACACAGCACTGTCAGCATGTAAATGAATAGGAAGAAGAGTTTTGAATCCTTCTGAGAAGTCAAAATCCACAGATTTGACTCGATGTTCCTTTATCTTAGTTCTCTTTAGTGTTTAAATTTACTCTCATGAAGAATCTGTTAACTATAGAATTTGATATATTATGTTTCACTTGCAGCTGCTTTCAACTTTCACAGTCAATGTCCTGATCTATATGATCTATTTTTGTGGTTGTGATTCATTTCTATGACTGAAAAGAAAATCACCAGAGAATTGTATCATATTGCTCCATCTCTTCATGAACAAAGATAGTGCTGTTCTAAAATGTTCAAAAGCTAAAAAGACCAATGTTTTCAGCTTAAATGGCCTATATTGGTCAGTCCAGGACTTCCACCTGGCAATGAGATGACACTGCCCAGTTATCAAGGCAATGAAGGTTACCAACTCGCTCACTCCTCACCCTGTCAACCACACTACCCACAGCATGGAGCTGGCCCTGAGCCCCACAGCCACCCCCTGGCATGGAGGGAGGTGCCCAAGCCCTGAATCAGAAATAGGCAGGAGAAAAACATTCTAATGCCCAGGGAAAACTTTAAGTTTTGAGCAATAAATTCAGCAAACAGACAAGTATCCTGACAGAAAGACATCCTTTCAAAAGACATCCAATTGAGCAGAGTAAGCTGTGTAGTCTGAGGTTTTATAAAGTTTTCCTGTAATTTTTATGGGTTTACATTTTCCTGAAACTTAAACATTCATTAATTACACAAATGAAGCATGATTCTGATTCAAATAAATGAAGAGATAACCAAGGAAGAATCCTCCACAAATAAAGATTTTAAACTGAGCAGCTGAATTTTAAGCTAAAATATCTACCTCGGGGTAAGTAAAATAGAGCTCCTGGAAGTCAGGCTGATGGGGCAGTGCGTCTAGGCAGTAAGGTTACAGTTCTGGTTGTTACAGGAATCAAAAAGACCATTGGGTTATTTAGAAGGTATTTCAACTGCTTTTGAGCTCACCTAAGAGTACCGAGCTATTTTCACAAATAAACTAAACCAGCGTTAAACCTCTAAGAGAAAATACTTGACATTTCTCCATCCTAACAAAAAAGTCTCGGCATTACCTTTGCAAATTAGATAACATTTGCAAATTAAACAATATAGCAAGTCATTTCTATGTAAACTTGGCAGAACTTTTACTTCTGAGGGCAAGTCAGCAATAGAAACACCAACCAACAGAAAGGCTGAGTCAATAGCCTTCAACGTTACAGATGTATAAATTACCAAAGCTGTTAGCTGCACACATAGTATAGACTAATCTTTATGAAAAATGCTACATGATAATCTTTCCATCTCGGTGTAACTCTATTATTATGCCTTGTTTATGATGTCTAAGCCAGGGCTCATCTGTGCTTCTGAAGTGAATGTAACTCAACACTTGCATCTAAGCACAGGGAAACTTTCTACATTGTGCATGCTTCTACATCAGTGACTAAATAACCGAATTTTCATTTCTCAGACATACTGTATGGAAGGTTATGTTGTTTAAACAACAGCTTTAGACCCAGACAGATAAAA
Organism: Cygnus atratus; assembly: GCF_013377495.2. NCBI lineage: Eukaryota > Metazoa > Chordata > Aves > Anseriformes > Anatidae > Cygnus > Cygnus atratus. The sequence continues at coordinate 1,974,086 of NC_066365.1, forward strand.
TCAAAACAAAACACATTTGTTATTTTTTTCTGTTAACCTTAGTATCTGGGTAATAAAAAGATTCATTTTTCTCAAATGAGTCAAAGCAGCAGGCTTGTTCCATGTGGGTAACTTTCTGCTTTTGTTGGGTGGTAAGTTGGCAGCATCAATTGTACTTATGTTTCTGTCAGCACCCACATTAAATATGTTTCTTTATGGAAGAAATCACATTCCAGCCTACTCTGGAAAACTAAATATACATCTTTCATCACATCCAGACTGAAATCCAGCTACCACCTGGATTCGTGTAGGGTTTACCTAGTTAAATGCTCAGAACATTTCTTCTCCAAATATCAAATTAAAAATTAACCAAAATATATATTTAGGCATAGCAGCCAGTAAACCACAGACACTTTCCCCTTTTGCTTCTATCTTTCTACCTTCTTGTAGTGTTAGAGCACATTCCCCTACTCCAAATTAGAATTCGGTATAGGCCATGCTCTTTTAGTATTGCTTTAAGCAGAGTTTACTTCCACTAGTTTTAGGTGGTTACAATGCCCTAAAGCTACTGCAGCCTCCTGCACTATTCTCGATGTTCTGCAATACTTAGAAATGGATACATGCATTTCAACAGGATCAGAATAGGATCTCCATGTCTACTGTCTGGAGAACTCAGGACTAGAGTTCTGGCTGAGGGTTAAATCACCAGGTGTCCATACAGCTCCTGTTCAGGCTTATGGCCTCATTCCAGGGACAAATGAAGTGGCTTTCTGGGCAGGGGACCTCAGGGAAGAGACTCTGGTTCATACTTGAACTCTGCCCCTCAAACCTTTGTGGATATACTTGGATACAGCCAGCTCTACAATCCTGAAACTAAACTTCAGCTGCCAGACCAGATTTAGATGCAGCCGCATGGTTTGTGCAGAAAGGTGTTCAAAAATTTAGATCTGCCTAAGATAATAAGTGGGCTTACTTTCTCCACAAATCTAGACAGGAACCTTCCTTACCAAGAAATTTTCAGTACTGCCTTGTTCATTCCTTCCCTGGGGAGGAAATTGAAGGGGGAATCCATCTACCAGTGCCACATCCTTTCTCTTCTAGATATGAGTGATGTCAGTAATCACGCTTCCAGAAATACAGATTTTTTTTCATTTTTAATTATTCATATGCTTCAGAATGAGTCTCATTTCTAATTTTACTTAGAAGGTCTGACTGTTCTTATTTTTCATACTTTTCATTACTACAACTAGAACATAAACATCACAAAACTAACTCAAGCAGCATTTTGGGGAGGGTACTATTTTTTCGTCTGGTAAATAATGCAATTCTTCTAAAAACATGGTTTCTGCTGAAATAGAATGACATTGCAACTGTGTCACCTAATCACTTTGAAAAACACTGCATATCTTCCTTTAGAGTGCAGTCATGTGTCTATGGATCTTCAAGCAACAGGAACCATTATGACAAAATTGTATTAGCTCCTGTATAACATATTAATTTGGCACTGAGATCAATAGCTTCAGTAAAGTGCACCCTTGCAAATATCATCTGAATCAGACATTAAGCAGTGGGGAAGTTACTTTATCCATCTGTGAGCGAGTCAAAAGAATGATTGTTTGGAATCTTACAAGTATATTCAATACTTTGCATTTGAATTTTGCAAGCCCCAGATTCCAGTCACAGTTCTTGTTATGGCTTTGTGTCTTTTATTGAAGAACACGGTGGGGTCAGATTTCTTCTTTTTCTATGGGTAACTAGTTACACTTGGGCTTTGCTTTGGGAGCTTTATGAAGAAAATGTCATGATGAAAGGAAATGCATTGTCTATTCAATTCACGTTTTGGTTATCTGCATTTGTGTGAGGCAACTGGTGTTAACACAGTAGAATTCTCTAGCATTTGCTTGGGCCATACCATAAAGATCATGAAAACAGGAGTGGTAGACTAAAGAAAGGTGTCCTCGTTCACTCTCTTTCAGTTTTCTCCTTTAGAAATTCAGACTACTAGCTCTTTTTCATTTAAGTGCTTGGAGAAATTCTTGACATCAGAAAATTTGAGCCAGTATTATCATATTAATTTACAGACTTTTAAAATCTCATGCTAAAAACAATTGAAGTGAGTGGCTTTCTTGCACTGCAATTAGTCTGCAATTAGCCATGACCCAAGGATGTCAGTGTTAGCTTTGCTCAGCTTGCTGGCAAAGGTCAGGCAACAGTGTTTCTAATGGAGATCTACCAACAGCACATAATGCTGGTGACTGTGGATAAAACATCATGGCAGGATTAAGTTTTCCTTATCTCTTTTTTTAGATTTCTGTAAGATTCTAGTGACATTCTTTCTTACCCCCAGTACTCTTCTGATGATGAGTTACAGAAGGAATCCATTTGACCCGACTACTCAAGGTACGCTAACAAAAGTAGCGTACCTTTCAACATAAATTACTGATCTGCCAAGTTGTATGTTTCAGCTTCAGTAAAATAACTCCAGGTACCATATATACCAATACAGCTTTCTGAGGTCTATTTTTTACATTTTGCAATAAGCTATTACTAATTTTTATTCGTCTGTATTCAAGATTTCTAGTTCATTGCAGATGCCATTCATTCTTCAGCTTGAGAAAAGTTATCTCCTTTATCTGATATAACCACAACTATTAACCACAGTTATGTGAAAACTCCCAAAGCAACTCCCAAAGCAAAATACTGCTACATATGGTTTGTTTGTTTGCTGTTGTATTTTTCTTTTCTTTTCTTTTCTTTTCTTTTCTTTTCTTTTCTTTTCTTTTCTTTTCTTTTCTTTTCTTTTCTTTTCTTTTCTTTTCTTTTCTTTTTCTTTTCTTTTCTTTTCTTTTCTTTTCTTTTCTTTTCTTTTCTTTTCCTTTTCTTTTCCTTTTCTTTTCTCTTTTCTTTTCTCTTTTCTTTTCCATTCTTCTTTTCTTTTCTTTTCTCTTTTCTTTTCTCTTTTCTTTTCTCTTCTTTTCTTTTCTTTTCTTTTCTTTTCTTTTCTTTTCTTTTCTTTTCTTTTCATTACTATTATTATTTTTTTTTAGAGATGACACTATCAAAATTATTTCATTCAGTCCAGGCAAAGCAATGACAGAATCGAAACTAAGGCATATATTCTGTCCTCATAAAGCTCTAAAACAGTATTAAAATTCTAGCTGAAGGGCAAAATTAAGCACATGCTTAACTTTAAATATTTAAGCAGACTTGTTTTGCTGAATTGAGGTCTAAAGCTCCCTAGTTATAATGGACAACAGAATTTAAACTCAAAAATACTGTGAATGAGCTAATGCAGAGATCAATGGTAAAACCTAATGGGAAGCAAGAACATTTGAAGTTTCATTTTTTCTTTTGTTTCCTTTGAATACAATTATGCCCCTTTAGTACGGTTTTTCTTCAGTCCTCTACACCTACTACATCATAATTGTAAATCTACATTTTTGAACACTAATTAAGAACATATTCACAACAAGAATAGTGGATGGGTAGACAGACCAAATGTGTTCAAGCACGAGAGAGTAAATTAATACCCAATAATAAAAATAATGAAAAAGAGGGAGAAAAGGAAACGGAGAGGAAAAAATAGTTTGCTATGTGCCAATAAATAAAGTTGAGTGGAAAATGACACTCTCAGATGTATACCTATAGTCTTTCCTGTAAGCATTGCACCAACTTTAATACCACATGATTCAATATTATATATATATTCCCTGACATTTTGAAAATTTTATATAAGCATCTAGGAAAAAAATTAACAAGTACTCTGCACTTCATCCATAAAAGTGCTGTAGCATTAGTTTTTGCAGAATAATAGGGTATTAAAGTATCCCTGGAAATGCCTGTTTACCTGCTAAATGGATGTGCACAATCCTAAGTGTAGATAAAAATCCTCCAGGATCAGCTTTTCAGGTGTCATTTTAGGTGACTTTGATTTTATTCATGTCCACAGATCTTTGTATTCAGGTGCATTGATTTGTTAACGTGGGATCAGACTGCTGGAACAGGTGTTTATTAATGTTTGGTAAAACAAAATATAAAATTATGAAGAAGAAATGTGCTATCACTTCTCAGAAAATAAAGAACAAACACATTTGATATTTGATTTCAAGTCTTTTCTTAGCCTGTTCAAAAGTACAACATACCATATTTTAGACATGCATGTAATCCAGAGGATTTCAGTTCAATCTTTGTATCACTTGAAATTTAGAGGTTAAAAAAAAAAAAAAAGAAAAAAAACAAAACACCATTTTGTTAAATTCTAAGTGTCTGAGAAAATACTTTAAAGAAACAATCACATATAATGTAGAAAAAGTGACTGCTTGTTTGAACTCAACCAAGGCAAGTGTCAGGCACTGTAAAAACATTATTCTTACGTTAAATGTGTTTGAAGTCTCCAAAACAATTTTGTAGTGACTGTCACAAATTTATTTGCCATAACAAGATGAAATGGAAGGCCAATATTTAGTGGATTGTATTTGAGGCCAGAGGAGATAATCAATACGACCACAGAGTAATTTTTATCCATTTTTAGAGACCTTTATATAAGAGAGTAATTATGGAAGCTGAAAACACACATGCAAAGGAGACTATGCTGTAAAGGGTGTTAAAATGTGCCCTGCGAAAGCACTGAAGGTTTGGATTAACAGCTTGACTAAATGCTGGAGCTGTGAGCTATCATGGAACCCTTCCACCTCATTCTTTAAGTATAAGGTTGGTCAAAAATACCAGTGCAGCTTAAATTACAAAATCAGCAGAGTTGCAGCTGTGTCCCTGCCTGGAATTAAAGCTAGAGTTGCCCTTATATAGAAGCAGTTTTATTTTGCTCCCATTATCTGCTAGAAAAATTTATAAGTAAATTCCCTCTAGGGCAATGATATCTATAGGTTGAGTGGGGTAATAGATCTTAATGTGTACTACTCTAAATAAACAGTCCAGTAATGAGTTTCCCAAGGAAAGCCAAATGTAACAGAAGAGACCCCTATAATGAAAACATAACCTTTCTCAGTGACACTCAGCATTATCCTCACTGCAAGGATACGTTCACATTCATTTTACAGAATCTGAGACAGTTTGCAGCAAGTGATGTTTCTGAGTTCCAGAAGTTGTGATTCCTAATTTGTGAAACGTTGTAGATGCCTTTCAAAATGCTGAGTGTCCGCTTCTACAAAACCTGTTACTTTGAAAGAGCTTTAAGTTGAGGAATCAAAACCGTAATTGTCTTGAAACTTGAGGCATCTCTATGTTACTTAATTTCTAATGGAGAATGACAAAGATGAGGTTTTGCAATCTTAACTAACAAGTACCTTTTTTCACAGATATATTGGGAGTAATTTTTTTTTTTATATGCTCAGCCTGCCTGTGGGGAGCATGTGACTCATAAAAACTAGCAAAACTAACAAACAAATTTGACTTACTTCATATGTGAGCTGTACCAAGCACAGCTGCAAGTTACACAACTGATAAAACACATTATGGATCTTAGTATTTCCAGGCTCTTTGCAGAAGACAGTGGGGATCTCTATTTGAAGTTAGATAGTTGGTATTCAGCATTATTTGTGGATAAAATGTATAATTCCTTGGATTTCAGATTATTCATAAGCAACCAGTACTCAACATGAAGAACATTTTGATTAAACATTTGGTGCTCTCAATATGGGTTGCTTCCTGATTGTATGCAGAAAATCAGTGCCGATGCTCGCATTCACAATCCCAAATTTAATTGCCGTAACAGTTCTGCAATTGTTGCTTAAAATGGTTCTGTTTTGACTAATGTTCATTGCCTAGCTCGTACTCCCACAGGATGAACTAACTCATTTGGCCCAAATATGAAACAGCTCAGTGATGGAGGGCGAGGAAGATGAAATATCCTCCATCAATTTAGAAGACAGGTTTATACAGGAAAAGTGCAAGGGTCACATTCACCAGGGCTGGCACAGGAAATCACATCTGACAACTGCAAGGACAGGTTCATCCCAGAGAGGCAATTCACCTGTAACTGTAATCCTCTCCTTTCCCTTTCACACTGGTTTCCCACTTGTGAGCGCATGCTGTGCTCAGATGAAGGAACACACCAAATTGATGTGTCCTCTGGCAGCTTTCAGTGCGACTGCTCCCTCTGACATCTGGGACAGCAGCAGCTTCCCAGATTAATGTTTTTCAATGTTGTTTCTACCTTTTTCCTTTCTACCTTTCCTTCCATTTTGAAACTTTCAGGATACATGCAATTGCAGGTAGCTGACAGAAAGGCGAAATATCCCACCAAATAGTGTTGTGGTATGGCAGTAAACCACCATTCTCTCATCCATAATTCTTCAACTATGCAAGTAAAGTAGAATAATTTGGAATCCTGATCTTTTCTTTTTCTTTTTCTCCTCTCCCTCCTTTGTGCTTTAGTGATAGGTGAAAGGCTAATTTAGCCTCGAGAGTGGTCTGTGTCCACCCCAGCTATTCCATTTCAATAAATAACCTTGCTGTGAGTACGTTTTAATTAGTGATTTCATACATGGAATTGCACAGCTATAATACAGTAGGCATGAGGGCCTACTGAAATGGTAGAAAAAAGGCATAATTATTTTCAAAAGCTCTGTTGGAATAATGCAGGTAAAAAATTCCCCTGCTGGTGCCTGTTTTCTGTGCCCAATGTATCATTAGTACTTCACACTCGCTCTGTGTTTATAAAAGGTTAGATGCTTGGGTCTCAGGTTGTACAGGATGCCCCACAGTCCTGGAGACTTGTTTGCTGCTCCTTGCTGAGACGATTGTAGTGAAGACAAGATTTTGACTTCATTCAAAATTAGACCGAGTTATCATAAAGAAAAATAGGAACAACACCGTGAGATTCAGAAGGATTTTCATAACTTGATGGGCCTGGCCTGGGCACATTTCCTGTGGTGTGGAGTAATGTAAAATTGGCCTAGGAACAAAAACTCAAACCCTTGCCATATGTGTTACTGTTGAAGGCAGGTTGACAGAGGAAGAAGTCTGAGGAGCAGTGAAAGAAAAACCTGTGAGGACTGTAAGCTCATTTCAGCACTGAGTCAGAACCAGCAAACAAGATGCTGTGCTTCATGCCTAGAGGGATGCAATACAGAATTAAGGGTGGGGGGGACGACACAATGTGTAACATGATTAAATCAGGCATTAGTTACATTTGCTAGGACTGCTGCTTCATAAATATGGCCATTGTTCTCAGGACACGCACCATGGCACAGAACAAAAAGGATGATAAAGGCCAAATGGATTTTTAAACACTGCATTAGGCTGCATTTGATGTGTGAGTTCCCTTGAAGGGCCTTTTTTTTTTTTTTTTTGCGAAATTATCATGTTTGAGAAAACTGCCAGAAATTCACTGGCACGTCTATGAAAACAAGAAAGTGTTCTTAAAATGTAGGCAATTTACACCTACTTGCAGAGACCACAGTTATGAAACACGCACATGTAAGCTGTCATATCTGCCCCCTTCAACTCCCTTGTCATGTCACTGTGGACATTTTGGCAAGTTTTCTGACCTGCACCGAGCCTGAATGAGTAAGCTGCGTTCAGCTGTCGTATGCGCTAGAATCTCAGCCAGGCTTTCAGCCCAGGGAAGAGCACTCTGGAAGCCGAGGCCAGTGGGCAGAGCAGCAGACTGCAGCCCAGTCCTCAGGCTCTGCTCAGCGATGGGCTTTGAGTGGCAGCTGCCACTTTATGTAGCGTGGTAGCATCGCGTATAATGCAGCTAACTGTGGTAATGTTTTAGCCGATGGCATGGTTGTTCTGTCACAGAGATGCTGTGTTGATAGCTTTAGCGAAGTACCTAACAATAGTCAATGACGAAAGAAAAGCTTATGGCCTCAAAACAAATTCAAAGGAGAAGTGGCGAAGTGGGAGAGATGATACTCCATTTGAAATTTTACTAGTTCAGAAAATAAGACTTTTAAAACCTTGTAAAATTAGAGATTACAAAGGCAGTTTACCGAATCTGCCATGACTTTAAATGTTCATCTCCCCAAAAAGGCTTGACAATGTCTCTGCTTACGCATCCTGTTGCAATGCAGACTTGGCAGCTGCTCTATTTGTCCCTCATTTGTATTCCTTTGTTGCACGATTGACCATTTCTTCAATTTCTTAAATCTTAAGCATCAGCATCTCCAAAGGAGAGGAGTCTGGCTTCCAAGGAGAAGGAATTGACTTGTATGTAGCTTCCTCAGGCCAGCACACCAGCATCCCTCCCTGTGGCAACATTTCACTGCTAATTCATTACCTATACATTGCTCTTTCTTCAAGAGCAGCACACAGGTAGTAGTCTTGTTTCCAGAGAAACCTCAAGGTATAATTATAAAGAGAGGTTGTCATGAGATCACCTGCCCACATTCATTAACACTAAAGGTTTGGGGAGAGGGAGGATGTGGGAATGGAGAGGTCAGAAGACAGTTAGGTCACCTGGAAAACAGCAACCTTACAACCTGGGGTCGAGAACAGGGGAAAAGGCAAATGTGAAAAAGGAGTTCCAAGTATGGGTGTTTAGTTAGTTATGGAAGAAATTAAGTCTGAGATGTATTTGTCTGGGTTTTTCTACAGGACACTTGGGAAGAAATCTGAGAAAGCTGCATAAACTTGAAACGAATGTATAACAGAGTAATAAGCCAGCACAGAGTTTAATGAGTAGAGAGAAGTGGAAGAGAGAAGATATAAAGGCCACTATGTAAGGACCCCACAAATTTTGTGGTGTATGCATTCTTGACTATCTATGCTTTAAAGAGGGGAGAAATATTTTGGTATTACAAAATGGAGCAGTGTGTCTGGTATGTGCTGTGCAGATAAAGCTTACAAAATGCTGTGTATCATTGAGGAAAACAAAGCACAAAAGAAAGTTCTTTTGGGAAAAATAAAGGCTGAAATCAAGAAATAAACAGAAAATAACAACATTTATCCACACCTGCTGCCTTGCAGTTGCTGGAAATTGAACATCTTGGATGTGTCTATCTGCACTGGACACATAACTGCTGTTCAGTGTTCTCAGGGAAAGTCTGGAAAGTGTGGAGTGATCAAAATCCCTGGGGCATACCCTCCCTTTTCATAAAGGACAGTCAATGAAGCAGTGACCACTTAGATCACCTGATGGTATGTCTCCCCTAGTAACCAAACCTCTACTTTTTCCAGATATGGCACTCTTAAAAGTAAAAGAGGAGGAAAATCATCCATTCCATTTATATTGCTGAAATCTGTCCATTCCACTTATTTTGCTAAAGTCTGGATTAGGACATATGCTTTTTACCCCCCAGGAAAAATTTTTCCTGTGAACATCTAGGTAAAGGATTCACCCTTGGGAAGTGTGTGTACTCCACAAAGCTGTGCAAGGGAGGGCTGAGGGACACACTGCCCTTTTTTCCACCTCCCACTCCCTTCCTCATTTGGCTCACTTATTGGGAGTAACAGAGAGAGGCCAGCTTTTATTTCTGCCTGACTTTTTCAAGGTTCTCCAGAGATGACCAAATGACCAAGACTGCACACCAATCTTAGTTCAAAGCACACTCCGATCCTACATAAAATTACTCCTCTCCTCCTTGCACTGTATGAATGGAATAAGTAGATGATGGTCCTATGTGATTGAAGGCAAGAAAATCAGATTGGTGAGGCTACACTTTTTGGGTCTCCAGATTAGGATGCAGAAGATGAATGCAGCCTCTGCCTTAGCCAAATGCAACAGGAACTTTTTTGCATATTTTTGATGTGTGATCTTATCAGCAGACAGCTTTTTCTTTTCAGTACAATAAATCCTTGTAATTCTACCGTACAGAAATCTGACAGTACAGAAAGTAATCTTTATGATTGCTAAAAGTCTGTGCACAGCATATATTACAGCTTACAATAATTATTTATTACTGGTGCTACCATTACAGAGTGTTTAATGCGCTCATGGCCAGTGGGCAGAAAATAAGCAATACCTAGTGACAACAGCAAGAACGCACTTCTTCAAGTAGCAAGTAACTTTTGAAAGTTCTTGTCAGGCTGTAATATTTTTCCCCTCCATGTAAGAGTATGAAAATAAAAACTTTGGTTATATAAATCAGAGCAGGGTGAGCTCACTCCTGTGCCAAGAGTGAGCTGAATGAATCCTGTAGATGTTAAAGCTGAAAGGGCCTCCTAGATCATCTTGTTCTGCCTCCCTTCCCATTGCTATTAAAAACTGCTGGTGTCACAGGAGTAGAATCTTAAATAGCAAGTATGGAAAAGAAATACTGGGCTCTCCCCTCTGGCTGCTCATCAGTGCATTATTGTTTTCTACAGAATATTTACTACAGCTTTCTTTTTCTATACCTTTCTACTTTGTCACGTAACATATCTAATATTCACATGACCACCTCTGCAGTTATGGTTCCACAACAACTTTCTCTAGATAAATTATTCCATTGTAGGACTGACCTTAACTTTTTTTCCTAATGCGTAAGATGAATTTTATTTTTTCTAGTTACAGTCCATTACACCTTTTAAGTACTCAATAATTCCTTGCTATCTTTACCATTAGTAGAGTTACATATTTATAGACAAGTACAACCTTTCCTTATTGCTTCAATAAGGGGGTATGGAATTGACAGCCATATGATAAACAGTAAATTCACTTGATAAAACAAGGAGTCATGTGGGAGACAACTTGCAAAGGCACAAAGAGGAATTAGCGATCCCAAGTGCAAGCATGGGGGGTATACACACAGGTGTGTAAAAAAGGCAGAAAAAAGGGAAAGGATTTTCAGCATGACAATTTCCCCCTGAGGAATGGTTCTTTAAAGGCTGTTTGAGAGAAGCAAGATGTATCTGTCAGTATGCAATTTGCTTTATTTTCTCTTCACAGAAACAATCAATCCGGGGATGAAACAAGGTATATGAGGACTACCTCTTTGCTATTTGGCATTGCATAGTAATGCTTCATGTTTTCTCTATTTAGCTGCACAAGCATTAAACGATAAGGTTTCCTCTGCTCCCCTGTGTTAGGGCCTGAGCCCGCGGTTATGTCCTGGTGTGCTCTGAGAGCAGGTGGATGTGATCCATCAGAGTGCCACCAGCACTGGAGCTGCGCCGTGCTTCATGACCCGGCTGAACTGGGCACAGAGATGCACCAGGGCTGGATATGAGCTTTGTCCCCTGCACTCTAAGTCCTTGCCAGCCCCAGCACCTCAGCCTGTTGCTATCCTCGCCCCCACATCTACAATTCATCATCTCATAAGCAATTCCCCCTCCTTCTGTTCTCCTATTCGTTTTATTTTCCCTAAATGGGTTATTGGAAATGTGTCCTTGAAAGGAATCTATCATTACAATTTCATGCTCATAGCTGACTCTATTTCCTGGTTTTCCAAAGGGTGCTCTTTTCTTTTCTTTCCCATATTTCTTATCTCACCAATATGCTTATTAAAGCTTTTGAATATCTTTAGACCATTTGCCTAGCATTGACTTCCCGCTTTCTGAATGCCAGAGTACTTGCCTAGCGCTCTTGTGATATATCATCTGAATGCAGGCTATTTTTTCCTATTATGCAAATTTTATTTTTACTGAGAGTTAAATCTGTTTTCATGTACATTAAAGTGCATGACAGCTATTATTGTTATCAGTAGCTGCAACTTGCTTATATCCTGAAACAAGTAATGCTAATACTGGTGGTATACGCTTAGTAAAAATATATGTATATATATAAAATAATAATAATAATACTTTAAAAACATTGGAAAAATAGAAATGGTCCAGTGGGCTGGCAAGCAAATGGTGAGATGATTCCTCAAACTGACTAATGTAAATATTGCTGAATCTCAGGTTTTACATGCTATAAAAACTTTACAGGATGGTCTCACATTTGTTTTCAATTCAGGTCTGGTTTTCGTTTTTGGTTTTGTTTTTCAAAAAAAGGCTTTTTTTTTTTTTTTGCTACAGTTCGAAGTGCCATAAAGTAGGTGCAGAGACAGTAGCATAGCAACCACAAAAAAGTAAGTTTAAACACTGAGAAAATTAGCTTTTTGCTTTCTAACAGCAGGGCTTTCATGTTCATACCTTCTTGCTGGGTTTGAAACACCTGTTTTTATTTCAGCTGACTGTTTGCTCATTCTTTCAGCACAGGAAGCTGTGTGGCAGTTCTGAATTACAATTAAGTACGCCTGTTTTCTGGGGATATTCTTTGGTCATCTGCAAACAGTAGGCAGAATTTTGAACGATGAGGAAGTCATTTTGCTTTTAAAAGAAATTAGCATTTCCTTGAAATAGAAGTGTTTTTTGATATGATACAGAATTGATTACTGTGATGGGCACAGAAATAAGCTTATTTTTGGCTGCTGACTCGGGAAAATTTTAGTGATCACATCAAAGAAATCCAAGCAATAATCCCTGTGATTTTTTAAATCCCTTGTTAGGCTGTTTGTCCTGTCTGCACAAGAAAGTGAACCCTGTCGACAGCTGAGGTACTGAGAGAGTTCAGTGTTTTGGCATGTTGCTGGCTTTGCCCGTTACCCCAAACTGAGTGCAATGCTGTGACTCACCTTGGATTTGCATCTTTGTTTTACAAGTTCTTGGTGCCTGGAAAAGTGGATGTGAAATGCTGACTTTAATAGCATCCCCTTCTAGTAACATCTACTCTGTGCAAGCCTACATGGCCACATAACAAGAAAAGCAGTGTAGAACAAGTCAATGAAGATGACTTTTTACCATTTTCTTTTTTTGAATCTTAGTTTAGTAAATCTTAAATACTTTTGCATTCTCTATTACATTTTTAATTAGGGTAAGCTTTCCTGCTGATATATTAACTGTAACAGTCATGCAAGACCTTTGAATTGTAGAGTATACCACACCAGGTGCACCCTCTGACTGTGTTTTACCCTGAAACTAAACAATTTCTACCAAAGCAGAATCTCACTATGCCCACTCCAGTTAATGACAAGTGATCTTTTCACCCAATCTGCCTTCCAAGCTGTGAGCCTCCCAAACATACTCTAGAAGGCCCCTAAACATATACTGGAAAAAAACAGTTTCAAATATGCCTCTTCAGATTTTACAATTGTGTTGGCTTGTTTCCAATACATTTAAAGTATCTTGATGTTTCTGTTCTCAAATTGTGTGATTTTTGGCCTCCTCTATGCTCCTTGTTAATGAGGGCATGTGAAAGGCTGAAGGGACTTGTTCATGGAAGCTGGATCTCTGTCAGACATATTGCAGTGCCCATAAAAGACAAAGATCAGGATAAAAAGGAAGGAAATGACTGAATAGCCCTCCCGATCATTAACGTGATGGCTTCCTGTGTCTATGACCTGGATGGCTTCCAACCACCAGCATTTTGGATGCGTGGCTGAACAGCTGCCAGCTTGCTATGCTTGACCCCGTGCGATTTCCCCACCACCCGTGGAGCCCCATTTGGGGTGAGGGGTGCCCAGAGTTTCTCTGGGGCCGTCACACCCTAATGTCTCCCTCCACTGCTGCCTCTGCAAAGCCCAGCTTACCGGTCCGGCAAAAGCTGTGGGGAACGAATGGTTTTCATCCTCTGGCAGGACAGAGAACTTTTGGAATGGCCCAAAATGAGCTTCTGACCTCAGACTCACATGGAATAAACATAATTCTCTGTTCTTACACCATAAATACAAATATTAGGCTTTCCCTCCTTTTTTTTTTCCAGCCCTGATTTTCCATGAACAGCAAGTCAAAATGAGGAGAGAGGGAGAGGGGGAAACACCTTAAAACTTAAATGAATCTTTTGCATGACTAAGATTCTAGGACACATTTTGCCATATATTTTTCCCATTTCTAACTCAATCTCTCTTTCTTTTTGCCTCTTCCAACTCTAATTCTGTTGGCAGCATTTCAGTTGTTGTGGAAGTAGTGCTGTAATACCTCACACCAAGCTGTGCAAGATTACGGAGCTATAAAATGGACCTAAAATTCTTACGTCCATGTTATGGTGGGGATATCCAAAGCCCAGAAGTTACACAGATTGGTTGTAGTTAAGCAGAGCAGAGCTCTGAAGAAAATACTACTATCCTTACTCCATGCCTCACTCATGCCTAATGGAAGGTAGACCCACTGCCATAATTAGTGCTCTTCTTTATGACTTACTTACACAATTTTTCAAAACATGTTATTACACGTCTTTATTTTCCATGAAGAGTTTGTATTGGAATATCTTTACTAACGACTTATTTGCAGTAAAATAATGACAACAATTAAAACAACAGCATTGTTGAAGAATTATTGATTATTGAATAATGTGCTGCTAAATAGTGAAGTGTTAATTTTTTTTCAAAAGTGTATTAGAGACAGTTCTATAGTTAAAGCTGGAGTTTCCTAATGTAAGATTTATTTTTTATTTATTTTTCAAATTACATCTATCTTGGAAAGAACGTATGCTTTGTTTAGCTGGAATTTAGTAAAATCCAACTTCTGTCAGAAAGAGAACAATTTCATACATTTATTTAGCCTTTGGGATTTTCTCAGATCATCACATTTTCTAGATAACTCTTAGAAGAGGGAAAAAGGAAAGAGGTTCATAAAGTGACTACAGCACAATCCAAAGCAGGAAGGGAAAGATTGACTTGACTCCATTAAAGCAGAATCTGAAACCAAAAAACAGCTGACCCTTTTTGATCCATTTCACGTTTAGCCAGCCAGGAGTAAGGAAAGAAAGAAAATGGAAATTGAGAGACTTTGTACGTAAAGAAGTTGTTCTTTTTCTCCCACATGACGAGAGCTACCTTTTACTTCGTGGTAAGGTGTATTTCTGTCAATGTCATGTCCAAATCCATTGCAATTGGATGCAGTTCCATTATTGTGACTGTTTTTGAAATGACAGGCCTGAATTTAGCCCTAAATAGAATAGAAATTATACCTGCAAAGCAAATATTAAGCTTCCTTCTTTCTCATATCCCCCTTTCAGTAGTCTATGTGACCACAAAGACACATCATTCTAGAAAGCATCAACCATACTTACTGGAGTACATTTTTGAATTGTAATTTTTAATCTAAAGTATTCTTGTATTTCCCAATAGAGAAAGAAAGATTGGAAATACTAATTTTTTCTATTGCATCTATAAGAGTTGAAAACAAGGATGTTATTTAAACAGAGATTGACAATAGCTCTGCCAGGGACATATAAAATATTCATCTCCAAGATGTGATGCAACATTCATAGAATCATAGAATGGGTCGGCTTGGAAGGGACCATAAGGATCATTTAACTCCAATCCCCCTGCCATAGGCAGGGATGCCACCCACTAGGCAGGCTGGCCAAGGCCCCATCCAACCTGGCCTTGAACACCTCCAGGGATGGGACATCCACAGCTTCTCTGGGCAACCTGTGCCAGTGCCTCACTACCCTTACAGTGAAGAATTTCCTCCTAATGTCTAGTCTAAATCTATCCTCTTTTAGTTTAAGGCCATTCCCCCTTGTCCTGTCATTAACTATCTGAGCAAAGAGTCCTTCTCCATCTTTTTTATAAGACCTCTTTAAGTACTGAAAGGCTGCAATGAGGTCTCCCTGGAGCCTTCTCTTCTTCAGACTGAACATTCCCAGCTCTCTCAGCCTTTCTTCATAGGAAAGGTGCTCCAGCCCTCCAGTCACCCTCTTTGCCCTCCTTTGGACTCACTCCACATCGTTCTTGTGCTGGAGGCCCCAAACCTGGTCCAGGTGGGGCCTCAAGAGGGCAGAATAGAGAAGGAACATACAGAAATATTTCACTGCTATACTACACTAAGCAAGGATAATATAGATGTATGGACACAAATGCCACCAGGTGTCATTAAGTCACTTTTAAATAAGCATTGAACATGCAAATTAATGAGACAGGAGTTGCACAGAAGTGCAGGAAAATGCTGTCTAAGAATGAATTAGCTAAGAGCTGAAAACTGTAATTTAGAGAACATGGAACCTTCTATTAACCACAAGTTTCCTGTAACTCTTCTCCTTTGTTGAATCTACCTGCTCTCAGAGCTTGACTACTACAGAGAGCTACAGCCTGCTCCTTCCAACTCTTTCCAGATTCCTAAAGCAGTGGGGGGAGAGAAAATGAGCCACATGGCCCCGTGCAGGTGCTGGCTGCTGGCACAGGCTCCCATGGCAGCAGAGGGGAAGCCCCTATAGCTGCATCTTGACCCCCAGACAGAGATGTAGATGAAGATGTTAACATACAGGAAAAAAGATTCTTGTATTCATATGCCAAAATATTTGATAACTTAGATTCAAGTTCTAGATAAACAGTTTTTGTCACTCCTGATAGCACCTCTGGGGTGTCTCCATGCCAGCTATTGGGAACAGGATTAATCTTCACATTTAACATTAGAGAAGAAAAGGATTCTTTGGAATTTAGAGCTGTTATATAAATACAAAGAAAGAATAAGAATATAGAAATAAGAAAAAAATAATACATTACCCTTTCACTATTTATAGAGTTCTACAGGAGACATTTTGTAAGCTGTTTTATTTTGTGTTGCTAGCACTAAATACCATTAGTATTTACTGAACAGAGTCTCCCTTACAACTTTTCCTTGAACTAGTTATGTGATTTTGTCACTTTCTCTGGTGGAAGTTACCTCAGAGCTGCTGCCTTCCCTGCGTTTGACAGTAGACTGCTCTTGCACCTGGTAGTTCCTCTGTATCCCAATATCACTTGGCGTGCCCAACATGAGCCCACACCATCCCCAGTTCTGCCTCTGTACAGTCAATTCTAATGCTATAGTTTGCATTCAGTCTGCACCCTCCATTCACTTTCTCCGCTGCCTCCTCCTCCTCACAGCCCAGTACTTGGCCATCAGGGGCCATTGCAACTCACGACAGGCATCAGGATTCCTGATTTTTTCTTTCCTATGCTCTCACAAAGAAGGTCAGACGCTTCACCTTGCTGACAAAGTCAGATAATTCTGGAGAAAAGTAGCAAATAGCTGTTTTCATAGCTGTAACGAGCTATCGTATCCAATGAGATCATAGCAGATATACCTAAAATACACTTTATGTTTTCCCTTGTTTTGCTGTGGTTCTTTGGCAGATGGAAAGAGCTTTTCACATCCCTGTAGGAGCACTGAAACATATGCAATGGGCCAAAGAACTACTTTTGTATCTGTCCCCACTGGTTGCTTTCCTTTCCTATTCCTTGAAGGTTTCTGAGATAGCAGCAGTGAGAAACGCTGCTGTAAGCCTCCCTGGACCACTTAGGATGGCAAACAGTTGCTGAAACAAGCAGTGCCACCAACTGAAGCCTCACTGAGTGAACTATGGCGTGAGAACATTTACAGTGATTGTTGTCAGTACCACTACTGGAATAGATTAAAAAAAAAAAAAAAAAGGTAAAAGAAATAACAACTACAAGCTAGGTGAGATAATCTGAGGAAAAACACACATTTTTTCTCTAGAGCAATTTGAAGTAGCCCCAAATTCTGATACCTCTGTTTACATCTGAGAAACATCTTTTCCTTGAAGTCCTTTTTGAGGGCATATCTGTGCTAGGACCGCAGGGTGTGTTTCCCCTGCAGCAGCTCAGCTGCATGGTACACTCATGCTGAGTCGAGACCCAAGGGTACCACCTTCCTCAGCACACACCCTGAGCTTAGCTGGAAGCAGCTCATAAGCAGGGGTGAGGAAGCAAAGCAGCAAAAAAAGAGGCTTTTCCATCTGGATGATCAAAGGACCTCCAGGTGAGGTATACTCACCTCAGGTATTCAACTCAGCCAGTGGCACTGCTCCTAGAAGGAGCTGCATGGTAATATTCAGAAAAATACAGAAACCTGGTCCTAAGTGACCTACGCACATTTCAAAGAAGACAGATCATTCTCTAAGACCAGCCAAATGCAATGAATTGCAAGAATAGACTCCTAAGTCTTAAGCAAATATTTTTCATTAGGCAAGCTTCATTTTTAATGGAGGTGTGAAAGTAAACAGTGTACTATTCAGAAAAATAATTATTAGTGTTTAATTCAGGGGGCCTTCGCCAGTACTAATGTTGGTCAAAATCAGGGAATTTATGCTTCTTGAGATTTAATCACTGTCATCTCTAATCTGACTTAAATCTTTTAAGGACATTTGTAACGGATTTTTCCCCAGATGAATTTTAGTGTCATTGTTTGAAACAGCATTACCCAAAACACTGGTGACACAGTTCTTTCCAACTGTAGAGATGTAGCTGCAAGGCTCCTGCTCCCCTGGAAGGGGTACTCACCTCCATCATTATCCGTGAACTCATACCCAGCATAGACAATGTGAACAACTTACAGGCAGCTTCTCAGTCATACTCAAACTCAGGTGAATAAGGGTAGGAAAGAAAGTTAATACATGCAGTTATTTTAAGGGGGCATGGATCTTTCCATGCTTCAACTTTTGAGGAAGCTGAGAAAGACTGCAAACGAGGGCCTCGTACTGAAACACATCAAAACCAGAAAACCACAAGAGAAAATTAAAACATGATGATGCATTCACAGGAAAAATGTACCAGATACAAGAGGAATGCAGACAATTTCATTGTACTCAAGTCACATCTATTTAAAACTCCTGTTCCCAGGACTGACAACACAAACCTGTGTGCATTTTCATATGGGTTTGCTCAACCAGCTTGAAGAGAGTATTACTACAATTCAGTTACTGAAGAGAAAATTGTAAGCCAAAATGTGATGGTTTATACTTTCTAACCTACAATTAGGTAATCTACAAAATTAATTTCCTTCACCTTTAATGAGGTTCTGTTATGTGGTTTTGTATGCATTATTGTGTGCATTAGTCATAGCCTGACTGAAGGGAAATGCAGCATCAAATTTATTTTAATAGCATTTTCCTTAAAGTATATTAACACAGATGAATTGGCAGATCCCTAATACACCGCTTAAACCTATCTTTTATACAATATTGCCCTCTATGGGAGTATAATATGTAACAGATTTGAATGAAGCATGCTGCTGTTCTTTTGCCTTTTTACATTTTTAGTATAATATCTACTTTCTTTAAATGCTTTTCTTTTTACCATAAAAGCTTTATCTATCAGGAAAAACAATCTATTACCCTCTTATCATTTAATCTATTTCATTCAAGCCTACATACCATATGGTAATAAATATATCTATTAGTTTTGTTTTTTTTATATATGGTAATTTCAGTTCAGTCTCACTGCTGAAAGTGTATATGCCTTTCTGCTATTAAAAACAAAAACAAACAAACAAAACACCAGAATGCACATAATGAAGTATTTGCATCAGTTGCATAAACAGGCAAACAACATTTTGGATATTATTTCTAGAGCACCCAGAAGTTTGCAGAGAGCAAAGATATAACTCCAGAACATCATTACAGAGAAAAACAGGTAAGTTCAAATGTAACCCATTGAGCATGAGTGGTACAATAAGAGAAGGAATGAGGCGTGAGAAAGAAGTATAATGGTTAAGTCAAGTATCAAGAGCTTATTCACTTGGAGTGCTCTCAGTTCTGATTACTCCATACATGTTTTCCTTTGATCATTTTAATTAAGTCACCTTTATTTTCTTCCCATGAAAACAGAAATATTTTTAAAAGGAATCTGAATTGAAAAAACAATTGTTTAAAGAACAATGATCATTGTGCACCGTTCTCACCACACTATACTTCATCTTCTCAAAAAAAAACATCCCTTCTGCTGCCCTCCTGATTTAGGAGAGCAGTGCTGAAAGTCTATAAATAATTCCTACCTCAAGAATAATGAATCTATAGCCATTAGACATTAAAAACATTTTTTTAACTTATTAACTCTGTTCTCCGTACAGACATTGCAGAGATTTCACATTTCTAAAGAAAGTCTGTGCAATATAAATATAAAATCATGATCTTGATTTCCTTTGTCAGATTAAAATTTCTTGATGTATGTTAGCCCTCCTTTTGTAGAAGTCAGCTTTGTATGTTGTATTAAATGTTAAGGCACAGCACAGTTGCACCAGTCTAAAAACAGACCTTAGAGGAAATACTTCCATCTTCCTGTTTTAGCACAGTTTCATGGTTTGGGGTGGCTTCTGTGATCTGACGCAGTTCAGTATATCATGTTGTGGCCCCCGAGGGAGATGAAGAGAGCACTCCCAGTGTACTGGCATAAGCCAGACTGGAGGTGCTAGGGAGCTCCTGTTTGATAAGGGCATGAGCCTGGCATGATCATTTGGCACCAAGATCCCTATACAGTTTTTAAAGTTGTGATACTGAAACCTTCCTGTAATGCACAGCTAGCAGTTCCTGCGACACAAACACACTGGACCCAGATTACTTATTTTCCTTACTCAAGTAATACCAACAAAGTTAACAGTGGTACTCATCTAAGGGAGGCAAATATGTTTGAACACTTAAAGACCAGCACAATTTCCTCATATTTTTTTGCCAGTTTTAAAATATAAAGCTGCACAGCACATTCCGGAGACCTTTCAAGTACAGAACATCCACACACCCAATAATCACCAGGAATAAATCAATTTACTTAAGAGAGGGAAGACCAAGACCCTTGGAATACCAGGGACTTGCCTCAGAGTGGTAATGATTTGCAGAGAAAGGCACAGAAGAGAACAGAAACTGATTTACAAAGGCTCTGGTCAATATCCCACACCAGCTGGGGCATTACCAGCAGTAGCTCGTAAGCATAAGGCTCCTCCTATAGGACTAGATGAAGCAGGAAACAAATGAACATGGGATTTCTAAAATAAAAGAAATTTCCTAAGAGGTGAAACAAAATACTCTGTACAACAGGATCCAGTTATTACAGTAATGCCAGAATACCAGTTCTAAAGTGGTTTAGTAACAGATTTTTTCACTTTGAGTTTTATTACTTTTAAATTAGGGTATATAAAAAAAACCTATGCTTGTGAGAGGTAACCTAGGAAAAAGTCATCCTTAGAATGTAATGGAAGCTTGATATCTAGATCACAAAGACAGAAGAGTAAAAAGAGAAAGATAAATGCCCTTTGTAGTTTTTCCTTTGAAAGTATCATTCCTAGTTTCACCTTTTATTCAGAAGTGGATTAGAGTATTTAAAGAGCCTCTGCAGACATGTTAAAGGGGACTCCCATTGGAGCTATGGTCTAATTAAGCTACTTTACGAACCCTTCCACAGTTTAAATAACTCCAAAAAAATCACTTAATACCTTAAGCCAAGAGTTCAAGCTTCTTAATTTTTAATAATCATGGAAGAAATGCTTAGTTTCAGTATTTGTATGTTGTCATTTAGTTTTCTGGATGATGTTCTTCTACGTGATGGTGGCTTTGACAACAGCTGTTTTGGATTTCTCTTTATTAGAAACCACGTGCCTCTAGGCAGCTTATGTGCTGTTTGTTCTCTTGCATGAGCTGTTAGCCATTGGATCTTCAAAGAATTTATTTCAAGTATTGACTTGCTGATTTATCCAACAGAAAATAATGCACTTCAGTGATACAACCCCTTTCCCCTCTCTCTCTACTTAGAAATCTACCAAGGCTCAGATATGCAGCTGGCATATGACAACCAAATGATGATAGTATACAGGGATAACTGTTCTCATGGTCTCAAGGGCTGCAACAGTGCAGCAAGAATGAATTACTTCTTTCTTTCCCAAAATATTTCTGTAATTTCTTATATAATTGCTCCTTAAAATGAAAGGGGAGAGGAAAGAAGGATCCACATTACTCCCCAGTGGCTGAGCCACAGACCTTTCCTTCAAGCACATCATGGTTCCTTCACTTAATTTCATTATTTTCAAAAATAGCCTTGCTAAGTTTGGACTGGGATAAAGCAGAAGACCTTAAAGGACCTTAGCAAAAGAGTGGCCTAGCAGGGAAGAGTCCTTCCACACCAACAGCATTGCCCAATCTCTTGGCTTGGTTTCTTCCATCCCTGGACACATTCAAATTACACATTTTTCACCTGTTCCTCATTTGTGACATTTGCTCTGCAAGTCAAGGTGGCTTGTTTCTCTTTTATAGAAATCCTAAATCAGTGCAAATCTTTGCGGTTTGTCCATGACAGAGGTAACCCTTTGAGTAGGGACTTCTGCTGTTAGACTCACTTCACTCCTTCCAGGAGGCTCCTCTCTTTGGAGACTATCAGAAAGCAGTAAATAAGTCTGCTGAAGTCTACACTGCAGAAGAGAATGCTACACAGCCTTCTTGGGAGGAGTTCCTCGAGCTGCTGTAAAGTAATGCTGAACAGAATGTGTTACTCATTAAAATAAGCCACTTTATCAACCTGAACTTGTGTTGCCATCGGGTACTGGAGAACAGCAACGAGCTGACACACACCAGGATGACACCACTTCTGCTGTCTGCATTTCCTCGGCTGCAGGACTGGGGAAGAGAGAAACTATGTGGTCACCTCTGGCCCACAGTTTCATGAAAGGCAACCCTCATCATTCACATAGGAGAAAGTAATACGGTAAATGATCCTTTGTACTTCCACAGAAAAGGGAAACAGGAGCGCTATCGCAGTTTCTAGATCAGCAAATGCCCACATTTGCTACAGTTTGCAGTGTGGTGGAGGCAGCTGCAGAAGCACTGAACTTTTCTGCGTGAGGCAGTCAGTGGGTGATGAACTGGCCCTGCTTTTAGTCTAGTGTTTGTGAAGATTTACAAACAGCAATTGGCTTGCTGATTAGTGGGGAGGTCACAAGCACAGTCTTCACTAAAGCACACCAAAGGAGAAAAGGCTGTGGTGTTACAGGTGCAAACACAAATCACGAGGGGCTGAGCAGAACAGAAACCCTCTCTAGCCCTCCAGTCTCTGCCGCTGCATGAACACGTGGTCTCCTTTCTTTCTGACTTCCAGGCCTACCCCATTCACTTCACTGGAGCTTTCTACCAACCTGAGGCCCAAGCTGAACCTAGGAAAGACCCTGTACAGAAGGCAGTGGGAAAGAGCCCAAAAGATTTTAAGGATGTGCTAAGACATGCTTCTCTCTCACACGATGCGAGCGATTCTCTCAATGTCAAAGTGAGCTGATAACTCAGGGAGTGGTAATGCAGATCAGGCTTCGGGCAGAGCAGAACAAATTCATTTTTTTGCTTTGATAGTATCTTGATGACAGTACTTAAAAGACCAGAGTTTATATTTTTGTAGTTGAGTAAGCACTTACGACATAAAATAGCAATGTAATTAGGGAGATGCAGAACAGCTCTAATGCTACATGCTAATGAATGTATGTTAGTTTAACAGATATTTCAATATTAGTTTATATTAACACACACTCTGAAACTAATACATCCAAAGCCTTACAGGAACTAAACCACACTAGGATATTGACATTATTTCACAAAGATATGAAAGGTTAAATAAAGGTCATTATAAAACTGGTATGTGCTGATTTACCTTTATCATTTGCAGAAGAAATGTGTCCAAACATCAACAGGGGAGGATAATAGAAGCTGTATTGCTGGAAAAAGCCAGCAGTCAGGGAACCCAGTTCGTATTTTTGCATATCTGCTTTATTTCGCTTGTAAAACTTAGCAGTACTTTTGCTGTAGATGTTGTCTCAAATCAGTGCTTCATGCTTAAGTGGACTACTTGCAGCATGATCTCCACTGCCATGCGGGAAATAAGAATAACCCACAACAAGGCAGGCACTTCCAGGAGAAGACAGGAATGCCTTAGCTGAGTTGTGATGCATGAAACTCAGCTCCAAGTGTATCTATATTTCATCCTTACATCGCTGAGTGTATAAAACCTCTAACACCTTTTGGGTGAGAGCCAGAATATTCAGATTTTTTTAAAAACAACAAATTACACATCAAAACCAACCAAACAAAAAATGACAGATTTTTCTTGATGAAATGTATGCTTGAATATTAAAAAAAATAAAATAAAAAATTCAGCTATGCCTTTATGTTTCTTGCACTTTTGATGTGAGTGTAATTAAGTTCTGCATATCTTGAGAAACTGCTGGAGAATTAGAGACTAATCTGTAACTCTCATAAGTTGTCATAGTTCCTCTGAAATCAACAGATGTTCTGACAGTTCACACCAGCTGAGGAACTGCTCTGTGTTTTTAATAAAAGCCACACTGTTGTTCAATTATAGGGAAGTTTAAGACATCTCCACAGCTCAAGGAAAAGCCGGTCCTTTGAGCCATAGTCAATTTTTGTTTCCTTAAACTCATTATGAACTCAAGTGTCAAAAGCCATCTTTCTTTCAATAAAGACTATACGGATGCCTTTAGCTGAAAGAGACATTCATATGTATTGCAGCCAACTTCATTCTGAAGTGAGGCCTTTGTGCTGCAAGGCAGTTTTGGAGAGGAGAAATAGGGAATACCTATTAAAGTGGCACCAGAGCACGGTAATAACAGGTGAGAAAACTGGGGGCAATCAGAGAAAACAGAAGTTCTGCCTAACAGCAACACAACACCAGCCCAAATAGTTCTGTGAACATTTTATATCACCCCAGAAAGGTGAACAAGAGAGATACCATATAGTATATACTAATTTGGAAAGTATTTGCATGCTCTGTATCACATTTCTAAGCACAGAAGTGAAAGAATCGTATTTTCTTCCTTATAATGCACTATGAAGGTAACTACCTTAAAAATAGGTACATAGCCATTGTAGTGATAGTCCAGTACTTCGGCTAGCTATGAACACCAGTCTGGATTTAGGCACCTAAACAGGAGAAGGATGCTGAATTTTCAGCAGTTGCCCTTACTGTAAATGCAGATGCCCCTTAAAAAAAAAAAAAGATTCAAAGTCTTCTTGACATCCACAAAGCTATGCAGAAAGTCAGAAAGTCTGTGTGAAATCACTAAGCTTAGAAAAGTAAAACATTTGTATGTCTTGTAATGTGTGCAAGGCCCAAAATTTTTGGACAGAACAAAGCCACACTTCCACTAGGAGCTGAAGTTAAAAAAACTCATGCGTGCACACACACACACAAAACACCACAGTTCTAAAAGCAAAAAGGCACGTTTCTGAAAGGTAATACTGGTTTGGGGCAAAATTCTAATAGGTTTCATCTACAACTTTTGAACTACTGAGATAGGAGGGCTAGGCAATTAGGTTAGCTACCTATACATGGGGGAAATAAATCACACAATAATTAACTAATATAGAATTTCCATCAGCTAATGCAGAATCTGTGCTGCAGGTAAGATACAGAGAAACGCATATCCTGTGGCAAAGATTTCAGCATAATACGGTATCTCATTGATATGGTACTTCATTAATACAATTTACCTCATTTTGCTCTGTGTCTCCACCCATATTTCATTTCTGTTTCTTGCTGGCCTATTTTTTTTGGGGGGGGATATTTTTCCCTAAAGCAGAACTTGAAAATGGTATCATGATTGGTAGGACATCCTAGGGAACAACACCGGAGCACATTTGTATCTGAGCAAGACAAGTTTGCCTCTCAGTACTACCCCAAGGAGAGAGAAGTGAAAACGCAAGTTGTACGCTGCCTTTTTCCCAAGAGTTGGTGTGCTTTTCTGGCTGCACAAAGAGTGGGAGCAATTCTGCCAGCTGATTTCTGTTCATTGCTAATAAGGGCAAACCCCGGCAAGAAACTGCAGTAAGTCACCTGATGGTCCACTTAAAACAAATCTCTAACGAAGCAAATGGATACTGAGGCAGCGCAAATCACCAGCCACGCTTCTTCATGTAGAATTCATCTAGTGGTGCACCCTATTAAGCCAAGGCTTTAAGTTCAAAGAGTGACTTTAGCATCTGAATTAAAATACGCTGCCAACGGGATGCATAACCACTTGGCTGTTGGCCTGCCCTGGGAGCATCTGCGGCAGCAGCCCCGCTGGCACGCCATGGCTTCAAAGGGGCAGACCGCTGCTCCCGCCACACCTGGCAGCAGCTGGCAGCCATCCTGCCATGCATCTGTGCCCGCAGCAAAGCCTGGCCACTCACGGAGATGCCTCTGATGCTCTGAGCACAGCTGAGGACCCAGCAGCAAGAGGAATAAACATCACCAGGCTTTCTTCTCATGCAACTGTGGCAGCGGGATTAGTAATAGGAATTTCCCACTTTTCTGTGGGTTTCACCCCATTGCACCACAACTCCTTATGCTGGCAAAAGAATCCCTAACTTGAATCGGAGATCTTGGTTTACTGCCTGGCTGAAGTTTCAGTGTTCACACAGGATACAAGAAGGCACCTGCTCACCAGCCAGGTCCCATAGGAACCCAACCCCTGACCTTCCCAACAATAATTTGGAAAATAAATCACAAATCCAGAGTCAGCCATAGGTGTGAGGAATTTTAAAAAGACCCCAGTGAGTGCTTCGTAATTAGAAATTGCAGGAAATGACTCAGACATACTTTGAATTTTAATTTTCCCTCAGTTTCTAGTTTAGCCATAAGGAATAAATTAGTCCACAGTTAGGAGTATCTGCCATCTTTGAAACTTGGATATTCACACCGAGTAAATAGTTCTTCATGCAGAAGGTCCCAGCTGAAGGATGTAAATGGTAAAATTCATGGAACACCATTTATTTACACTATTTTGGAAACATGAAAGGTTGAGCTGACCCTCCTATGATTCAAATCTGAGTTTACAGCATCATTCATCATCTCAGAATGGGTTTGTTCCAGTCTCCTTGAACAAAACTATTTTCTCCTCACATTTGTCGCACAGAATTGGCTGAATTTCAATTCTGAGGTGTACCATACACAGAACAGCTCTGGAGTGAAAGGTGTCAAGCTGGCAAAAATTGAAAATTAGATTGGTATCAAATCTAATTTCTTTTAACATAGGAAGTGTTCAGGTTTTCCTCTATAATATAATTTCACCCTAGAAAGTTGCATAACAATCCTGTGTCTTGGCTGGGGGTGTAGGTTTAAGCTTTAGCTGGAAGAGATAAAGTATTTTAACAAGAAATTATGCAACAAATAGGTGGAATTTGCGTTGCATACATTAGGAAAAAATGCTTTGCAGCTTCAAGTGCCACTAGTTTGCTGGAATCCACCCAAAGGTAGTATCAGTGAGATCATTTGTAACCAGGTTGCTGGGTGACCTTTCCTTGATTTTGGTCATGCTACACTGTTGCATGAAAAACAACCATTGTTGTGCCAGGTGATCTTATCAGTGACCCAGCAAGAGTATGAACCAAGAAGCCTTGTGGTACTGTGATTTTCTGGAGCCTCCTTTAGCATTTGGGGATGGGGTGGGGGTGCTGGGGGTTCCCTTCACACACTTGCCTGGAGCACTCCCTGTCCTTCCAGCAAAATGACTTTCAACTTTTCCTTTTTCCCAGGCTGTCAGCTGCAAGCTCCGGCTGTGAAATCGGAAGCAGCGAGCGGCATTTTCCTCCTGCATTTTGGGCGGGAGGAGAGGTGGTCCAACTGCACAATGACAGATTATGCAAATCCTCCCGGAGCATCTAATCAATCACGGCGGTGCGAGAGGGACGCAGCTCATCTCCGAATTAGCCTCCGTCGCGGCAGCCTTGCGTGAAGCCTCCCCCCCGCCGGCGTGACATCAGAGCAGCTCCGAGTCCTTGAAAGTCTCGGGGTTGATTAGCGGGAGGAATTGGCTGCTTCTGCCAATCACCGCCCTGCGAAGCCGCCTCGATACTCGTGTAGATATGAGGGCGAAGGAGGCTGACTACAGCAAACAGGAGGCGCGGCGGCAGCAGTGGCACCGGCAATAGTAACAGGAGCAGCTGGAATTCGGGTGATTAAAGAGTTCTCGCAGCCTTTTTGCTGTACTCCGGCTGCTCCCTGGTGTAATCCCCACGTCCGAGAAGGAAGCTGCATTTTAACAGTGCGCTGAGCAGAGGTTTGAATCGTTCCAGCTGGCTGCTTGTTTGGAAGAGGACAGCCTGTGTATAAATGAGATGTGACTGTGCCGGCAGAGTTCAGTTTCTGGGGCTGGAGCAAGAGGAGCCTTCCCAGGATGCTGCTCAGACAGCTGCTATCAATTGCAAACTCTCTCTAGCTTACCTGGAGCCATGGGAGGAGATTTGAATAGCAGATGTCTCTTTCCTGCACACTAGGAAAGGAAATTCTTCTCTAGGTAAGCTATTCTTCAGCTTCTGCACATATTGCTACGTTAGCCTGTACTTCTAGGTGCATGTTGGTGCTACTGTACAGACAGTACATGTACTCAGATTCAAGAGAACAGCTCTTGAACAGGTATGATACCTACAAAGTGTAAAATAGTCTGCCTAGAACCTATTTGTGTACAGCAAGTACTTCAGAAAGCTGCCTACAGCCTGGCATTCAAAGGATTTTTTCCAAAGTTTGAGATCTTTGCCCTGTTTGCATGCAAGTGCCCTGGATGTAAATAGATGGATGTACACTGAGGGGAAACAGTTGTCTGCCAAAATATGTGAAAGAGCACCAAAGTTAGTGGCACTGGAAGTCAGGCGACAGGGAAAAAGAAAAATAAGGTTGTAGCTCTTTAGTCTGTTCCATACAGTCTGCTTTTGTTTGCTACCATCTAGCAGTCAAAGTTAAGCAAAACAAGTGCATTAAAATGACAATGTGAAAGCTTACTATGGGTAGGTAGTAAACATGCACTACTTAAAGTAAGAGTAACTGTACTGTGAGGAAGCCAAGACATGGAGGTCTGCTCTGTTCCAGCAGTTTGGTTTCCAAACAACATCCATCAGCAACGTTTTTAAAACAGCATGATCATTCGTGGCATGGAAGCAGGGAATATGTCAGGCAGAAAGAGGTAAAGCAAAGAAATCAGCATTTATTCCTGAGATTACTACAGTCAGACCACAGAGGCAACCCGGCGCTTTTATCTTACAGCTGACACACCGACTCCAAGTCATTGCTGCTGGGAATAAACATTAAAAGGAGAATTGTTTAGAGCTGGCTAAGTAAGTCTCTCTCTACAAGCACTACCCTAATGTAACCATACATACATACAGAAGCCATGATCCTTAATTCTCTTTTCCCTGGGGAATTTACCTTTTCTTTTTTTTTTTTTTTTTTAAGCCAACTTTTGCAGCTCCTAATCCCATTGATCAGACTCTCCCTCACTGTTTATAAACGTTTCAGAATTTGGCCTATCCTGTGTAGCAGCTTATTCTGCCTTTTCTACTTCATTAGTCCAAAGGTTATCAGAGCCAAAGAAAAATAGCATTCAGTAATTTTCATCCAGTTTCTTCAGCATTGTTTAAATGATGATTCTTCTGCTAAAAGATGTTCAACTTGGGGAAGAATATCAGAGTCTCCTTGATCATAAAGTTTACACAGTTGGCAATGCTGCCAGGTGCTTCCCTGTCTTGCCCTATCATGTCTGCGTACTTTCATCATGCACATTTTACCATCAGCCAAGCTGCACTGTCTGATTTGCTTTCTGAAATGCTGCTCTAAAGAAGAGCGCAGGGGAAAATGCCAAGTCGCATTTAACTAAGGAAATTCTTGGCTTTCAGTTTTCTTCTGAACCTTATCAATCCAAATAATATGACGAGCTCAATTAGATTAGATGTGCCTAATGGCATTGTTCCATGCAGAAGTTTAAGACTGCATTTTAGTTTTTTTGTGCCATTTCCTCAGAGCAGGGCCATTTTTGATTCATAATAAATGCCTTGTATCTGAAAGCCTCAGAAATGAAAGCAGGAGTAGCTTGATTTCTTGTTGACACCACTGTTTTCTGTGAGGCTAGAGGGATGATGCTCTATTTTCCTCTTTATCGGAGTAGATCTTATCAGAAGTATTAGCTTTAAGCATAGAGCATTATGCTTGAGTCACTGGCCACTTGCATGTATATATAAGTATATAGACACTTCTGCCTGAACACCTTGTTAACTCACTATAAAGTTCTGAAAGTCATATTAAAACTTTATGGATGTCTAGAGGCTGTGATAGCTGTTACATTGCTCTTTGTAGTGGCACTGATCACACTTAGCTGTTTTGGCAGCATGCAGGAAATCATGAGCTCTGGAGTTCAACTATCATTCAGTATGAGTGGGGGGACAGGAAATATGCTAATAGTAAAGATTATTTTTTGAAGCCTTACCGTACACGAATTCTTAGATAGCTTAAGGAAAACATGGCCACATATTACAAACTCCGGGCAATATTGATCAAAGAAAATGCTGATGAGTTACCAGCAAGTCACGAATGTTTTCAGATAAACAGAAAAAAAAGTGATATTTAACCTTATCCACCAGAAATAAATGTTTCTCATTTTATTTTTCCACAAGCAATAAAAGAGGAAATCTTTTAACCAAAAAAATAATAATAAAATCATTCTGTTCCAAATCTGATTTAGCCCACAAACAATTTTGATTTGCAAGCCCTTATGTCTATAGGGCTGGCTGAGATTCAGCTGCACGTATACACAGACGTTTGCTTTGCAAAGCTTTAATAATGCTTCAGCATTTTAGGCACATCCGCTCTCCATACCTGTAAAGGGACCTTTCCAAGCAAAACACTAGACTATAAGCAGCAAAGCACGTCAGACTGGGGTCTGGGTGACTGAAGGAAAAGGTAACTCTGCATTGTGCAGAAAGATGTGATTTCCCCAGCCTGTGGAGTCATATCAGGAACAGAGCACGGAGCTAAAGATGAGCTGAGGGCTCTCCACACTTCCCAAGGTGAGGGGAGTCCTGTTGTGAAACAGCCTGCAAGGATCAAGGAGTAGAGTGTAAGGTGGCGGCCGAACAGATCCCTTCTTCTCAGGCCTGGGAGGAAGTTGAGGACCAGAGCAGATGGAGCAGAGCAAGGAGCCAGCACCCAGGGGCTGCACTACAGGAGGAGGAGGAGGAGGAGGAGGGTGGTCTCTGTGCTAGAGTTTGCTTGGAGCATTAAAGTGTCTCGTCTCACATTTCAAGAAAGGCAGAAGAATAGTCATATCACAGCAAAAAGGCTCTTTTCTCGCTGTTGAGATGTTAAAGTTATGCCCTTCATGGAGTGGAAGCCAAGCAGAAGAATGCAAGGTAAAAAATAAGGAATTTATTTTATCTATGTCAACGTTTAAATTTAAAAAATTGTTTGAACTATAAAAAAATCAGCTGCTGGAAGAAAATGAAAGCTATGCACGTCAATCCAAAACATTTATTACAACTACTGTCAGTAATAATAATTACAATGAAATCACAGATTCTTCTGAAATTAACAGTTGCTATAGAAAATGAATAATATTTTACCTAAACAGTAATGCTACCAGAATCACATGGTAACAGCACAACAGTGTAGAAACCATGTCAGTATTGGATGAAGAAAACACATTGGCACCAGAAGTAATATATTGTGATAAGATGTTTTAAACTTGATCTGCAAGGAGC
This sequence comes from Cygnus atratus, assembly GCF_013377495.2. NCBI lineage: Eukaryota > Metazoa > Chordata > Aves > Anseriformes > Anatidae > Cygnus > Cygnus atratus. Next base: position 2,005,203 of record NC_066365.1, read on the forward strand.
AAAGAAGTATTAAAACCCATTTCCTTCTCTCTGGCTACAGGAAGGGTCACAGCTGCTTTCCCCAAGTGCAGGCAATTGGAGGAAATTAATCCTCCCTCTAATGCTGCAGGGATGTCTTTTGGGGAACTAGAGCAAATAGAGAAGTCAGAGCAGGGTGGGCTTCTTTTATGAAAAAAATAGCAAGAAGAAAGGGGCTTCCTCTTCTTACTTGGGAGATGAAATAAAAGCTGTACTCAACTTGCTTGACTAGGAGAAAGCCTGCTGAATTTCTGGTTTATTTCTCGTGACCTAAGTAAGTCTTCCTTTTACCTCCCTCACATCTCACGGTGTTTGTCATACAAGTTTCTTCCCTCCCTCAAAGCCTGCTACAACAAGGTATTCTGAAGTCTGAAGGGCAGCCCCAATACCGACAGTGTAATGTAGACAGCAGCTTAAAAATGTTTACATATAGCTGCTGAAGCATTTGTCCCAGACCACAGTATAGCCAAACTTAGTGAGCACATGCTTTTGCATCCAGCTGGGCCACCAGCAAGGTTAGTGTTAGAGAATTTCAGGCAGGACAATTGTGCAACTTTGGCCCTAAGTGGTCACAAGATGAGACGGGCATCAGCCACCCAGTTGCACCTGCAGCTATAGAGTTTTACTAATGGCTGGGTTTTAATCTCCCATGCTCATATATCATCAGAGAGACACAGCAGATGGTGAAGGGATTCTTCCCTGAGCGAAACTGCATGAGACATATCCTCCTGAAGGACTACCCACAGCTCCAGATTTCAACCTGCACTCCGCCAGGCTGTCACTGAAAGGACTGCATTTAGCTTTTAGTGTATAACTAAGTGTTCTGCTAAATAATTAATAGCAGCTGCTGGTCATAAAAGAGGCTACTGTTTGGAAAGTTAAAACAGTCTGTCACGAAATACGCACCCACCTATGTTCTAGTTTAGGGGATGCTTTATCCACCATCCTTTCCCTGTACGTGGGACCCATGTTTTGTGAAAAGGACAGAGCTTGAGCTCCAGAGCTTCAGGGTATTCTTTGAATTAATTTATTTTTCCTCATTCAGACATTTATCACCCCCTAAACCACAGAGGGGAAGGCAGGTGGTCAGTGTTTCATAGAATTTTTTAGACATAACTGGAAAATGTAGTAGTGTCTGGGTTTCTGGGTGAGATACAGGAATTAAACTTACTGGTTGCTTTTGATTTGAAAGCCCTCAGTTTTGTGGTTTTTTATTTTTTAATAAAAACATAGGACCATCTACCTTGATATTTGTGCCAGGCTACCTACATTCTGCTTACCTAAATCACTGGTATAATGAGCTAGGGCATTTTAATTCATTATTAGTTTGTTGTGACATTTTAAATGGTTTCACTGTTCTACCCAATACGATTGCACTGTCAATGGTGGGACCAAAGGTGTGCACAGTTTGCAATCCCTTACTGCACAAGGCACTGTAAAAGCCAATAAATACCATCAGCAGCTAAGGGTCCAGGTGCATTTTGAGTTGATATAGCAACCTTTCCTCCATCCTAGGGTCTAACTTGTTGCTGACTAAAGCAGTGATTCCAGAACGTCTACTAACAATACCATCTGAGTCTTGTTTCCCCATATCTCACTGTTTCTAAATTACCTGTAGGGGTGCATGTAGTTCAATTTGTACCAGAAAAAAATCACAATTAAAGATCAGGTTATCTCCATGGTATACGCTGTCTGCGAAGCAAGCATTGTGTGCATCAAAATACTGCGTCCAGGCCCCAGCTTAAACTCAGACACTAACAAGACTAACTCCTTATCAGGTCTGGAGATAGGGACATCTACATGCCAGCATGAGTCAGCAGCAGTCCTTCCACATATTCAGATTTTTAACTAAAAGCAGCTCAGAAAGCACTTTCTCCTTCATGGAAAATATTTTTTTTCATGCAAAACTTACATTCAGGACATGATTTTGTTGGCTCAAAAGTCCCTTTCACAAGGGAAGTCCCTTTCAAAGTGCCAGGCTGGATTTCTTCTTTCAAGATGCGTCCTGGATATACATACTGGAAAGCCCAATCCATACAAGAAAATAGATAAAGAAACAGAACTGTAATCCTAGCCTGGTGCTGTGGCAGTATATTCAGGTAGAAAGATTTACATTACTGGCTGGATTTTCTGTTGTTGTTAAATTGTCTTTTTCTCCTCCAAAAATAAGTTAATGACTCAGTAGTTTGATAAGCAGAGATGTTTCACAAAACAGGTTAGTCAAAGCCTCTGTATTCTATCAAATAACTCTAATGGTATTAGTTCCAGTTCCAGTTTGTGAGCTTAGTGTGACTCAACAAAAAAATCCCTTGAATTCCCAAGTAGGACCCTTATCCTACCGGTGGCATTTCTAAATTCATCTTTATCTAGACAAAACAAAGAATAGCTTGTTTGAAAGAAGACGTTTGTTTCTGTTTCAAACCAGAAGAAAAACAGTATCTATAGGTTACAGATGACAACAGAAATCTCAAAAGAGCTCTTCCACTTGACTGAAAGTGGCTTCTCTCAGAAGTACCACCAAACAATGAAAGAAACCGGGAAATTAAGTCAGGGTACAAATAATAATATGGTAAAGGAAGCAAGCACTGTAATTCATTTGCACTTACACATGAAAGTACAAATTCTGCCCTGGGTTTCCTAAATGAACTGTCTGTAATAATCACGCTATATACATTTGAAACAGAAATGAATCATCTTAGAAAATTTTGCAAGCTAATAGGTGGGAAAGCTGAAGTACTGAAAAAGCCCCAGAGGGCAATACATGATACCGGTGGCAAAGACAGAATTCAACACTTCAGCTTCCGAGTCTTGTCCTCTCACCATGTTTTCCTTCTTCATATGCAAACACCACCTATGCAATCATTTCAAGGTTTTTTTTGAAGTTGAATCTGTATTAACATCTTCCATAAGACTTCCTTGGACTATCTTGTCTGCTTGGCAATGTCTGAATTACTTAAGTACATTGAAGCAAAAAATAGTCTGTTGGGCATTGTAATACTTTTAGTATGTGAAGTTTCTCTATCTAGATTAGTTTTACCAGCAACAGTAATAAGTGCAGCCATAACTGGTTCCCAAAAAAAGCTGATCTCTCAACTTCAAAAGAGTTTAAAAAGCTTAAAAGAACCAAAATCTTCTGACTCTTGGTTACCCACATTAGCCTGCACACCTCTGGCCAGTGCCAATGGCTTAGATGATGCTCTCATCCACACATTTGCTCTCAGAGGCTGCCGGGACCAGATCCAGACTTTCAGCCATCTGGGAGGTGCAAGGAGGGTCCCTGGCTACACATATCCTTGCACTACTACTTCAGTGATCTTCCAGGAAAGATTTGCTTTTGCTCTAGCTCACTGACCATGCTACCTATTTTCTACCAAATCCTCTCGATAATAACAAAACCCTTCAGCCAGAGAGGAGAAAGATGGGGAGAGGGAACTCCAACAGAATTTATGTAAAGAATAAATATAGGCAAGCTGTTATTAATGTAACTGGAGATTGAAAACTCCCTCTACCTGCCCGGAACCTGGCTTGAATAAACTTAGAATAAACCACTGTTTAAATTTCACATGGTAAACTTGCTGCTCTAAGGATTTATGTACAAAGTCTTTGTTATCTGGGTTTAAATAGACTTCCTTTGCAGTGAGTAACAGATCATTACTATGTGACAGCAGTAGTCTTCCTAAAATAAGTTAGCGGCCTCCCTGTACCTAGCACAGATGTGACCACATCAGACTTTCTCAAAACTAGTGCCTGTGACAGCATACAGGCACCACAAAACGTTTAGTGAAATCTTGTCATTGATATGAGGGTCAAGACATTTTAATTGTCTATATGAAAGACAATGTTTCTAGGTCCCATTACAGCAATAAGAAAACAGAAAACGTGGGAAAGCATTAAGTATGAAAAAAATATACAAAGGCTAAAAACTTCATATTCTAGTAAGCTAGTCAGAGCCTGTGACTACACCAAGTAGACAAAGTGACTCTTTCTTTGTTAAGAAGGGAAATTTTGATCTATTTTGTGGAGGAAGCCTCCAAAAACTAAAGTTTCAATAGCTATCCAGCAAATTTATAATCTTTGGCAAATTTTCAAAATACAGATCTGCAGTTACTTCGAATATTATAGAATTATAGAAAAATATTTTTAAAAATATTGTTTATGTCTTAACTTTCATAACTTATCAAACAAACTGTGCAGAGTTTGATTATTGCATTGATTGACTTTAAGGAGTTCTAGTTAGGCAGCCATTATATTGCACAAATATTGTGTCTCGGCTGAATTCAAAGCACAAATCATTCTGTTGAAACTGCATTGCTAATTGACAGCCTTATAAAAGTAGACAACGGTAACAGAATAGATGGACCGTAATAAAACATCTGATACAATATCTCGCAAAAGTTTTATACGAAAACTTAAATGAATTCAAATTGGCTTTCATCGAGGCATTAAACTATGAATTGAAAAAGCGATGAAGAGCCGTTAACCAAGCGAGATCAGATTTGCTGCATCAGGTCAGGAGAAATGTTTTGCAGGCTGTCTTAGGGAAACACTTAAAGCCTGCTGTTATTCATCAGCTTCATTCAGAAGGTCCAGAGCAATCACAGGATGTTCATTACACCTGTATTCTCTATTAATCCCACTGGAAAGCAAAGAATCAACTCCCAGGACTTGATCCTCTAGGTCACACACAATTTTGGAGCATAGAAATATCAGCTCCATTTTCAACCACAACTTTCTGCCATGACATTTTGGCTCTGCCATTGTGGCTTAAGCAGTAAGCTTCTGACATTCAGTCTGTATCTCAAAATCTTCGTTTTCACCCTTGGCAGTACAGTTACTTTTCTACAGATCTCACATGGGTTGTTAAAGACAAACTATCAGTTGAAAGATAGCATTATGCAAGAGCAAGTGGCTATTGTTTCCAGCTCAGCCATGGGTCTGCCAAATGACCTTGGATAAGTCAGGCCTGTACCCAAGAATAATGATATTTTTTTTTGAATTTTTGGTAAATTACTGGTGAGAAGGGATACACATTATTACCACTAATCAAGCAAGACCAATAGATGTCAGAGAAGTCAAGGAGAATTATTTTTCTTTTTTTTTTTTTTTTAAATGAGGTCTTACCACATATCTAAGGTTTTCAGATGGATAACATCAAAATACTATGTATATTTTGGTATATTATGATATAGTGATATATTATTATATCAATGTGACATTTTTAGAAGTGAACAAAATGTGTACCTGGTCATTAAGACATACTTATTGCAATGGTGATCAGCGCTACTCTGTCAAGAAACAGGAAACATAGGTTCCCCCCCTTCATACCCTATGGTTCTCCAAAGACCATAATTATCACTGATTTCTAGGAGCTTTCATACCAGACACTCATGAAAAATAGAGTTTAAAGAAACATTACAAACACATATGTTCTAAAACAGGTCACTGAAACATCACATATAGGATATTCATGTGCATTTCTGAGTGGTCCAAACTGTTAGACTGCTGGAAGTTAATGAGTCAGGGCCAAGGCTGAACACAGGGCAACGTTTGCCAGAAGTGAGGTTGGGGTAAGTCTTGGAATAGCAATTCCTAGCAGGAGTTAAGCAACAGGAGGTGTTACACATGGGCTGGAGAATCAAAGGAGACAAAAATTCTATGAGGGAAGATTTGCCAAAAGAACAATCCATCCTAGCATCCTTATAATCTCACTAGTCCACATTTGTAAAAGCGTCCCACTGATTCACATAGAATATCTTTGTGGGGGGTCTCATTAGCAGAGGTTATTGATAATTTTTAGACCGGTAGCTTTAAGAAAAAACACTTGGCAAGTCAGCAACTTCAGATCATACATTAATGAGAACAAAATATGTCTGTTTTTATGTTGTTATGACACTACAGCTACCGTATATGTTAAAGAAGGTGGAACTTGGGGCGAGTCAGCAGTGGCTATCTGCACAACTTCAAAAGCATAAAAGGAAGGAGTAGAGATGATGATTATTACCAGGCTCTCTCTAATCACAATTCCCCTACTTAGTAAAAAGACAAGTAAAGTACCAAAATAAATAAAATCTCTCAATTAATATGCTTCAAATCACACTCAACAACACTAAGCATGATAAAAATAAACCAACTTTGGTGGTCCTAGAGTGAGACCAAATGTTAGCTTTGTATGAATTAGTTTGCATCTGTCAGATGTTATCTACTTTATCAAGACAAGAGTTTAGAGACTCCCTAAGCATTTCTTTATGCCATATTTCCCAGCTACCATGTATATGTGGTAAGAGGTGTTTGCATATGTGCACACATGTGAGAATATGTATGTGTAAAACTATCTTCAAATAGGCTTACAGCTGCCCTTCAGCCAGGGAGCATTTTTTCCTTCAAAGCTTCAAGTTCTGAATTCACCCAATAAAGTTTAAATAAAGTTTAAAGCCGAAGAACCTTGGGAGTCAGAAGGGTCAAATAGCTGGTTTCCAAGTATTCTTTCATGCATAAGATCATGCTAGCTTTCACTCAGCGCATATGCTGAGGTATTTCAAGATCTTTGCTTTGTGTTCACTGATTATCCACTTCAACCTCTGGCCGTCATTTTGCTTTCTGGAATCACACAATATTATAGGTGCGCTATAAGTAGAATAGTTCAATTGGAAGGGACCTATGAAGATCATCAAGTCCAACTGGCTGACCACTTCAGGGCTACCCAAAAGTTAAAGTATATTACTAAGGAAGCCTGTTCCAGTGTTTGGCCACCCTCAGGGTAAAAACACTTTTCCTAAGTCTGGTGCAGCTTTGTGCCATTCCCATGCCTTCTACCATCGGTTACCAAGAAGAGATCAGCACCTCTGTCTCCATGTCTCCTCCTCAGGAAGTTGCAGAGAGCAGTGAGGTTGCCTCTCATCCTCCTTTTTTCCAGACTAGACAACCCAACTGTCCTCAGCCTCTCCTCACAGGACATGCCTTCCAGCTTTTTTTTTTTTTTTTTAAAAAACCAGCTTTGTTGCCCTCCTCTGGACACTTTCAAATATCTTAGCATCCTTTTTATGTTGTGGAGCCCAGAACTGCACAAAATACTCAAGGTGAGGCAACTTCAAAGCTATATATAGTGGGAAAACCACCTCTTTTGACCATCTGGCTATGCTGTGTTTAATGCACCCCCAAATTGTGATTTGCCCTCTTGGCTTCTAGGGTACACTGCTGATTCATAGAGCCTACTGTCAACTATCACCCTCAAGGAGAGCAGCTCTCCACACAGCTGCTCTCCAGCCACTCATCTCCCAGTCTTTACCTGTGTCCAGCATTACTCCCTCCCAGGTGCAGAACTTGGCATTTACACATGTAAACTGGGAATATCATGAAATATTACATTCAACATCTTGGAAGTTGAAGTCTCCCTACAGGATGAAGGCAACTGATCCTCTTAAAATTATTATAAAACCCAAAATTCTGGCAGAGGCACAAGTCTCGGAGCCAGGCAGTAATGACCTGGGCTCACCTGGTTCTTTCCCTGTCTCTTCCCATTACAGTGAGAACTGAGGAAAATACTACCTGTGCTAGTGAATCCTTTAGCCATCTTCCCAGTGTTTTGAAATCTTTGACTAACCTCAGACTTCTTGTCATGACATCATTGTCTCACACATAAAAGATCAGGAGTAGGTAATAATCTAAAGGCTGTACTAAGCTCAAAATCTTACTTGTTGACTTCTCCAATCCGAGCCCTGGGGAGGCAGCAACGTTCTCTGTGAAGAGGGCCTGGTTTGCAGAAGGGACCCTCCATTCCCTTCAGGAGGGAGTCACCTGAGAATGTAATTTGCTGCTGTTTCTTCACAGTGCTGGTCTTGTTGCTTTACTTGCTATGAGGAGGGGAGGAGGGAGCCTGTTGATTTGGGCCTTGGTAGGAGAACTTGCATGGATACCTCTTCTTACACCTCTTCACACCCCTCATCTACCACACCCAGAGCCTCATATCTGTTCTGTAATGGAAGCTGAGTGAACAAACAGGGGCTCCTTTTACAGGTCTGTGTAGTACTAGTTTCCTTCCTCTCCTTGGTGCCCCTCCAGATGCTGCCTTTATCCTGATGCAGATCAGACACCAGACCTGCCTTAGTCAAGTCCACGTCAGGCCAACTTGTGCATACCAGCGAGGGCAGAGCACCACTGTGCACCAAGCACACTCTTGGACTCCCAGATACTTCACAGTCTCTCCACCTCTTCCTGAGGCAGACCACCATCTCAGGGACTACCACCAGGCACACCCCACAGTCCAAGGCTGCAGACCAAGCCTGCAGGCAAGCAGAGCAGACTGCAGCCAGCTGACTGGTAGAGCACGTGTCCCTTCTCATGTGCCAACCACCAAATCCTACCTAAGGCCTTCTTCCACACCACTTCTGCCATTTTAGCTGGCTCCGCCCAGCCCCTGCATGGCCCTCTCAGCAGACTAGCCACCAGAGGCCTACACACGCAGCACATGCGGCCTGAGGGAGCCTGGGCCCAGAAACATCCTGAGGTACCCCTGAGACCTTGAGAGCCTCACTGTCTTAATAGACTGATCAAATACTTCTGAAAATAATGAAAAAAACTTACAGATGATTTTGAATTGAAACCAAACAAAAGAGATGAAGGTGCTAGGTAGGGCAGCCTCTCTACTCAGAGATTATCAGAGTTAGAACAAAGTCAGAACTGCACCACCTTTTGCCACCTGAGCTGTCCCTACCTCAGGTGAAAACATTTTGTACAGACTTATGATAAGCCAAGAGCAGCCAGCATCAACTCATGTGTGAGCTAAGAGGTCACAGAAAACATGTTGTAACTTGATTAAGCTTGAAAAATTATCTTTCAAGAACCCAAGTTTCATGAACTTAGCAAAAAGTTTTTTTCTTGGAAATCCAAGAAAAAAGTCTCTCTCCACAGTGAACAGAAACCCTACATTTTGCTAATGGTCAACAAGAGTCATTTTTCACTCAAATCAGTTTTCTTGTTTCTGTGTTGAATGAGCAGTCACATGTGAGGAGTAGTAAGTCGGTATCATGGATCATTAGGCTGCTAACAAATGGCAGCAGTCGTATAAGCTTGGAAAGGAAGGAAAGGAAGAAAGAGTTTACATTAATTTTTTAGCCTAAAGGGAAGTTTTATATATAGAAAATAAAAACATAATGACTTCTGATTTATACTGGAATATGATGAGAGGAGATCCCAGCCTGTTTCCAGATGAGTTATCCACAGAGCGTTGCACGCAGCATTGCACTGGCACAGAGAGGCAGCCAGAAATTACCATACTGCATTGAGTGCACTGCTCCTCTACATAGGCCTGTAGTCAGAAACACACTTTTAACCTGTTACAGATGTGAAGCCTATTCAATCGATCAACAGCATGGATAAAAACAACCATTTATTTGGTATTAACCAAGATTTCCGCTTTTCATAAGCCAACTAGATCCTTAGCCTAGCTACAAGGACAGGATACAAGCTGATAGCCCTGTGAGGCAGTGCTCTCCCTGCCCTTTGCCCAGGCTGACAGCCCGAGCATCAGATACCTGCTGCTGTCCTCATGCCTGCACCAGGCCACTCATGTATCGCATATCTCTCCTGATGATGCAAGGCAGCAACCCTCATTCTTAATCCAGTTGTTTTTATTCATCCAAGCAATAACTTCATTACTACAGTGATCCCTCATTAGCAATTAATAGCTAACTGCTTTTGCAGTATGTAGCTGCATTCCGCAATGTCTGTGTTTCCCTATCAACTAGTTGCACCCAGTTTGGTCAAGATGCTTATTAAAAATCACGGTGCACTTTGAGAAGGTCCATATTCAGAAACTGGGCCATGAGAGAGTCAGCTTTAATTCCTGATGCAGTGCTAGCACATGGTGTTAATAAGAGGTTGTTTCTTTTCACTACAGTGCTACCATTTTTCAGTTCTTGAGCCCTGATCTCCCAATCATCTTCAATATCAATATGCTTTAATCAAATGCATTTGTATGGGGAAGTAGCAAGTACTATTTAGAAAAGAGGAAGAAATTTTTTTAAAAACTTCTGTTTTCCTTTGGCTGCCTTAATTTAAAAAAATTACTCTTCCTGCACATGGCTATGGCATCACAATAGAATTGTACCATTTCTGTACAACAGAAATGTCTAGGATGTCTGCGAAACACAAGCCAGAAATCCGCTAAAGGGCCAAGTCTGGATGATTGTAACCTGAATTCCGTGATCAAGTGTATCCGGCTCTAGACTTTGCCCCTGAAGAGCCAGTGAGTTCTGACCGGTGACCTCAAACACCAGTTTCTAGAATGAAATTACATTAGCAATGATAATTATGAAAGATGGCCTATTTTCATGTTTTCAAATTAATACAGCACAGATATACTCTAAAGAAGTTTGAATTTCTGAGTGAATATAAAGCTGTTGAACTTTATGGGGGAGAGTTTCAAAGGCACAAACAGCACTTAACTTCCAATTATGCCTTGGAAAATGTCCCACTAATGGCTAATATAGCTGATTTATTTTCATAAACTTTAATTACTTCACACTTTTTTTTTTACTGAACAATATAATCACTTCAACTGAGCAGTTCAAACACAATGCACAATTTAAAAGGGGATCTGCTCCAATTCCAGGTTCCCATGTGCAAGTTCAAATTTCTTATCAATCTTAATATTGCACACCTAGATAATTGTGAATACTTGTTCTTGCTATAACATCCACATTGAACAGATGTACTCTTCTATATAACTAGATACTACAAACTATTCTAGATAAGTAGGAGATATTTTTAGCAATGATATTTGTATTAACTAATGTAGGATAAACGTTTGTCTAGCATAAAGTCAGGGGCTTTTCATATTTTAGCAATAAAAGCAATAGTAACAGTGAAGAACTGGTTCAAATGACAGCTTGCCATGCTAGCACACAAGAGATCCAGCAAGACAGAACAGTGAGGAAAAATGTGCAATTTTAGGTCTCCTCGCATGCAATTCCTCTTGTGGTACAGCTGTTGACTGAGACATTTGGTAAGTATTCAATGCGATTTAGCAGCAGATTTCTTAGAACAGAAATCCTGTTTATTTTTACTATATTTATTAAACATAAGAACATAAGTGTCTTAATTACAGTGTTTTATGTGCCTCAATGATTTTTGAGACCCTTCTGGAAATAGTATGAGCACAGGGCTGTTTGCTCTGTGAGTTGAGGTGAAAGCAGGTGCTGTCTGGCAAAAAGCAAGAAAATATTGCCCTCTAGTGATGAAAGGAGAAGATGCAAAGTCCGGGGACAGGGAGGGGTTAATTATTGTTTCAAGATACCTGCATCTCTCATGCTAAGAAAACCAAAGCTTGTTGCAATTAGCTGTTTTGTGGGGAGATTACACACCCAGCAAGGCTGTCCTTCCCACAGAGAGCAGTTCTCCTGATCTGATAAACCCTCAGAGTCAGGCTGAGTGACTCATCAATGTCACTGAAACTGAAGCATGGCCTCACAGAGAATGCTTCACTTGATCTGGTTTTATCTTTTTATAAAATCTTAATTGGAGGTTTAATAAGAAGTGAGATCCTGACAAGTATACACAGAAGGGCAGGATGAGGGAAGCACTAAAGGGATTGGGGGTGGGGGGGCAATACAGCAATTCTCTTACAATTATCAGAATGGTTTTAACTTCCTAGTGATTGCTGCATTTCTTTTATGTTTTTCCCTTCACACATAAGATATTACTAAATACAGGGCCCTTTTCTTGCTTCTGCTCACTTCTTATTTCTCTCCATATATAAGCTATCCACCTTGCTCACCTTTTTTGCTAATTGCCACATGACACACACAGCAGTGTCACGGACAGAGTAGCCCACAGTACAGAGATATGAATCTCCTAGCAAGCTTCTGACTGACAAAGGTAAAGCAGATAAAAACTGAATTCTGGCAAAGTCACAACTGGTCTCAGCAACAACTCCCTTTGCTTAAACAGCCAGAGAAGGAGCAAGTCTCTCACAAACAAACAGTTCTTAATTCACAATTACTTCAGCAATTGTTCATTGCTCGATCAACTCTCCAAAGCAGTATAGTTCTAATACTAGGAGAGCAGTATATATATACACATTTAGAGCACCAGTAAAGCTTTTTGCTTTTATTTTTTAAATCCTGAACTGACACAACCAAGAGTTTCCTTATATTTTATGACTCTGGCATAGAGTTCTAACTGGTAGACAAGTTTCCTCAATACCTTTCTTGCAAACTTTTTATAGTTTTTCATGTAAAGATTGAGTAGTTTTCAGAATAAAAATTCAAAATTATAATTCAAGTTAATAGACAAGATGTCAACTGACAAGTGTATGCTGTGAAAAAGTTTCTTCCTCCTTACAGTTAAAAAATCATCCATTGTTTACAGTCTCACATTCTTCCAATAGGTAAACAATATAAATAATTCAGACAGATGTTAATTCTTTTTAAAATCCACAGAGCAGCATGGGCTATTTGTTTAGTTAGCTTTAATTGCCTCTGAGTTGCGTGGTTCATTGTTAGCATTGGGAATTCTTTGTGAATTTAGGTAGGGCTACCAAGAAGCACACAAGTGCTTCTGAGCTGGCCAGGCAGTCCAGTTTGAGCCACACAGTAAAATACTTCAGCCACACAGTACAGCAGGGACAGCCCAAAGCCCCCATCCTTTAGTGAGAGTTGCCTTGATTCAGTGCACACGTTTATGTGCCCACCCAGCAGTCACAGAACAAATACCTCATGGCTCAGCAACTCCAACACTACTCATGCCCCATACAATCCTCCATTCATCCCTGGGAGAACAGAAAACGGAGCATGCACTGCTGCACCCTGCAGTTTTAGTAACCTACTCATTCTCTTGGAAAATCCATATGCAATTTTAATTATTGACAGTCTTTAAATGGGCAGTAAAATACTGGCCACTCCAGTTACAGAATAGAAACTGGGGAGAAAGAAGTCCTCTAAAGGTTTCTCATGTCTTTTTCTTTGCCTTGATTAGTTTCACAGTCAAAAACAGAATTTGATAGTCCTTTGCAAATACTTAGCCATAAAATTATGAGTTTGACATAGAACTTGGACCAATATTTAACCAACATTGTTTTGTCCTCATTTTGTCCTACAATCATTAGTCAACCCCACTTACAATAGCAATAACGCATTGTAGCCAAGAAGTGGCCATAAATAAAAATACCACTGTCCTCAAAAAGTTACGTTTAGACTTTATTTTATTTATTTATTTTCTCCCTAAGAAAATGGGAGAACTCTGATGTATTAAGATAAAACACATTAAGAAAGCACACAACACTTGAAGTGTTCATAAACCTCCCTCTCAACTCATATTACTGATATCACTGTTTATTAACATGCATTTTTAATTGCTTTATGGATTTTATTTACTTTTTTTTAACTTGTTGTTGCAGATAATGTTGAGAGTCATCTTCGCTGATTATTGGCAACTGCTGTATTCTGAGAAAGCCTCTTTCAATTTAGCTTTACAGATCCTTTGACTTCCCACTCCAACAGCTTCATAACCGCCCCAACAGCTTCATAAATGTACTGCAATGGTCACATGAACATCTCAGGAGGGGAATCAGCACCTCTGCGTCTCCTCATTATTATGGCACTTTAGGAAGAGAAAACCAAAAAGCGACAAGTCCAACAGAAGTTGAAAGTCCCACAAAAGATGAATCTAATAGTGAGGCTCCACAGAAGTTTCAGAACACTTGTTATTCTCCTGGCTACTTTCTGCTTAGCAAGTATCATCATTTCCGCCTATTACTTGTACACCAGCTACAAGCAGGAGATGGCCCTTGCAGAAACCACTGGAGAAGCAGACTGTGAAGATCTCAAGGTTCTACCATACAGATCCATTGAGCTGAAAACAGCTAAGCCAATTGATCCATCTAAAACTGATCCCACTGTCCTCCTGTTTGTGGAAAGCCAGTACTCCCAGCTGGGACAAGATATCATAGCCATCCTTGAGTCCAGCAGATTTCAATACCACATGGTCATCGCGCCTGCCAAGGGGGATATTCCCCCTCTCACAGAGGATGGAAGAGGAAAATACACAATTGTTGTATATGAGAATATTTTAAAGTATGTATCCATGGACTCGTGGAACAGAGAGCTTCTGGAAAAATACTGTGTGGAGTACAGTGTTAGCATAATTGGTTTTCATAAAGCCAATGAAAACAGCTCCCCAAGTACAAAACTGAAAGGCTTGCCGTTACATCTTTACAATAACATAGCCCTCAAAGACTGTGTTGTAAACCCTCAGTCTCCCCTTCTGCGCATTACCAAAGCACCAAGGGTTGAGAAAGGCCCACTGCCTGGTGAAGACTGGACAGTTTTCCAGTTCAACCATTCCACCTACCAACCTGTGCTTTTAACCGAACTGCAGACCTCCCGACCACCTCCCATGGCATTGCCGAAGGCTGCTCTGTATGCAACCGTCATCCAGGACTTGGGGCTTCATGATGGGATTCAAAGAGTTCTTTTTGGAAACAACTTGACCTTCTGGTTACACAAGCTGATCTTTATTGATGCCATCTCTTTCCTGTCAGGGAAGAAGCTCACGCTGTCCTTGGATAGGTACATTCTGGTTGACATAGATGACATCTTTGTTGGGAAGGAGGGGACGAGGATGAACGTAAATGATGTGAAGGTAAGGCAAAAGCTGGGGGATACTATACCAGATGCAAGTATGTTCAATGGGGCATTCAAAAAGAGGCAAAGAGTGACAAACATGGGAGTCCCGTTTTCTTTTAAAGGCTGAAAGTGCACAAATGTAGCCAGCAGAAACAGAAACCATAACCTGAGGTTACTTTAAAGGTCTAGTTACCCACATGCATACAGAGATGGATTCGAGTGTGTTGAATCCATAGCGGTGGCCTCATACAATAACATATGTAGTGAATATATTGGCTGCCTCTTCCTCGTCTAAGTTCTGCTCAAGGACTTCGCCCTGAGCACCTGGATTCAAAAAAAAAAAAAGCAACCTTCCAATACCTAACATAACAGATCTCTTTTTTTTTTTTTTTTCCTTAACCAAAATAAAAGGATCTCTGTTTTTGGAGCATATTTGCTGCTGAGAACTCTGAGTTGTTAGATAACACCACATTTTACACCACATTTTTATTTTTTCCCTTTGAACATACAGGCATATGCATCTATTTGTACATATGGTATATAATTCAATTTATAGGCATTTTCTGTATTCTGTAATTATTTCTAAAAATTAAACCGAACGATAGAAATTTGTTCATTTTTTGAACTCTCCTATAACTATGTTAAATAGAATTTAAAAACGAATGGAAAAGTTGGCCACAGTTTGACTTACAATCTTTAGCAGGGAAGTTTTCTTTAGCAGATAAATATTTCAAGTTACTAGTGACAGTATGAAAGTATGGCCTACACCTCAGCAAATGACCTAAATATCTGATAAGGTGGGTTGCTCACAGACTATTGTTTGGAGGTGCTTTTAAACTTCTTTTCATAGTCTGCAGTATCCAGGGACTCCATTATATATGTTCAGAGTAATTCTCAAATGTGTGTGCACTGTAGAAAGACACAGACTTAAAGTGGTAAATAGACAGAAGTCAATAGCATGAAAGTTACTTTCTTTCAGTTTTCCAGGTGGGGGAATCACACTGAGATTAACTGAGGCTCCTAAACATGCAATATTACATTCTCTAGCTTTTATTCTAGGGTTTTGCTGTAAATACCCTAATGCTTTCATGAGCAATAAGTAAGCCTTTTGGTTTTAAACCTAAATTTCTATTTTGTTTCTTAATTATTATTTCCATTGGTATGAGTTTTATATTTGTCTGCCTATTCATCTGAATCACTAAGAGATATTGAAATGCCCAACAAAAGAAATAGTCTCATATAGATGAAACGTTTTTGCACATCAGAAAAGTTCAAGTAATTCTGTTAGCCAAACCAGGTGTATGAGAGCTCATCAGGGTTGTTTCTAGCACCCAGACACTCCAAGTGTCTGCATTAGATATTCCTGGTGTCTTGAGATCTGAGCACTATGCACAAGCTCTGTGACCAAGTGCCCTCTCAGCAGAAATATATGATAAAACACTCTGACAAAGGCACTGTCTAAAAGAGGAAATTAACGGAAAAGGCAATTGTGGAACAAGTTTTTCAGCAGGAGCTTTCTGCACACACATTTTTGAGAGCCTTTTTCTGATCTGGTTTGCTCCACTACAGAAGTCTATTATTCTACATTGGTTAAAGAGTCCCTATTACTAGAATAAAAGCGTCCACACAGTCACTTGAAAATTCAAATCATAACTTTGACTGGAATAATCTCCAAGCCCCAAGACATTTCCTTTTTTATCCAGCAATCAACAACATTAGACAAACCTCTCCACCTGTGCTTGGCAGAGGAGCCGTGCTCCATTGTTCGTTATAGGAGATACAAGAGAAAATATCCAGGAACTTGAGCAGGATCTGGACATCAGAACCCAGGCTGCTAAAAGCATTAGGCATCAATTTTGTATGCTGCACAGATTTTCCCATCTGAAAACTGGGCAGTTCACAGCACTGAATACCTTAACATGCGAAAGCATCTGCTAAGCTTCAGACTTTTCCTGAAGAAAATAATAATAATAAAAAAAAGCAGCAGTGTGGTGAGACCCCCTCTTCATCACAAAGAAGAAATCATGCAACAAACACCACCCATGGTGAGAACTCTACAAGCACACACTCAGAACCAACTTTCCCATCAGGCAGTCTTTTTGGGAAGCAGGATGGGGGATTGTCTGTTTGTCATAGATGATGTTCCCATGTAAAGCCATCCTGCAGCTTGACCATCCATTGGTCCATTCTGCACATAAAACTATGGTTTTCAGTTCCAATCAGTTACCAGGATTTGTTTCTCAGGGTGTTTCACAGGTACTTGCTATGCATTTCAGTCTGTACTTACAGACTGGTCATTCCCAGAATACATTAACATTCAAAGCAGGATGCTTGCTAATGAATGTAACACCAAAAAAAAATCAGAGTGTACTTTGGTTAGTTTACAGTACAAGATAATTACAGTGAGTTAGAGAACAATCACTCAAGTCACTTGGGAAAGGAGGCAATTAAGAACCAGAGGGCCTGGCTTCTCCCCTCAAGGCAGAGCAGCCTCCTTGGTTGAAAGGCAAAATAGCAGAGGGAGACAACATTTAAGAGGCTGATATTTAAGTGATGTCAAAGTATTGCCCTGCACTGTGAAGCAGCTGCTGTGACCAGCTGCTCAAAGGGGGTTGCGTTTTCACAGCAGGTTAGAGGCTGCCACGAAAGGCATGAGAGGTGACACATGGAGGCACCAAGGGATATAGGGGCGGGTTGTGCTTGACCTGCATGTGTATCACAGGGGCAAAGGCATGAATGGCTCTGATAGCTAAAGGATTAGTATAGACTCAGTATGTTGTTCAACAAGAACATAGCAAAATTTGAACCACTTCCTCTTTTTTTCTGAGCCGCATATTACAGGTAGATTTAGCACAAAAATCATAGCTGATATTAATATCATGCGCATCAAAACTCATTTCAATCCCAGCCCCTGTAATGCATGTTTAAACTGTTAGCATCTCCAACACAGAATGGTTTTTATAGAATGCTAAGAACAGAATAGAGAAAAAACATATGAAACAATGTTTGCAATGAAACAACTTCTCAGCACAGTACAATTCACTGAATTATGCCACATCACTACTTCTCCAGTTCCTTTATTTCTTAGGATTTGTCACTACAACTATCATAGATTCACCTTGTGCAGTCATATGGGACTCTCGTAGGCTTTTCTGAGGTGCCACACACACTTGTGTTGCTTTGGGAATGCTTTTATACATTCCACAATCCCAGGTGCATGCAAGAAAACCGCAAACAAACAGCAGCGCACTTCCCGAACTGTGTTAAAATTACAACTAAATAACATCTCTGTTCAAGCTCTTAGGCATTTCCTGCCAGTGGCCAGCTGTATAATAACTGCCAGCCCAAAGAACACATGACTAGAAATGAGTTTTCCGATAACAATATTCGTACGTAGCAATAAAAAGACAAGTAACACTGTTCCGGTGTAATTACTTCCTGCAACTCAAATGTTTTTATCCCCTCACAAAGCCTTTCCTCAATTAGGTGCTTCAAGGTTATATATAGTTTTATAAAGGGTGGCACCGCTAGAGAAACAGAGATTAGAGAACAGTTATTATGGGCTCTGTTTACCACAAAAGATCTCCTAGTCCCTTGTATTATAGAAGTTGTGCAAGGTCATATCTAGCTAAGTAATTAAACATGAACTCAGCAGAGCCACAAAAAGCTATTTTCCCAAGCTTTGCAAAGATCTATCTTGAGACTAGTGAGCCCCCACAAATGAATTCCTCCCTTTCCCTCCTGCCAGTATATTATCCCTCTGCTTGATTTTAGAAGGAAAAAAATCAAGAACTCCTCAGTTACCGTGAAGCATTACTGAATTCATATACATGCAAATTATGCTGGTTCCTGGCCACACAAGCCCAAGACCATTGACATCAGCGATTTAGCAAAAACAACTAGAAATACCCATTTTTGCTGGGTCTGGGTTCTTTCAAACAGAGAGAATACAGAACTTTTATCCTTAAAGTTCTCTTCTAACTGGGCACAAACCAGCAGCATACTTAAACAGGCAGTAAGACCTTGCTAAGGTATTTCCTTTGTTGTTTTTCTAGTATGAGCTAGCATGGTATTTAGTCACCCAGAAGAGCCCAATGCAGTGACCAGGACTTTTCCAGTACCCTCCACAACTACACTTTCTTTTCTGGGAGCAATTATTAGCTCAAAACAAACAAAAACCAATCAAGCAAACATCCCTACATTTCAAAACAAAACAAACAAACAAACAAACAACAAAAAAATAGCAATCCTCAGCCTTTTACTTTCTGTCCTCTCCTAACTCCAGGACTAGCAAGGCAGAACAGCCGCCCTTCTATAGCCTTCTTCCAGGTGGACCCTCTCAGGAGCCACCTGCTTCCCTCTCTTCTCCCACTCTCCCAGCTGGAGTCAGTAATCAAAGAGAAGTTGCTCGTCCCAGCACCATCGTGTCACAAAGCCCCTTTCTCTAAAGCCACGTTTCCCTTTTTTGTATTCCCTTTAATTGCTGCACAAAGATCATTCTTGTGCTGTCTGAGATATGATAAAATGATGAAGCAATGCTTGGGAATGTGCTGTGTGTTACTACTGACTGCGGGCTCTCCTTTTCCTTACAGCATCGGATAGCCCGTCTGCATTCTCCCCCATTCTCCTGCTCTAACCTTCAGTCCACTCACTGCAGTTGAGAAAAGAATTGCATTAGTCTCTGACACCTCCTCACTTCCACAAGTCTGCAGTTTGTCTTTGACCTTCATCATCATTAAAAAGCCTTGAACACTTAAAGGGTGTGATTTCTTGCTCATTTTGGTATTTTAAAGACAAGAATTCATGTTGGAGTCCCATCTTCTCTGATAATTCCAAATTAAAGAGTACTGGCTCAGCAGGAGCCTGCACTCGGTAACTGAATCTCTCCAGCATATGCTTTTTCTGATCTTTCTGCAAGGCAAATTGCTTTCAGGTAGAATAATTAGAAATATCTGGGCCACATCACCAGGCATGGCAGAACAATATTCAGTACAGAGACGCAGGTGGGCACAGGACGTGTAAAACTCTGTGCAGCACATCCGTGCAAGGTCTCAACACTCTTTGAAGGAAGGAATTTAATAAACCATTGTGAACCAGTGCTTGGTTTCTGCTTCAGTTCTGCTGGGATCCCTTACTTCTCATGCCGTTTGGGGTTGGTAGCAAAGCCCCAGTCCAGGCACATGGATAAGGAAGCTCTGCTTAACAAAGGGCAATAGCACAGTTCTGTGTCCCTTTGCAGAATATGGCATCTAGTATTGCAGATGCCATAAATTTTGCAGATGCCCAAATTTTCATAGAAATTCTCCAGCAGTGGTTAAGACCAGACAAAAAAGGCAGAGAGGATTGTACCATATACCTGGATTTCTAACTCAGGTTTCTAAAGAGTTTCTCTGGATACCCTCCTCTGCTGCACCCTTCTGGTACTCACACACAACAGTGGAGAGATGATGATGGAAGTTACGGCAGCCCAACATCTCAACCTCCCTCCATTTCATTCCAGATGTACTCGCTATCAATCCCCAGTGCTTCAGCAAAACTTGAAACTGATGTTGTAGATAGGAGCTGGAAACAAATTGTTTTTATTTTTATTATTGTTAATTTATCTGCTGCTTTTTCTTTCAGCAGAAGTCGAAGCATCACTTCCTTTCTGATACTGAGATACAATAGTCATCCTGTAGCCTTTTTATAATAGTAAACTCATGCCAATAAAGTAACCACATCAATGGGCAATACAGGGAGAAACTGAAAACAGAGCATGTACGAGCATTGGAAGTTAGAGCAGACAGCCAAGCATTTGTCATTATAGTCTAAGTGTTACCATCATGTCACTTTAAAACACTTTTGAAAATGGCAGTGAAGAACATAATGAACAGAAATTCAGGAGTTTCCAGTTTGGGATGATTTTAAAGACTTTAAAAATGACTTTAAAATGCAGCTGAGAATGCATTATAAGAAAAATGTAATAATCAGACAATCTTTTTTTAAAATGGGAGTGTCTACTCTATTCTACTTCAGGAGAAATGACGGATCATTCAATATTTTCCTTGTTCGTGTCTCTTGAATCACCCTGTTCTTTCTGCAATAATTTGAGTGTTGAATACTGCTGAAGTGCCTTGTCTAGATACATCACACAAAGCATTTTAGACTTCAACTCTTGTATTTTTTTTTGTTTCAGTAAAGCCTGCTCTTTCATTCACAATTTCAGCACTGATGTAGTGAAAAAACACAATTCCTTTGCCGTCAGCAAAACATTTATTTTTCTCCTTGGCAGCCTGGAGGACTGTCTGTCTGTCTGAGCACCTTACCTGAATTATAATAGACTTGGGGTTCTCTCGTCTTACAGGTTTCCTACTGATGATATCGTAAGCCTTGAGTGCTTGATACAGTCTTGCCAGAAGACAAATTCTGGGGACTAATTTTCTAGTTCGTTCATTTTGTTAGTTTAGAAAATTACATTCCTTCCATGTGTCCCACACATTACCTTTATCGTGCAGTCTAAGAAATATTTTCCTAAACATTTCAAAAAACTCACTTTGTGTTCTCCTCTCCCAGTGAACAGACTGGTTTTTCTGCAGTGCAATTTAATATTATTTGTCGAAGGACCACAGAATTATTAAAAATCTGGGTGTCTGTTGTTTTTTTTTCAAGTAAAAATTTAATATTTCACAAAGAAAGAAAACAAATTAAAAATCTAGAGAAAAATAATCCTTCATTTTTTCAGCTTTTAATCAACTCTAAGACCTAGATAGATCTTACGCTTCAAAAAGACAAACAATTCTGAATTTAAAACAACAAACAAACCAACCAACACAGAATAATACCTTTTAAAATACAGAAAGGGCAGAGGTTTTTTGAGTTGTTGGTCTAGTGCAATATCTAATGCTCACAGCCTGTGTCTAGCATTATTGCCTTGTGACATACTCTTTTTATCTACACTTCTGCTGATTTTCTGGGTTTACACTGATTTCCTGAATACCTCCACCAAAATAATTCTGAAGTCATAAGATGTGTGTTGTACTGGAATATATTTTAAAAATGTATGTGGTTATCTATATTTTATTTGGCTTCGTTTAATTTCATTTAACTCCATTTCATAGCATTTAGGGAATTTGTAGGAGCCAAAAAGCACGTCTGCTTTATATCAACCTCTCAAGTCACCTACATTAACCTGTGTTTTAAAACTATGCATATTACTTTAAAAGGTGCACTAGCAATTGTTCCTGTATAGCAAAATAACACTCTAAGAAATGATGGAATACCTTTCAAGAAAGGCTAGCCAACACAGACTTAAAGAGCAGTCATAATTATTGCCTTAAAAGCATTTGATGCAGCAAAAAGCATGTTACCATGAATGCCATATATATATATTGCAGTTACTTTAGTGGCAGTGTTACTTAAACTTTAAATGTGTTTTTGTCATCCGAATGGGAGCAGAAGAAATGACATTTAGAGCAAAAGCTCAGTTTAGTATCATTAGCATTATACAAATAATTTGAAAACAACAATGTTCAGTAAAAGAGTGAAGGGATGGGATGGAAGGATGGACAAACAGGTGAGAGAATAGAGAAAATCTCAAAGAGAAAATGAGAACTTTGAAACTAAAAATATTTAGCAATAACTAACTGGTCATTTTCTGACCACTTCTGTATCATAACATGGTATGAAAACAATTCTTCATCTATGCCTGGTTTCAAATTCTTAGGTAAGTATATATGTGTATATATATATATATATCTATATGCACATATGCATACACCCACACAAATTAAATTTGTGATCTTTTTCTGGTCTACGAATGTGGTCATAGGCCCCTTAAATTAATACTTTTACTTCTAATGCTGTAAGTCTCCACCTGTCCTCTTATCATACAGACAGAAGAGTGTAAGTGCTTTTAGATAAAAGATACCAAATTACAAAAGGCAGAATAAGAGACTAGCAAGAGCTGCACCTCTGAAGTCCAAAATTAAATTCTAGTAAGTGGACACTTAATTATAACTCCTGAAGATATAGATCACATGCCAGCATGTGGAACTTCAAAACTGATAAGTCATAAGCAGATTCTGATAGCAGATAATAGGATAACCTTCAAACTAAATCTTCAGCTTCCTTTCAGAAAAAAAATGCCAGTGGTCAAAATTTAGGATACGAGCACTGCTTTCAGTGAGCTGCATCTATGGGAAGGCTGAGGCTTTCTCCAAAGGGCTGGACACTTTTCATAAGGGTTTCCTTTTCCTCTGGACATATGCAGAGTCCAAATAATTTCACAGAGACATGAGAACAAATGACCTGCTGGCTCCATTGTTCAACATGAGTCATGCATAGCTTGGAATCGTTAGAGTGAATCATATATTGCTTTCAGCAGAGTTTGTTGGAGAATAGTGCTTTGCATACAAATACATCGATTCATCTGGAAAAATTCACTTTGCAAGAAACCATTTTAGTTAGGAAATTTCATGAGGTCCATGTGTAGCTACTTTAGAAATAAACAAAAAATGAGCAATTTCACTGAACATTTGAAATAGTGACAATTTGGTATAGCTGTTTCACTGCTGAAGGGGATTTCTGTGCAACAGACAGTTTATTGTTTTTATTTGTTTTTTTTGCAATGAACATAAGCATACACACATGCACAAATACTCAAATGTAATGAAAAATTCATCCTGCATTTTATGTTTATGTCACCAAATATTCTGTGTCCATGTGGTTTGGCCAAGCTAAAGAAGAGAAAGTCTTGCAAAGCATTCAGGGTTTGGCATGAAAGTATGAGCTATGATAAAACACTATGTGATGTGTTGTGATTTTCCATCAGATGCAGACTAGCTAGACCTGAGTGTCAGTTTTTGATCCATAAGCATTGGCGTGGCAACTCTCAGGCATCAAATTTCGTCTCTCAGTCTCTCTCTTTGTATCAGAACCTGGGGCAATGCAGTATCACTAGGGTTTTCAAAGGATGATGGTAAGAAGCTGCCGACGGTTTACTCTTCAGCTGCACATCTCCTGAATAAGGCTAATGCCTGTCTGCACCACATCGGCAGTACTGAATGGTGATCCATTCATCTCTATGCTCAGGTGCACAGTATGGTTTCAGCTGAATCTAGTCCTTTTTTTTTTTTTTTTTTTTTTGTCATTACCAAGATATACAGCAGGATGTACCAGAAATAGGTAGAAGATTGCCTTATTCTCTATCACCATGGCCAATGCCACAGGCACCTGGCACTGCCTGTGACTGTGCTAAGAGTGCAGACCAGTGCTCACAGCCCTAAATATAAAGCTCTTTTTCATGTGCCTCATTTGCTTTCATATTTCAATTGGGAATATTCCTACCAAGATTCAGGCCAGTGCTGATGTTATGTGGGGCTACAGATTTGCAGTACTCATGAAACTTTGTCCATGCACACAAGAAGTCATAACCTGGTGAAAATGCACTGTAGTGCTGGGAAGTTCCTGAAAAATCTTCCCCTTCCACAGCCCTCAGAGCCTCCATGCTTAGGAGTTTTGTACGATCATTTTGTTTCTTTGCTGTGTGATGCATGCATGCCTGGAAGGACCTGCTGGGGGCTGGATGTTAACACGTCTCAGAAGCAAACCCCCACTTTGATGTACAGGGCACCTCTGACTCCCTTTGTAGAGATCACTGTTTGTTGCATGGCTACTTTGAATCCCATCAGAGAGAGATTCTCATTTCTTTCATGTGGTTTTGCTGCCAGGGCAGATTACTCATTCGCCAGGTCTGGAGAGCTCCTGTTTTTATTTACTGCTGCACACATGCTAGAAGCAACAAGGTTCTTCATCAAATCCCCCTGCTTCTTTATTGCCAGCCTATTCTCAGTTCAGTAGTAGGATGCCAATATCAGTTTTAACTTACCCTTCTTTTTCATTTTCTGGCCTTTATGTCTTATCCATACATTTATTAGTGCTGCTATCTACATGTCTCTTTTACAGCACCCGCTCCAAATGCACAGCGGTACCCTTCTGAAGTGATGCACATGCATGTAGCATAGCTCTGTATCCAACTGTAATCATTTTCTGCAAGCAGCAAACACAATTACTGCAGCAATACAGACGGTGAGATGAATAAAACTCCTGGCCCAAATGCATGAAGCAATACTTTTCCAGAGATTTGCTTCCATATAAGAAGTAAAACTTAAAAATAAAAAAGTAAAGTTAAAAGTAAAGTTATTTGAGGTCTACTATCCATACAGCAGCAGCATCCAAAGAGGGGTGGCAGCCTTTTCTTCTGGAAACATTGTCCTAATGAACTAATAGTTCTTCATACATTTAGTCTTCTTGCTGTGCCAGAATACACAGCAGTCCTAAAATCAAGGTTTCTAAGTGTTTATGAGATTTATCAGCATATGATCTTACAGTATAAATGTCTTGTCAGATATTAAAATCATATTTCTTTCACATTCTTACTTTTTCTATTGAATATGACATTGTAAAAGAACCTCACTAGTTCTACAACATTTAGATAAAAATGATTTTTCATTGCTATTAATACATTTATTCAAAAAAAAATACAAAAGAATTTTTTGGTCTCATGGGGGATTTATTAAATCACTAAATAGCCTTACATTATGGTATTATAAGGTGCCATTTCATGTGGACAAAAAGTCTAGACTTATAATGGATATATTAAATATGACAAGTGATAATTTAAATAGTTACAATGTTTTATACAGAATATTTTATAAAGGTTAAGACTTTCTCTCAAGAAACGCCAGGATGAAAAGAGAACAAAATATTTTTAACTTTTTTTTTCTTTAACTTTAATTGAACTTCGTTTTCAAAATTAACAAGAAAATGAAACAATTTTCTCAAAACCAATATATCAGTAAAAACACTCCAGATTTTCCTGAACAGTTATTTTGTTCACTAGGACTTGAATTATTGCAACACACTGCATGGATTAACGTTTTCTGTTCTAACACTCCAGCGTTTATCATTGATTATTATGGCATACAATAAAGGGTTCTTTCCCTTCCAGTTAAGGTTGGCACAGAAAGACAACCAAGGCAATGTGGTGTCCTTCCCACCTGGGAGCTTCTTTAACAGAGTGATGTTGCTTCTTCAGAAGCTACAGTTTTTCTTACCCAGGTCTGCTGTTCAAGTCCAAGGAGCACCCAAGAGTTGTTCTGTGGATGTGTTTGGCCAGTTCAGTTTGGGAAGGAAAGCAGTATCAAGAAACTGAAATTCTTGAAGTTGAGAGGAACTTTTAGTCTTTTTGTTGATGCGATTTTTGTGAGACAGGATCTTCTGAATCCAGAAGTCCTTTAAAAATATAAAAATCTTCTTTTGGTTTAATTAGCAGTAAGATTTATCACAAACTAGCAAAGGTTAGAATATTCTGTGCATTGCTGTGGTCACCAAATTCGAGTGATAAGGGCATTAACCCACCTCTGGCTCATTTTAGGTTTAAAGATTAGAATTTTAGTTTTCCTTCTTTCCAATTTGATTACCCATTTATTCTTGGAGTAAATGGGTGAAAAATCCTTCTGAAACTGTTGAGTGGCAAAGCAGAGGAAAACTAAGTTTTTATTCTTGTTACTTGATCTGTTTGAACTTCACCAGTGAAATGGCTTCCCATGGCAAAATATTGATTATTAAATGCAGAACGTTCCACAGGAATGTGATTTAAACAAAACAGCATTCTGCAAACTCATCTGCTCTGGCAGGCTGAAGGGAAAGTGGACAGTTTGAAGAATATTTTAAAAAATAAATAAATAAATCCAAAAGATCATAATTAAATGTAGCTTTGGAATTGCTGTTCTTCCAGAAATTAAAAAATGAAAATAATTCACACCCTGTTGAGAGACTTTTTTAATATGAGAATATCCCAGAAGATGGGTATTTCAGTTTTGTACTGCCTCTTCATTTTATGTAAAAGCCAGAATTATTACTCTTTTATATAACATATTAAATGCAAAATGTCAACATTTAGGCAATTTTAAAAAGTTGTCTCAATATTATAGTTGAATTGCACTGATTGAATCAGATTGAATCAAAGTCATAGGCTTCAAGGACATATGTTTTCAACCCCAAAATATCAGACCTTCAAGTATGGGTTATATAAAGAATGTTTGAATTCACATTTTTGACAGCATACAGTATTTGCTTGCCTTCCCTGAAACTCTTGAAATATTGGCTCTTAAAACTGTCAGTGATTCTTGAAAGCACAAGTGCTTTTTTGGTTGAGGTCCAATTGTTTTAGAAGGGTAAATCTCAGGATAATTTTCCATTCCCTGGGTTTTTAAACTCTGCAGAGGTCTGTAGGTCTGAACATTTGCCTGCTCATTAATAGTGTAGACATAAAGCTAGGCTTGGGATCATTTTAGTTAACAGAAATTTTGATATTGATTCCAATATCAAGAGAGTTTGGCCTCAAACCTCTTCTGTGCAGAAGCAGCTCTGGCCACGATCCCAGGGCATGGAGGGGCCGGGTGGTCCCAGCTGGCCACCCCAAGGGTGCCCGAGTGCTCCACTCACGCCCTCTCCGCTAGCTGTAAGCAAGCATCAAATAGCTCTACATCCAGAAGACAAGCCAGACGTACTGCCTCTGCCTGGTTTATTGCTGTGAATGTACAAGGATGAGAGAAATGCGGGAATCACAGATGAAAAAGGGGCTGTAGGATCATAAGGGGAGCAGGTTTTACCAGGGGAAAAGCAGCCTGGTAAAGAAAAGAAGAATATGGGAGAGAGGCTCAAGGGATGAGGATCAAAGCAGACCCTGGATCAGGGCTTCCTGTAGCATAGAATCCCTAGGGGAGACTGAAGATCTCCTTTGTAATAATCTTCACTGTAGATTTGTCAACAAATTATCACAAATATTTGGAAATGAATGGACTATGCATGAATCAATAAGAACTAATCTATATTTATCTATAATTAATATAGATTAAATACTCTATACAATTATTAATTTGGGATGTTTAATGAAGCTCCAGACATATGTGGTACTGAAGCTATACTCTACATGGTTAATAATAAAAGCAGATGTCTTTTTTCAAAAATAGGTTTAGCCACAGAATGTGAATTCTTTAATATAAAAGCTCTGCATGTGTCTTCCTAGTAACATAGCCCAAGATTTATGTGTATCATAAACAAATATGTCTGTGGTATTATAAAGTGTAATTCCACTGTATTTGTTATTAGGAAAGGGAATAAGGTTTCCCATATGCTTTCACTATTATTTCTCTTCTAACTGGGAACATGGTGCCAGTACATTATCAGGAAATAAAAGCTACCCATCACTGTTGTAAATATCATGAGGTAGGTTGTTACGGAGCTGGTCTGTTAGACTGGAGGGGCTTTACTCTCCACCTTCAGGCAGCAGGTCCATTTCTAAGCTGAGGAATAAGAGGCAAAGCCTTGGACTAGTGACACGTTGTGATTTGTTTACCTAATATAAGGCAACATTTTGAGTCGACGATACACACATTGACTTCACAAATGTAATAAGATGCTGGAGGGAAGTTTAGAAATTTCCAGAGATCTTGGTTGAGTCGAGGTTGTAAAATTACCTACACGCAAGCTACCCTTTTTCTCTTCTTCCGAGATTTCCTAAAGGGTAAGAGAAAATTCCCTTTTGCTCCCTTGTGTGTTGATAGTTGATATTATAGCACACTAAGCCATAGGGAAAAAAGAAACTGTCTTTAGAAAGGGGAGTTTATTACTGTTTTACTGTTACTGTTATGGTTTACGTTGCGGGGAGTGGGCACAGCCAACAAGCCCCTGTATGTTGCAGGGGGCATTCTCCAAAGTCAATAAAAAGTCAATCTGTTGACATAAGGGTACAAGAGGACAGTGCAGTGCTGTTTGAACACCCTTTTAGTGCTCAGCAGGCTGGAGTAAAATCACTTGAAACCATTTAAGTGGATAAATGTGTTGGGGGAAAATTTTGGCTGAATCATGTACTTTCATAGCTACTTGTCCTTTCTTTCCTCTACTGTTGTATTGGACAATATTCTGTGCAATGCCAGTGTCAAGCTTGTGAACGTGAAAAAGCTACAGCTCACCATGATATATACAGACACTAATGCACACAAAAAGGCTAGAAAAGTCTCAGCCTTCTAATTAAATTAAAACCAATCTTCTAATACTTTTCTGCCATTAAGCTGATGACAAAACAGCCAATACTCCTTACATAGATAGAGTCTGGTTTTACTGATTTCACTGACTGTTTGCTGGACCTGTGGCCTCAAAAAGCAAAGGCTTTGTCATGCTGAGCACCAGGAGAGGAGAAAGGGGGCAAAGAAGGGGAAGTGTAGAGCCCATAGAAGAGCTTAGAATAAGGAAGATATTACACAATGGAAAAATACCTCCTATCTTTCAGCTATTTCTCATCTCACAGTTGTAAATCGTTTCAGTAGTTGAAAGTACACTTTGTCAAACAATCCCATTTGGGTAGCAGAGCATTAGCCAAATGAAACCTATCAGAACAATCCAGTATTTATGATTTTTAAGCAGCTATTCCCATATAAAATAAAATTATGGCACTCCCCCACAGCTAGGAGAGTAATAGAACCTCTCCAGAAATGAGTGGAAATTTAGTGTTAACACCTATAATTAAAAGGTATATACTTTACTGAACATATTTTTCTCAGTTTAACAAACCTAAGTTGCATGGATTCATATTTTACGTTGCAAGTAGCTACACAGTTTTCAATGCGAATATTCAGAGAGAAAAGTGCTACCTATAATGACTAAGATTAAAAGCAACAAGATTTAAAAGGTAACTGGCTCAGTAATGCCACTTTCATCCTACCGCCTAAGTGCATGAGAATGGCTTTGAAATAGGAATATTTTAAAACAAAAGACAAACAAACAAAAACCCTGTCCTTTCTGTCTATCTTTTGTTTTCTGAAATAATACTTACTATGCAAGTACTTAATATTCTGGTGAGCTTTCTTCACTGTTCCTAAGTGTTAGAAACTTATTCACCATGAAGACTGACAGCTGATGTTCTCACTTATGTGAAAATAGAAATATATATATATATATATATAGTGAGACTTATGAAAGGATAACAAACTCTAGCAACTGAGATGTTCACTATATTATCATTGTCATCAGACATTATTATGCTTGGAAGACATACTCTCCTTCTAGCGTATGGTCTGAATCTTTCACCAAAAATTATGACCTGTGGAAGAATATATATAACATGGGAATAAGTTCCCTTGCAAATGAAAAGTTGGGGAAAACAATAAGAAATTTCAAAATTATTTTCCAATTCAAATATAGACCTCTTCCCACAGCCAAGAAAACATATAGTAAAAGACATCAATAAACAACCTCTGATTAAAACATGCTTGCTAGAAATGTTTGCTCTTCCTTCTAAATAATTCACTTTGTGTACTTACGGCATAGCACACCTTTCTTCCTGTGTAATTTAGCAAAGCAAGGGCTGAAGAGCTCAAACAGAGAACAAGCATACCTTTCTAACAGGAAATATTTCAAAAATGCACAATGCTTGGGGAAATCCAATGCATTCCAACAGCAAAAAAGGTTGCTTGTCAGAAGCAGATTTAGGAGCCCTGGGGATAAATCATCCCTGTCAAGAATGATTTAGCAGTACCTAGAAAGGGATGAGCTCCATCAGACACTAGGAAATTCATCCAAATCCTCTTCTGCTCTCAGGTGGCTGAAATTCCCTGCCAGACCTCCCACCAACAGCCGCTGCCCTTACTCAGGGTCACCTTCAGAGCCCCGTAAGCCAGACGGGATCTGTCCCTAGCTCAGGGAGCTTGGGATGGGCCAGCTTGCCACAAGCACCTACATGAGGTTAAACTGGGAAGGCCAGGGGGGCTGCTGGGATAATTTGGTGTGACGTCCTAAGTATCACAGGGCGTAGGATCTCATCCAGGAGCTTGGGTATCCAACTTCATCTGCAAAAACCACCGAAAACCTGGACCTGTCTGCTGTCCCTGGATCTGCCTTTGGTTTTGCAGCCAGAGGGAAGGGCTTGCTGTTAGCAGAAGATTCCTTCCTCAGGGGTCACTAGAAGTGCTAAGAAAATTCTTCATACTCTGAGACAATTACCTGATACCACTTGAATTTCTCAATAAAATGAGGCTTTTTTCCAAATCTCCAATCAAGTCTGATCTGAAAAAGGGCAGTACTTGAGTTTTTGCTCTGGGTACGATTTTTCTCCTTTTGGAAATGGCGTGATAATACTTTTTAACTATACATCTATGACCTGATGCATTTACTCTGGCTATTAGTTTATAGAGATTTGTTCTCCATTTTACCTAAAATTACTTGCTTTTATGATGAAGTAACCTACTGGAACCTCTGAAATGGCTCATTTCAAATTTGTCAGCCTCATTTGATGATCTGGCTTGATTTTATTGGAGAACATATTGCCCTTTGATGTAACCATTTGAGAGAAGTGAGTAGAATAACATTACCAGAATGTGAGAGGAAAAAAAGAAGATTAGCAAACTTACAATGGGCATTGCCATTTTGCATTGAATCTTTCAGCTTCCTTTGCTGGACAACCTACTGTGCTGTCTTCAAGTACTGGGAAAGATAATAAAGCAAAGTTAAGCTGGAGGATTTTATGGATTGGAGGGGTTTTGAAGCCATCTTCAAAGACAAAACAGGCTTAATTTCCCTCTACTCTAAGTTTGAAACCTGTAGGACATGGAGGGGGCAGCAAGAGTCTGACCTCTGGTTAAACAAATGACTGTGGTTTAAAGCAAAAACATTTGCCATGCAATTCCCTTTCCATTTTACAGAAACCTCCAGTTCCTGTTAAGAAACACAATCAAACACTGAAGTGAGCTCCCTTGATAATGCAAGATAGCATCATGAAGAAGGCAGAAGGGTCAAAAAAGTTAAGCTCTGCTAGAGAAGTAGGAAACATCTCAGAAGTATTAAGAAGCAACACTTAATCCTTGTGATTCTTAAAGCACATCCTTGCCTGTCAAGATTTTGTGAACTGCATTTCTCAGAATGACCAATGAAAGCACAGAAGTCTCCACAGCCCTGCCAGGGAAGGCTGGTTGAGAGGAATTTCCTAGTGAGCCTTCTTTTTGTTAGATAATAAAGAAAATGTGGCATTAACACAGATTTATGTGAGCCTACTCCATTGCAGGGAATCCGGTTCTAGCACAGCTACATTTTCTACATGCTGCATCCAGATGTTTAACTCCAAACAACTGAAGATAAAAGGGGACCTATAAAACTAGCATGATGATTAACTCTAATATGGGTTTCCTTAAAATAGAAGCTTTACTAGATCATTGGAAGAAAATGCAAAGGAGACTGTGTGGTACATGGATTTCACTTGTATCTCTGTCAAGAAATATTGCAAAATGTTTAGATACTACTTTCCCAATTTTAAGGCGTTATTTCCTTTGTCCAAAAAGAATACCAGAAAACAATATTATCACTTTGCTGAAATATATGGTCTTACTTACAGTACAAGCAAGTATGACTTCTTCTACATGTTCAGGTTCCATCTTCCTCTCCCCAGGAACAGCACAGTGAAATAGATGGGCAAGGCTAGATTGGGAAGGGACAATGACTGCCATCTCTCGTCTTGCTCCCACCTATCTCCAAAGCTTCTGGGACCACCTCTGTGTTTATGGAGTCCACAGGGACTTGGGCATTTTTAGCTGCTGGCAAAAGTGCTGTGCCTGCCCGGCAGCTGCTCTGTGCTGAAATTGGTGCTCTTCAATATCCTATTGATTTAGACTCCCTGGTTAGAAGGGCGACCAAGCTGGTGAGGGGTCTGGAGAACAAGTCTTACGAGGAGCGGCTGAGGGAGCTGGGCTTGTTCAGCCTGGAGAAGAGGAGGCTCAGGGGCGACCTTATCGCTCTCTACAGTTACCTTAAAGGAGGCTGTAGCGAGGTGGGGGTTGGTCTGTTCTCCCATGTGCCTGGTGACAGGACGAGGGGGAATGGGCGAAAGTTGCGACAGGGGAGTTTTAGGTTGGATGTTAGGAAGTACTTCTTTACCGAAAGGGTTATTAAGCATTGGAACGGGCTGCCCAGGGAGGTGGTGGAGTCACCATCCCTGGAGGTCTTTAAAAGACGTTTAGATGTAGAGCTTAGCGATATGGTTTAGTGGAGTACTTAGCGTTAGGTCGGAGGTTGGACTCGATGATCTTGAGGTCTCTTCCAACCTAGAAATCTGTGTCTGTGTCTGTGTCTGTTTCTGATTTTTAGAGAGTGGGGTGGCAATGGAAAGGCTTGCAAAGGGGAAAAGATAGGAAGTGAGGGACACAGCTGGTGTATAGGTGCGAGAAGCAATGTGAAAGGACAGAGGAGCAAGTGGACAATTTGAAATTCCAGTTACCTACTTCAGAAGAGGTTATAGGGAAAAACAGCAACGAATGATGAGAAAGGCAATGAAATTGAAAAGTTCTGCATGCTGAGAATATGATTTTATAAATATCTTGTCACAGACAAAAGGTGCCCAAGAGAGCCATGATTCTGCTCTGTCCTTCTACATTTGGATATTTTGGACATTGCCATTTTTTACCACTGACAGCAGGAACAGAAAAATTAGTAGCTGCTGTGGTTTCCTTGTTACCCCTCCCAGACAGAAAGTTTTAGAAGCCTTGATTTAAACATATGAAGGCACCCCCTTGGAAGCCACTGATTATATCCATCATCACACAAACACACCCATTCTGAAAATTGAAGGACAGACCTGAATTTTGAATATATCACCTCTGTTCCAATCTCTCTTATGACTGAATGTGTGTTAAAAAATAATAATTCCACCACAAAGCATCTACATCAGTTTGGTTTTAAGCAGTAAATTTAAAGTATAAATTTGAGATAGGAGGTGGGAGTTCAGAATTTAGAGATAAATGTCCGTGATGAGAATTTGAAGGAATTTTTATTTTTACGACAAGGTTACCCCAGAAAATGATTTCCAATGGCAGTAAAGGAGCAAAAAAACACTCTGATTAAACCTCAGTACATTCAAATCCATAAATTAAAGAAGACAAATAAGGTGGCCTCCATTATTCCAACTCTTAAATATTTTAAAACCAAGTGCCCACCAACAAGTTTTTGTTGTTGTTGTTGGTTTTGGTTGGGTTTTGTGTTGTTGTTGTTTTTGTTTTTTAATAAAGAAGCAATTCTGAACAACCAAGAAACAAGTGAAAGCTAACATAGAATTAAAAGTAAATGTAATTGTTAATGTTACTTACCCATTATTATGTATTTGTATTGTGACAAAGATGGAGAGACTTTGGTTGTTGTTGTTTTGGTTTGTTTTTTTGGCATGGCCTAACCATTACTTGAGATGAAATTGTAAATAACAATCTCTGTGTTTTGCTGTTAGTGATGTGCGGCACAATGACTGACACTGATACAGTTTGCTGCAATACAGATCACTGAACGTGAATATTTTATTAACATACTATTTTAATTTTGATGTTGTCCCTTAAAGCTTTGAGATGGTTTCCCGTTCAATTTTTTTTTTTTTGTGGTCAATCAAAGCTAGATGGTAGATCCATCCACAAGACATGCAGACCCTTATGGCCGAGGGAAAAGGAACCAGCAGAGAAAGCCGCACGCTCAGCCTATCCTTCTGACTACGGCATCTCATCTAAGGGCTGCCTTTACTGACTCTACTTGGGGACAACCACACTATTGCAGCTGAACAGATTTAAAAAAAGAGTTATAATGGAGAAAGCAGTCATTTTGGTGTATTTTACGGTGTGGCCTGCATCAACAGGAGGAGGTAATGTTGATGGACGTCACACAGATTCACCAGTTTCTTCAAAAAAAAAAAAAAAAGAGCTATTGCTACAGCCATTAAATTCTGGTTCAAATGATAAACAAGCAGTTGCAATGTTGCTAGTGTTGATATTGCTGTCACATTACAAACACAGCAGAAGGGCCATGCCCTAGCAAGGCAATTGTACCTGGCTGTTCAGAAATACCTACCACAGTTTTCCTTTTAATGGGCAGGTGGCCTGGGAGAGGCTAGGAGAGCTATTTAAATTAAAGTAAGCATTCCTATCGTGCTGTTTGTTTTAGAAACTGAGTCAAAAATCCTTCATCTACAGCTGGCAGATTACCTTCTCCTGATTCCAAGCCTGAACGGCCTTCCTCCAAGAGATTTCTTTTGATGAAATTGCTTAAGCTTTTGAAAAATTAGAACTGATAAGAAATAAGCTCTCAAGCCCTGTACTGCACAGCTGAAAGTGCCACAGGCTATTGCATGCAACCTGCAAGGAGGGATCTTTGTCTGCAGCAGGGCTATTGCCATGAGGCTGCCCCATCCCTATGACCACAGAGAATACCCACTCTTGGTTTGGGCACAGGCTGGATTTTCTCCTCCTAAGATTTGTCAGCAGACCTGATTAGTATTGCTAAAAAGTCCTTCAGCATCAGTAATGATTTATGTTAGAGACCCTCAGTGATTTCCCAAATGGTCTGTAAATCTTTTCTGCAGATAACACCGACACAGGACAGTAATCACTGGCAATAGGTAATGCCTGCAGCCATGCCCTGCTCCTACAGCACCTGCAGCTGGTCCCCATGCCTAATCCCTTCGATCTTCCTCAACCAGGTCCTGCTGGAGAGCTGGAAGGAACTGCATTAACTCACCAATATGGTCCTGGTTAAAATAAACCCCACTTTTCATTAATGCTCTTCATTTTGAATTGACACTTCCATGGCATCATCGTTTCTAGAGCACCTAACCAAAAGCTGCTTTCTGAATTCTCAAGCAATGTTATTAGGCAGATAGCCACAAGCAGCTGGTCAATTTGGTGCAATATCACCCCATTCATCTCATTCAGCTGAAACTAGCCGAACCTTTACTGGAACAGATGCAGTCCTCTGTGCTGAATGAAATGCAATTAGACTCCTGATTGTTTTCTGACTTTGGGACAGAGTAATGAAATAGTAGCAGAAGCAGATCAAATTGGGCATTGCACTCAAAAAGGAAAAATAAATTCTTCTGTTTGCAATAAACATATTACATATAAGTGCAAAATATGACTTTTTTCTTGCTTCAAATAAACCCACATATCCTCCCAGACCTCACACTAAGACAGCTACTCAAGGGAAATGCTGAACAGACTCAAGTAATAGCTCTATAATAAAAAATAGATCTGCAGACAGAGCTGGCTGTGTTCAGCATCATCAGAGCCCTTCCTATTAATTATTTATATAGCACTATAGATTAGCATAGTATTTCACAGAAATAAATATGAATAAAAAAGAAAGAAGTCCCATCTCACTAACACAGGGCAATGGCTGAAGCTTGGCTCACCTTGTTAGGAGTGGTGAGTGGTCTTCACCAGGTAGTTGGAATTACATAATTTGTATGTCACATTATATAAAAAAAGTCATAAAAGAAAAGAAAGTCTTGGAGGAAATGGGAAAGGAAAGGAAAGACAGTCTGTGAGCGTTGAGAGTTGCCCATTGATCCAGGCCTGGTTAACATCTGTTCAAATCAGTTTTGGCACAGGGTAAATAGTATGAGTGATTTTAAAATCCCAGTAAGGATTTGACTAACTTTAACCCGTATACTCGTTTTAAGATCTGACAAGTCAATAATGTAAATTCTTTATAATCTCTACACTATAGCATTAATGAATTTTCTATTAAAATTCTGTTAAAAACCTGTG
Source organism: Cygnus atratus (assembly GCF_013377495.2). Lineage (NCBI taxonomy): Eukaryota > Metazoa > Chordata > Aves > Anseriformes > Anatidae > Cygnus > Cygnus atratus. Next base: position 2,041,447 of record NC_066365.1, read on the forward strand.
AAGTGGGCTGAAATCCTCAGCACACAAAAATCAATGAACACTTTACTGGGATTATAAATGCATCACTGTGTTGTGTTTTAATATTGTCCCCTTTACAGCAGAAATTTGTGCTCCAAACCAAAAAGATAAAATTGAAGAACCCAGAATCCTGCTCTTGCACTGATGCTGTCAGTGAAGTTAGGCTGCTCATCACCTCTTTTAAATTCAGTTTTTCTATCAGAAAAATAGTGACTAGCTACTTCCACTAGCCTTATGATGGTTACTGGGATTTACAATTTCATAGTAGTGCTATGAAGATTGCATTGGCTTTGAAGATTGCCAAGACTACCTCGGGCACTGTCAGATGTTTTCTTAGCATAGATTTCAGGGAGGAAACAAGAGCAGGAAGAGGCAATCAAACATCCCATCCTGAGAACATCTGCTTCCAGTGGAAAGAAATGCTGCTTTGCTTGCTTTCTTTCTTTCTTTTTTTTTTTTCTACACATCTACAGCTGGAAAGCAAAACTACTACTTTGTAGTCCTCCAACTTTCCACAGACCACCAGCAAATTGCTGCACAGAACAGCTTGGGAATGAACCTCAGAGCTGTATAACTGCAAAAGCATTAAAGACAGATGTTAGGAACAGAAATGTATAAATGCATTAAAAGACTTCTTGGTATTAACAAGTATCTACCAAAGAACCTTTAGAAAACTGTCTTGAAGTGAAAAATACAGGGGAAAGCTTCATCGAATCTTAAAATAATTTGGGACGGAAGCGATTTATGGAGATGATTTATTCTAAACCCCTGCTCAAAGCAGAGGTAACTTGAAAGACAGATCAGTCCATGCAGGGTCTTGTCCATGCCTGATTTTTGTATCTCAAAGGACAGAAATTCCCCAGCCTCTCTGGGCAATCTGTCTCAGACAAAAACACTATTACTAAGCAGTGTATATAAACAACATACGTAGGAAGATTTACTCTAACATAATATCTACACTTAAATATTTGCATATATTTTGTATCTGCAGTATATACAAATAAATAATAATGTATATATAGGCAGCATATATATATCTTATGCCCACACACATGAAAGAGAGAAAAAAATGCAGCAGTGGCACTACTACCCAGCACTAGATTCCATTCCCAAATGAATGATGACTTTGAGTAATGGAAAGTTAGCCCATTTTTGACAAGATTCTCAGTCATATCCTTCAGATGGCGATGGGGCAATGCAACCTTGGCCGTGTAGTCCTGGGATGCCTGCCACTGGCACATCCTCCCACATCAGAAGTGCTTCCCAGAATGGTTCTGGGGAAATGAAACAATTCAGGATGACAACAAATTATAGATACATTGAAAAGCAGAAATACCTAACTCTCCCTCCTTCACTTGATCTCCTTCCAAACTGTGGGAAGTAATACATCCTTTTTCACCCATCCTCCACATTGTGGAAAGACTTTGTAGTAATTTGGGATTAGACTCCTCCACAGCTCAAGTTAGTGGAGTGCCCCACAGGATGGGGACCCTGACCACAGAGATCCCTGCCATAGAGGTGGGAACTCCAGTTTCTAAGATCTTGAGTTTTGCTTGTTTAAAAAAAAAACATTCATTATACTGTCTCTGGAAGGCCACTTGCATGCCCAGGACCCTGAATGATATGTTGGGCTTCCTACTACCCAGTGGGCTAATGCAAGTCTTGGGCCCATCCTACGCTTCTCCTGACGTTCTCAGACACCTTCAGCAATTTCTGGGAGGGGCCCTGAAACATCTGCAAAAGTAAGGAATTTTGGTTCATTTTTGTGGAAAATATGTTTAGAGATGATATAAGGACATTTTGACTATTTTAGGTTTCATCCTAAACAATGTCTGTTTCACAAAATGTTAGGATTTTCCTCCAAAAACAAATTTTAGGTTTTCACCAGCTGTTCACACAGACACTAGTCTCTTCCTTAACAAATGCTCTTCATATCCCTAACACTACTAGCTGTGGGGTGAGCAACTTCACAAACAAGAGGTGCACCTGTAGGGTGGTGACTGGGTATAAAATGCTAGACAAAGGTTAAGGGCTGCATCTTAATTCCTTTAATTAATCCATTATTTGGTTTCACTAAAATTTCCACCCTGTGTTTTCCAAGAAGGGGTTCACCTATCCCTTTACCTGCATATGCACACACATATGCAGAAGTAGCACATATCTGTCTCACTATTAACAGCCCCCAGCACTGACTCCATTTGCCTCACTTTCTCCCATAAGTATGAGATTAGATTTTGTTGGCTCGATTAATATGGCATCTGTCCTCCGCACCCTATAAACCATCATACATGCAACAAGGGCTTATGTTCTCACAGTAGTATTGTTCCACAGATCTTTGGGTTAGGAGTAAAGCCTCCGTAATTACTTTGGACGACTTTTTTTTTTTTTTTTTTTTTTTAACCATATCTTGGGAACACTCGCTACCATGCTTTAGTGTTGTTTTCACTTAGCTTAGTTAGATTTGGAGTTCTGGTCCCCCAAGAAACACCTTCTACCTCAGCCTGGCCTGCCCACGCTTGGCATCAAAATCAGAAAAAGTCATTCTTTTACCTTCTCTAAGGATTTGATAACCTCTTCACTTTCCTTAGCCAGAGGTGTTTTGACCTTTAATTAAAAGGAAAATTTGTTGTCTTCCATTCAGAAGGCAGCAAATAATGAACTCATTAAAATGAGGTTAGTGTTCAGGCCTTAGAGCAATAAGAGCTGAAGTCTCATTAGCAGCTAACAATCCAGAACATAGCACATAAATAAACCTAATATGGCAGAGCAAAATGCCTTGGTGCATTAAATTTGAGCAGAATCAAATGTTTACAGTCAATGATGTCTGGGGCATGAAGTTTTAATGTACTTAATAAAGGAAAGCAAATTGCTTCCTATTAGCCATGAAATGTTACTGCAGAAATCGCCCCAAAAAGTTTATTATGTAAATGAAGGATAGAGTTATAATTAACAAGGACATAGCAGGAAAATATCACTTCTGCTTAATAGATATACCAATTATGAAGAATAAAGACACGACAACTTCAAATCTACAAAAGGTAATTATATGGATTAATGTAAGATACTGCTGAATGTAAATGCAATATAAAGAAGAAACTGTATCTTATAGATGTCACAGAGAGAGGCCTTATTGACAAAACAAAGAATCAATTAATAAAATGAAAGCCACAAGTTTTGAGAGATTCCTGGCAATTAAGTTTTTGTATTTGAAAGAACAACTTGCAATACTTAAGAAGAAAAAAAAAAAGCTATTTGGTTAACCTGGGACTGAGACATACCAGCTTGTCCATGTGCAAACATGCTCTGTAGTTCTTTTCTTGGGAAATGATAATTATTTACCATGGTTAATTTAACTGTTCAACAAAACAGCAATGGTGAGTTACAGCTATTGATTTACTGCAACTCTATGCATTCAATGGCAAAATGCTAATTGCATTTTCACAAGCAAATAGCCATCCTCTACTTACAACTCTTTTAAACCCCAGTACTTGGAGCAGAGGGAATAATCCCACTGACTCTGAGGAAAAGATGTATATTGGCAGATAAGAATTAAATACTGTGGGAAATGGAAATATCCAGGCAAAATCTTCTCTACAAGATAAGATTTGTCATGCTTTTTTTCCCACATTCCTCTCTATGAATCTCTCTTCTTCCCCCAAAAAAATTGTCAGAGTCCCAAGATCACCACATGAGGGGACAGGGATGGGGACGGGTGAGCCTCTGGGGAAGGAGAGCTGCCAAGGGGAGCCGGGGGTGGCATGGCAGGACCCAGGCAGAGTGTGAATAGCTGTATTTGCACCTGGTCTTGGGTGTGATTTCCAGCTGTTAAAATTCAATAATCCTTCTACATCCTGCAAAACCCTTCTGTAAGTGCATTTAGAATACAATAAATACCCTCTACATCTCGAGTCCCGGAAAGGTTTCTAGCACCGGATGACAGGGACACACAGATCCTCCAGGCTGCACCATCCAGGAACCCCAGAGACGCCGTTCCTGCCCACGCAACAGCTATCCTTGCTTCAGCATTACAAACAAACAGGCAAACAAGCAGACAAACAAACAACCTATGAATGTGCAGGAAGGCTTATGAAAGAAAGTTGTCTGCTCTTTTCCAGCCACAGCACTTTTCTATGCTGTGTGCTGTTAAGGGCTGTACTCGCAGGAGACAAAGTTTTCATTATTTACTCTAGAAAATTACCAGTGAGAGTGGTGTGTCAGTAATTAGCAATATTGTTTGAAAATATATATTAATTAAAATAGGCATGATAGACCCTAATTACCTAAATGGTTACTGGTTTTGATATTAACGATATGGAAGAAATTTCCCCTTCTCTACAGACAGGCAAGCAGTGACAAAATGTTTGGACTCAGTTGACAATATCTTCTTAGAATTAAAATGGGGTGAGGTCATGAAAATGAAGTTTAGCCACATATCATCTAAGTTAATATGCGTATATGGAAATTGCAATAAAACCAAGACTTCAGGAGCAAGGCAAATCCAGTCTGAGTGACAGGTTTGCCCTTTAGACAGAGAAAAATTCTTGACACACTGCAGGTTACAGGATTTACATCTTAATCCTAACTCTGTGTTTTTAATGAGACCTCGCTGGGATGGAAGGCTTCTGCCTATCTTCCAGTTTTGTGATCTTATTGAGACGTGAGTGTGAGGGAAATTGGAGAGAAAAAATAAAGTGATATGATGTTTGTTTCACATACTTTCTTGTACTATATGTTAAGTGATAATAATTTCTCAAGGTGATCTTTCTTCAAAGGAAAATTGAATTGATTTTGCTTAGCCCATCAGTCTTTCTCAGCATACATAAAATGCTCTACATAGCTTGGAAAATTATGTTCTAAAATATAATGACTCAGATTCTATGCTTATGACCTTAATGTTGTCAGTTTAGTGCCAGTTTTTATCAGCTGGGGATTTTCCTCAATGTTTTAACCAGCAGTGGTGTAAATGTCCAAGGTTTTATGTTTTGGTGACTATTTAGTTGTTATGTAGCATGCAGATAGACTGACGTGAAATTGTCACAGGAGTGAAATAATCAATTTATTAAATACCTTGCAATACAAGCTGGAAACCATACCACTATCTTAACATGCAATGCTCAAGCATACAACTTACCGCCGTTAGATTGCTTTATCCTTTCCTTTACCAATGTATGCAGCTATCACTGATAACCACTGTTGTTTTACATCTTCCTTAACACCCAACAAATGTTTCTATTTAAACAAACAAACAAGGAAGGAAGGAAGGCCACTTTCTGGCTATCTTTTATATTACACTCCTGAGCTGCCTGGCACCCAAATGATGCCATTACAGAAGGTAACTCTTAGCAAATGAAGATTTCTAGGAGACTTGTATTCCAACATGCATGGTGTCTAAGTGTACATTGTAATTAGCATGTGGTCAGTACTTTTAGGAAATTAATGGCCTACAACGAATGCTGACGTAGCTGCAGTGCAAAGGAAATATGAGAAATTGTGCCACCACAGACCTGTTTTGTTTAGCTCCAGTCTGGATTAACATTGCATAGGCCACCTATCTGCAGATCAGCCTCTTAACCCGCTGATTTACATTTACAGTGGACTGATTATACTTTTGGTCACAAGTCACTCGTTTGTTCTTTTCTTTCTTTCTTCCTTTCTTTCCTTCCTTTCCTTCCTTTTCTTTCTTTCTTTTTTCTTTTTCTCTTTCTTTTTCTTTCTTTCTCTTTCTCTCTTTCTTTTTTCTTTTTTCTCTTTTCTTTCTTCTTTCTTTCTCTTTTTTCTTTTTTCTTTCTTTTCTTTCTTTCTTCTTTCTTTCTTTTTTCTTTTTTCTTTCTTTTCTTTCTTTCTTCTTTCTTTCTTTTTTCTTTTTTCTTTCTTTTCTTTCTTTCTTCTTTCTTTCTTTCTTTTTCTTTTTCTCTTTCTCTTTCTTCCTTTCTTTTCTTTTCCCTTCTCTTTTCCCTTCTCTTTCCTTTCCTTTCCTTTCCTTTCCTTTCCTTTCCTTTCCTTTCCTTTCCTTTCCTTTCCTTTCCTTTTCTTTTTTCTTCCTTTCTTTCTTTCCTTATACCAGTAGGTTGAGCAAAAAAATGATGCTATTTTCCTGTAATGTTAAGTGAAATTCCTAATGAACATATGAAATGTAATCTTTTCAAATGAAAGGAAACATTAGGTGGACTTGGACTGTGTGTAAACCACTGCGTTCACTTTGTCTTTGAACTGTGCAAGAACATGAACATTCAATCAATAGAAATGTTATTAATAGATAATGGGAAAAGATCTCAAGAGCCACATAATGGAGACATGGAAAATTGATGAAAATAGAGCTTATAACCCATTCAACATTGGCAAGACCAATAGGGAGATAAATGCACTATCCATCTTGCATATGTAGCACGTCCAGATTATGTGGGCTGGTGATTCAAAGCAGACATCTGAGCAGCAAGGACTATCTTTAGAAGCAGTTCAGAGCTGACAACCTAACAATAGAGGTAGATAGCTCATGCAGACTAAACCACTATCTTCTTCTCTGTTGGTTGGAAATATGTCCATGAAAAACTGGGTAGGTGATGAAGACCTTTTCCTCTGTTTTGTTTAGACTAGTCTTATCTTTTTTGTGAAGAGAATAAAAATAATCAGGGATTTAATTTCAGACATGAGAAAAATGGACGTTACTTCTACCATAGGTTAAAATTGGAGTTTCACACTTAATCCTGAATTAGGTCTTAAGAAACAATCAAAAATATTTCTGCAGGTAAGTAAATCCTAATGCCTCCACATCTGGATGGCAAGCAGTATTCCTAATTTTACTTTGTAGTTTAAGCACATTTTATCAAGCCTCATTAATAATCCAAAATAAGTGTGACTTAGAGATTTAGTATATTGCAGACTCTCAATTGGCTGGATTCAAGTCCTGCCATAGATCATAGCAAATAACATGTAGTATCTTTGTCCATGTTATAAAACCATCATGTACCTCAGTACTTAGATACTATTACTAGCATCGCTAGATCATCAAACTCTGATGCAGAAAATTTTAGGCTAACTGTAACAGTCTAGGGAGGAAGGAAGGAAGGAAGGAAGGAAGGGAAAAAATAAGAATGACCCTAAAATAAAATGTGAAACATTTAATAAGATCTTCTTTGTTGTATCTCCTCAGCTGGACACAATTTTTAAAATGAGGCATACAAAAAATTAATATTCATTTTTCTAAATGCATGTTAATTTCTTATTTATTTCAGGCTTTACTAGAGACTCAAAATTTACTGCGCACTCAGGTTGCAAATTTTACCTTCAACCTTGGATTTTCAGGAAAATTTTACCACACAGGTAAGAAGGAACTTCATGCTCTCAGGTAGCTACAGATAAATAGGTGACAGGATTTTAAACCTAGCTTTAAACATGCCCTTTTTAAATAAAACAATAACCCAGTGGCGCAGTTGGCAATCTGTGCTCCAGTATTTTAGCATCCAGGGTCTCATTCACTGCCCACTGGAACAATGGTAGGCTGTGGATGAGGTTCTTAGGAATATGTAGATGTCATTGGTGCTTTTCTGAAAGACGTGTGGTAGTAAACCTTAGGGTTATAAAGGAAGCAAAGGAGCTGCTAAGATCTCCATAATTCTGCACAATGAAGGACAGCAGAGAAGACATACTAGGGTTTTACCACGATGGCAGGTATGATGAAATATAAAACACTGAAAAAAACGTCTCATAACCTTTAAAGAGGCAGAAGTATTTTAATGGGATAAATATGATTTTGCTAAGACTAAAGGTAATCTAGCTCAGCAGTCTGCAATTGGGAGGGATGACAAAGGTAGAATCATTTGATTCAGAAATTCATTCTTATTGCAAGAAAAAGGAAAACAGGATGAAAAGAAATTTGTATTAAATGGATATTGAAACCCTGCTACCTTTGTACTGCACGCAATAAAAAGTTGCACACAAGCACCATGTCTCTGTGAAGATTAGGTGGTTTTACATCTCCTATTTATGACTCCTTTCTCTCTGTTGGTCCATTTCTCCATAGTGTAATGTCCCCCCTTTGGTTTTTTTTCTCCTCTCTCCCTTCACCTTCTCCCTAGGACTTTGGTGCAGCTCCACTCAAGCTTCCTTCTGCTGTTGCTGAGCCACATTGCTCCCTAGTACTGCCAAGGCAAAAAAAAAAAAAAAAAGACATTTTTTTTGCAGACTCACTGCAATGGAAACATCTACTGTCCTTCTCCTTTCCAAGCCTCGTACTGTACCCTTCCCACCTTTGAAGACCAACTCCAAAATTCTCAGCTGTCAACACATTCAGCCACATCTAATGACACTCCTTGCGTGAGTGATGCTAGGGAGGCCAAGAAGCTTATTTAAAGGAGAGGTGGAGGCACTGGAGCAGCAAGAAGATGAGAGAAGTTTAAAAGCTAAGAATGACACAGTCCAAGCTCTAACAGGCCACAAGGTAGCTGTAAAATAGGGCAGCCAGGTGAATGTCTCCCACTGCAGGGTAGGTGCAGCAATACTCCTTTTTTCACCAGTATTTGAATGCGATCCAGGTGAGCCCATCCACCTCTTATGTCTCCATTTCACTACGAATTAGAAGAGTACAAAAGACCCTGGGAGAGGGGGAGATGAGTAATCTTTTGAAGGATAAGTAGAGAGAAGGAAACCAAAATTATTTATTAGTATCACTGTTGCTCTCAGGCACCACTGAAAGTCCAGGATGTTTTCCCCTCATGCAGACACATAATGCTAGGCAACTGCTGCCCAGGAAACCTTACAGACTAAAGATGTAGGTTGCAGAGTCTGAGAAAAATGAGAGGTAGAGAGAGATGGAATTACTTGCCCGGAGTCATATAACAAGCCAGTGGCAGACCTGTGATTATAGAGCAACTTCGGAGACAGACCTTCAGTATTCTGCTCACTTCATCTTGACCTGCTTGTATAGTTATTCCTTCTGGAGATTAATTGGACATACACGTAATACAGCAAAATAAACAAAAATAGCCCAAGGCTCTGAGCCACTCTAAAGCAGGAAAGCAGGACGCTGCTCTATTGTGGCCATCTACAGAGTAAAGCTGGCATCAGTCTTTTCAGTGTCCACCATGGAGAAAGATAATTCAAGGAAGGGAGGAGGTGGGAAAGGAAATAATTTATTACAAATATTACAACATCCTGAGCAGTGGCTGGCACAAAATATGCAGCCTTCCTACCAAATCAACCCCCTGACCTTCCCATAGATTTTTTCTTTGTCAGTCCCAATGGCTTTCATATGCCATTACTGTTTCTTAGTGAAGCCTGTTCCTACCAGTCCACAGGTTTGCTTGCCCAGCTGATATAACACTGACCAATTTCAGATTTACTGCTGCTGTAGAGAGAGAAAATAGGCAAATGTGCAAGTGTGTGTGTGCTCCAAAGGATCTCAAGGCTTACCAAAATAGCACAAAACTACTTAATGAGTTGAAGCATGCCATTGCCTCCATTAAGGGACATGCTGCTCTCTGTACTCAGTGAAGCATCTGAGATTTTAAGTGAGCACTTCATTTACAAGTCAGTGGCAGCATTTTGTCATATCAGCTTAGCGGAACGATTCCAAAGTATTCTCCATGCAATATACAATTTATTGACTCATTATAAATAAAACATGTAAAGGTATTCTTTAATTACTGTAAATGTAGCTTGTTTACCCAGAGAGGCTTTTAGTATCAGGTATTCAACATGCTTTATTAGCGCACTGAGATTGCTGTGCCTTATTGACTTCCTTAATGTGTGATTTTGCTCTCCTTTCCTTGGATCATTTTAAAACTACAGGAGGGAGATGAGCATGGGAATGTGTTGGCAGATTAAACAGTTATACATTTTCATCAAAAGATGTTGCTGACATCTGTACTACAAATACCAATCCTAGTTGGTATGCCTTCATACCGGTACAACTGAAACATTAGCGTCACTGCTCCTCATCTTAATGCCACCAATGTTTTCTTCTGTAGCACAGGTAAACTAAGCACTGTAGACATGACACTGATCGCAAAAAAAGAAAAAGAAAAAAAAAAAAGAATAGAACCTCTTGGTTATACTGTTTTAGCAAACATCTTCCTCTTGTTTATGCTGTGGCAATAGAAATTAAGATGTTCGCAGGATTTGCATTATTTGTATTTAAGATTTCTAAGATTATTGATAGCAACTCCAAACTTAGTTTCAGTTTTGAGCTCAAGAGACCTCTAAGCTACAGTTGTAGCTTTAAAATGTAGTATTATTTATTATGTGCAATCAAACTTTGAATTATTACCTACCTCTGCAAAGTGCATACTGTCTCTCAAAGTAGATATATGTTCACCTCCTTGATTGTAGACCTGTTGCAATTTTCAGATTTCATATAAAAATTAAGACAGGAAGTCACACAGAGAATACTGATTATACAAGAAATTAAAACTTCACAATTCCTTGTTTTGCTTTCAATACTTTGAATAAAGGATTGGGAAAAAATATTCAAACAATATAAGCACTTAATAAATGTTCCATTAAACCCTTGAATTTTTTAAATACATCTACTTAAGAATTTATAAAAATTAAAAAACATTTTTTTAAAGGCTTGTGAAGAAAATTATCCTCCAAAAAGTGAAATCTCCATGAAGTGTTAAACTTCAAACCTTTCTGTTCCAGTTCTGCCATTACAGGGGGCTTTTGTTTGTATAAACTTGAAAGTGTTATGCTTTACTTTGTTTTACCTTTGCTATAATAATATAATAATAATAAAGAAAAACATAAATTGCAAATTTTGATGAATTGTATCTAAATTCACAAATAAATTAGTAGGGAAAAAATGTGATATTAGAATAATTTATTTCAAGAACCAAACTCTACTTTAAATGATAAGATATTAAATTATCCATTGACCTAAATCCTATGTCAAATGATCATAGTTCTTTATATACTTGAAATATGCACTTTTTTTTTCTCTTCATCCCTACCTTCAGTTTTCTAGCTTTGGGTTACCAAAGTGCTCTTCAATGGCTACACAGACTCTTACCCTTTTCTCTTCTTCCTGTTTTGAAACCCTACATTAAGTTTCTCCCCTCTGATCACATTTCCCTGGGTGGGTGCAAGTGAACCACATACCCCAAGAAACAAGAGAGCAGTCATTCAACAGATGCACCATACAGAAGTTTTGCATGATGGAACAGACAGGACAGCCATCGGTCCTTTCTTCTCAGTAAGGAATTACCTAGAAAACAAGGTTGTTTTCTCTTTTCCAGAAGCACTCCCATCCATGGGAGCAACTTTATGCATTCTTAGAACTTGCAGAGTGCTACAGGGGGGAGTAAATTGATTCAGTGACACTGGGAGAAGTAATGCTCTCCTTGTGTAGCACCGTTCTTCAAAATGCATTTGCAGATGTGAAAAAGAAAGAGCTGAAGTTCATGCACATCTCTATGTGTTCCTGCTTCATACCACAGAAGTAAACAGTGACTTCTATGGAATATTTTCTTCCAATGAGTTTTGCAAACATTGAAAGGCTTGTAAAAAGAAAGCTATGTTTGCCTCAGTAGACTGATGTTGACAATTATTTCTTTGGAGCTAAATAAAGGTATTTAAATTAAAATGATAAAGGAGCAAGACAGGAGGCTGCAATAAACTGAATATCGTTCAGTAATTTGAGGGTGAAGTTAGTGAAATGTAAATTTGCCTTCCCAATTTGAAAAAGCACTGGAGACATATGCTGCAGATGGTGGAAGTAGCACTGTATAATTTCTCAAATGGAAGGTTTGCTTTGTTATAACCACACATGCTTGCTTCTGCCTGAAGCAGATACTCTTCACTAACACAGGAATTTTTATTCTTTTTACTTAGAGATTAAATGTGGCAATAATGGAACACTGAACCATAGGAAACAATGTATAGAACCCTTTTGCAATTAGTTACTTGTTTTTTACCTAATCGTATTTGAAACTATTGCAAACTTCTTTCACATTTTACCAGAAATGATCAGATTTCAGTTTGCTGAGGTTTACGGGGTAGCTATAAGTGAAATTGGGTTTTAGCAGGACTCTGGTACACAGCACTCTGCAATGCCATCCTGGCCAGCTACAGCTGTGCAGTACCCACCAGGACCAAGGCAGGTGGGTACAAGTCCATCCAATCCTCCATCTTCATGGGGAGCCTGAACTAAAAACTTGTGTATTACATAGAACAACAATCCGCCCTTAAAATTAAATTCCTGTTAGAATTACTATCAATTATCAGAGCATCAGGAATAGAGAGTCTGCTGGCACACATAGTATTTCTTATTCCTCCTGTGATATGCTATATCTTGTCCGTAGCATGGTGAGAAATCAGAGCCAAAGACATCAGGTTCTATAGCAGCTTCTGTCTTGAGGGGAAAAACAAATAATATTAATAATAGTATGGGCATTTTCTGCTGTTACTTTTCTATTCCTTTTTTTCTTTTGCAGGGACTGAAGAGGAAGATGAAGGCGATGACCTGCTGTTGAGATCTGTGGATGAGTTTTGGTGGTTTCCCCATATGTGGAGTCACATGCAGCCTCATCTTTTCCACAACGAGTCGTCACTGGTGGAGCAGATGATCCTCAACAAAGAATTTGCACTAGTGAGTAAAAGTTACCAGAAGTTTCACCTAGGATACCTTTATATATAACTTGGAAAGCATAGTTATAATGTTTATTTAGCATATATTGTTTATTAAGCGTATATTGTATGTATGCTTACATAGGTATAGAAATAAGGCTGCAAGATTGGAAAGCCAGCCCCAAAAAGCCTTCCATGACTCAAACTTGGGCTGAATTTTGCCATAGCCTTTTTCTCTGGCACAGGCTTTCTGGAGAGGAAGCAGCCCATCAGCCAAGCAACCTTGCAAGAACATAGGGAAGAGAAGCAGTGAAATCTCAGCAGATGCCAGTGGCCTTTTGAGCTTTAGGAAGGGGATTATAGACAGGTTATCAGCTTCCTGAAGTCTGGTGCAAACATCTTCAGAGGTGAGGGAGAAAGTTCCAGTGAACTTTGTGAAATGTTATATACGGTTTGTGAGAAATCTTGAAGCTAATGAGGTAAATAAGTGAAGCTGCTGGATTTCAGAGTGCTTTTTTTAGATGATCTGTTTGAAAATACGCTTTTTACATAGCTAACCTGTTACTAATGTTTATAGATAATGATGTTTCATTTTTGCTTGTTTGTGTTGTTAACTTACAAGAGCCATCGTTCTAGCACTGCCCAGAGGTCAGAGTGCTTGTACTCAGAGGTCATGTGGAAACCATTTAGAGTCCATTCAGGGTAATTCTACTGGGTTATGCAGCATGACAAAGAAAGCTAAAGTCTGTAAATGCTCTCTTTGGAAAAGACACTGTGGTCCTTGACAAGGCACAGGAATGCCAAGTAACCAGTGCTACTCAAAAGAGCAGATCAACACGGTGTGGTTTTCTCTACTGCTTAGGGAACAGAGATCTCAGCCCTTCACAGCTCAGAAAGGCCAGCCAGAAGCTGCCCCTTACCCCCATCCCTCACATAAGCCAAGATGGATCAGGAAACCAAGCAAAGGCAGATGCCTAAACAAGCAGTTGGAAGAAATTTATTCCCTTGTTTATGAAAATATTTTCCTAACAACCTTTAAAGCACATTCATTAAAAATGGCTTAACTGTTTTCTCTTCTCTCCAGACTTCCCCCCTTCCCATCTCCTTCTTCGTAGGGTATTAGCACAGAGGTATTTTGGATGACTTTTCCTTTCCACAGGTCTGTGTTACTGTCAGTTTTCATTCCTGGCATGGCCTGTTCATTCTTTTTGTGTGACCTGGGCAAGCTGCTGCAAAGAGTCCTAAGGGAACTAAATATAGCTGAGATTTTAAATGCAAGAGTAATTTTTAAATAATCTGTATCTCAAATACACATTGTCCGTTCATCATTAAACCTATGGGGAAATTCTACTATTTTCAGGCAAAGCGATGCCTTTTAGGTCAAACCACCTTTAGGAGTAAAATCTATAGTGTAGTCTGAAAAGAGGGCTTGTAAAACAGTGTTTGCAATTTCAGCTACAGAAAGATAAAGCCCATCTCCCTATCATCACTGAAGGGTAGAGTCTCCTTAGGGTGCCTATAAATAAGGGGCTGATGTCAGAGGACGGCTGCTGTTATTACAGCTTTATTTCCTGCTAACATTTGGACAGGGGTTGTACCAACCTCTCAACCTTGAATCGATACGAGCTGTGCAATTTACTTATGAGAACAATTCTTTTCAAAAAGCTTCCTTTGAAGTCCACTCTGTGGGAGAAATTTGTCTTCCTGATAACATAGGTCCCAGCCATGACTCTGGAACAGTTTTGTACTCTCCCCTTCTTTCCCATCCTCATGTCTTATTTGGGAAAGGAGTTCCCTTTTCTACAGCTGCACTTCCATAAGTCTTCCAAAATCAGTGCAAGCTCCTTATTATTCTTTTACTTCACAGCACAGATCCAAATTTAGATTACGGGTTCAGAACAGTACACAGAAAGTCTGCTTGGTGTTATACATCTTATTTGTGCTCTATTATCTTTATTTAGCATTATACTCAGGGGAACACAGCTTGATGTTCATACCATTTTCTCTTGCATTTCCTATTTATTGACTGTATCTCCCCACCTCCTGTTTTAGCTGCAAGTAGAGAAAACACTTTATCAGTTTGTGCAAGGGAAGTTGCAATAATTACTTGGAAGTATGATCACATTCATTCTTCAGCTGATGTATTTATTTGTTCATTTTTTAAACACAGTAAGAAGGTAATGGGGTCTTCAAGATGGGAGAACAAATCATTATACCTGAAAAAGAACAGTCAAGATTGATTTAACATTAAAAAAAAACAAAAAACCACCACAGAACAACAACAAAAAAATCTGTTCATTAAGACCTGTCAGCTCCTCCTGGCGTTTTCATTTTAGAAGAAACATATCACACTGACTGGAAACCTGGACTTTAAGGGCCTGGACTTTAAGATCCAAATCTCATCACAGTCAGCAGTTTCTCCGTGCAGGGGAGTATGAGGCTCGGGAGAGATGTTGTTCACCGGGAGAAAACATTTTATAAAAGGAATGTTCTTCTATGAGTGCTGGGGATTAAAGTAAGCTTAACAAACACAAGCCAGTTTATCTGAAACATAGTATTTCATGGATATTATCATATGGAGCTACAAATGTACATAAGCACAATTTTTACTGGCTCTTGCATTTACACTAGGCATAATCTTCAGGTTGCAGAAGCTTGAGTATACATACAGCCTGCTGAATACAGGCAAGAAATGTAGGTGTTAGAGCTGGCAACTGGATAAAACACTCTTTTCCATTTTACACTGATATGTCTATTCCTCAAAGTGATGCTCTATAAATTGGGGGGTTATAACTGAAGCCTGCCTCAAACAGGTACATCACAAAACACATGCAGAAAGTCAGATATCTAAACAGTTTGTATACATCCAACTAGTTGCCAATTAGGTATCCAATTGCCTTGATTTGCCTTGATTTCAGTTATACCTCTGTGGAGCTAGGGCTTAATAAAATCAACAGTCTTTAAAGGATTCCCTTACTTGTGAACTGCATGCTAATTAAAGGAGACCACCTCTAATAAAAGCACTCTGAATGTTATGTGTCACAGAGACATACACCATTCCTGCTGTTCCACACCTAGCTGGTGAGAGGAAGACATTTTCTGAGATCTTTTGTAAATGCTATTGCCCCACTGCTCTTCACCTGACAGGAAGCACGGGAAGTTTTGCTTACCTGGAACAGTGTCCTTGTAAAAAAATCCTTGTCCATGCATGTCTGAGCAGTGGTCCTGCAGCTGCCACCACCCATAGCTGCATCTCCACTGCCCTTGCTGCCACATCTCGTCTCAAGCATTCGCAATATCCTCAGCCTCAGAGGAGCATGCAACACCAGCAGAACATGCTATAAGAACAGGGAATAATGACAGGAAACAAACGCCTGGTAGGCTTTCAGGCCACCTCCCAGGGTGCTGCTATTTCAGAGGACATTTCACTTGTGTGGGGAGGAAGGCAGCCTGAAGCCTTCGTACTCCCCTATTAATTCAGTATGTTCGTACCTTCATTCTTCTCTCACTTCTTCTAGACAAAGAGCAAAGTCCCTTTCTGTAGATTTCTGTCTTCATCTCTGTTACCCATCAGTGCAGATTTACACCAGAAAGCCTAAACCATTAGACACTTCAAAACACAAGAGCTTTAACTCTGGTAAAGTAATTTGCAAACTACCCAGAACTTTGCTATCCTAATGTGTTAATACTTCTGTAAATGTGGATGGTATATCCACAGCTAAAGGAAAATTACATTTATTTTGATTATAAGTTTGTTTTGACATAATTTTTGTTGTTGTTTTGTTGTTGTTGTTTCTTCTTCTATTAGAGGAACCCAAAATCCTTTACAGATACTAATGGATTAAGCCCTGGATTAAGCTTTGCAAACTGATAGCATCTCAAGTACTATTATTCTTGTATTTTTATAGGCTATGCAATTGATACAGAGCTAAACAATTGTGCAAGCAGAAGTCTCTTGTAGCACATTCAGAAAATAAAACAAATCAAGTTCTGATTTTCACTGCCATCCTTTAATCACAAGATATTCTTCCTCGCCCTCTTCTGCATCTTTATCTTAGAAAAGGTAGAATATTTTTAATGCAAAGCCTGTAGCTCTTTATTTTGTCCCTTGATTTGTTTGCTCAGTAATTATCTTCTGTGCTCATTTGTGAGCACATACACCCAAAGCATGGTAGAGATACAGCAAAAATTATCATCAACTGTAAAAACGGAGCTATGATCTGATATGAACAAGTGAGATACACATACACAAACAAATCAATTCAGAGAGATACATATACAAAACAAACAAATCCATTTAGACCCTCTCTAGTATCCCTCCTTGGATTCAATTTTCTGTTTCTAAACCAACCAGATTCACATTAGCACTTCCTCAGCCTAAAACTCTTGAACTGCCCAAACCACAAAGAAACCATGGGCTTTTAATATACCAATTAAATAACAAGAATAAAAACACCCACGACCACATATGAAATGCAAAGCTCCTACATGTGATGAAAGAGTCTAATTTGTCCCATTATTAATATCTGTAGTTAATACTAGGAATTAGAAATGCTCACTAGAGATTGCCTCTAAAAATATTCTGAAAGTGTTCTGCATATATAGGATAATGTTTCCCTGTACAAACAGGATGAGATTTATTCTGCCTAAGGTTCTTCCTGAATTGTCGATCTTCATTAGTGTTTTTATCCATATCAGGAGCATGCTTTGGAACAAATCACTAGAGCTCCTCTCCTTTCTCAGCTTTTGTTAGTACCACACACAGACAAGGAGCAGACTTGGAACAGGAGTTGTGGTGGTACCTGGCAGACTGCTGTGCTGTCCCTTCCCACGTGGCTGCCAGTTCTGTATCTGACAGCGACAGCAGAGATCCCGCTTTGCTTAGACCCGACAGGCACCCTACAGCCACTTGCCAAGTGAGCACACAACAGAGATGCAAAACAAGTACCAACATACAGAGCTAGTAAGAGGTTTGTCACACTTTATTGCAAAAATACTGGGGTAGAACTAGGAGCCAGGATTCAGTTTGATAAATCCACAATTCTAAACTGACCTAATCCTATGACAGTAATCCATGGCAAAATATGTTTGTCCACAGCATGCTCCTCCACCATGTAAAATAAAAACAAGCTCTGCGCTCTCACAGCTAGTGCTCCAGCAGGCCACTGACCCCAGACAGTTTTGTTATAGTTATAGTCACTCAAACCTGACATACCCTTCCATAAAACTAAGAAAAATATTTTAGCTTTGCACAACTTAAAACCCCGTCTCTTGATAATAATCACCTTTTGTTTGGTGAATCATTTTGTCTAGCTAGAGAGGTTTTAAACAAGATTTTAACAGTTTAGAATTGAACTGAAATTAAAAGATGAAATGTTTATTCAATAAAAAATTATCCACAAACATAAACAACAAGAACAGAAATCATGTGTCCATTAAGGCTAGAATACCACACATTTTTATGATTGCTGACAAGCACATAGTGAAATCATTTATCAAATAAAAGAAACTAAGTATTTTAAACCTACACAGTAACATATAATCTCTTACAGAGAATCTCACCCATCTGCAGCAATATTGGAAATATATCCCAGTGCTAGGAATATGCAAAGCTTATGTAAATCTTAACTTTGGAAGATAACATCTTATGAAGTCCTACATTTATTCCATCATCTAGTGTTGAACAAAGTCAAAAATTTTAGCAAACTTGCCTGAGGTTCTATTAACTTTTTCACCTAAGAATTCTTTACATCAAAGAGAATCCTGCAGTTCCATTTACTGTATGAAAAGATCTACAGTAGACATAAGATTTACTGAATTAAAAGGTTAGTGTGGGGGGCTTTTCTATTCTCTCCCATGTAATGGGAGTAGTAGTAATGTCCAGTACCAGATGTTTCTGTAAAACAAATCAATGGTGGTCTTTAAAAAAATGAATGTCAGTTGTCTTATAGCACGTTTTTTGTTTTTGTTTAATTTTAGTTCTTATTGTGCTTCAACAAGGAAAAGTAATATTTGGCAGAATCAAAAACTGTGTCTCTTTCTCAAAAAAACATCCTGCTAATATAAATAGCCAATTTTCCTGGCACTGTTTTTTTGTGTGTTTTTTTTTTTTTTTTTTAATTAAAATTTCCAACATCTACTCACAGAAAAAAGGCTATAGGAACTCAAACTTACATTTTGAAACTACACCTACCCCTGGAAAGCAGTGCTAATTCTGCATCACCTGTCATCCATTCTTCAGCAGAGACTTTTCCAAATGCAGAACAAGTACACGCAGCACATGCTGACGTGGCGAATACAGCTTATTTCTGTACAAATAGGAAGGTCAAAAGTCTTCACTTGCTTGAACAGAGATGATAATTGAGAGAGATAAGCAGCCTTGGCAGATTGCTTCAGCCTTTCAGATCACCTGTGGAAGTACCTGTCTTGCCAATGGGCTCTGGGTAAGGAAACTTTGAAGTGTGTGCAGACAAGCCAGGCTGCACTGGCAGGACTGTGAATTTCCAATTCCCAGTGCTCTGGCTTGGGTGCATCAGCGTGAGTATGAGACGATGGCTCTCTGGGCTCTGCCACATGAATCAGCTGCTGCTGGGGATGGGCTGGCCACATGCAGGCATCAGAGGAAGAGTTGGGCTGGAATTAATCTAATCCATACACCATGTCCTCACTGGTGTCCAAAGGACATGAGGTGTGCTCCTGGAGAGCATCTTCTGGTCAGGTCTAGACCTTAAAACAAGGCAGGTCACGTGCTCTCAGAGCACTCCGTGATGCAAACCAAGACATGGGAAGAAGTAGAGATGCCCGAGGGAATTTTTGCCAAAATTGCAGCAACTATTTTAATAATATTCTCCCCTATCTCCCAGGTTGTAACAGTGATTCTCCTTTAATATTGAACTCATCCAGGCATCACTGCATCTTCAGCTTACGCTGTCACTTAAATTACAGTTGGAACTCAATGCACAAGAGAAATAGGAAAGCAAATTTAACCTGTACAAAAATAATGGCTGTGGTCCCAGCTAAAGCATGCTCAAGAATGTGATACTGTTCTTCTCAGTGCCAGAAAGGTCCAGAAGTTTTCCAAACTATGCAAATAAATGCACAAGGTCTTGAATGTAAAAATAACCTGATGAAATCTTGTAGGAAATTGTTCCTTAGAATAGACAAAATAAATACTCACTAATGGCATCTCCCATTTTGTGTGACAGTTTGGATCAAGTCCTTCTTGGAGTCAAATGTATGTTCCCTTTTAACACATTAGTTCTCAATCCTAAACTAAATTCAATAACAAAATAAGAAAAAGGAAACAGAGCAACAGAAATCAGTAAAAGAGGATATATATTTAATTTACCCAAGTAAATCGAACATGGAACTGGTCAAAGAAAATCTGATTATGCCTTAGTTTTTCCTTCTTAAAGTTGTATTGGGTGTCTGAGTGACTGACAAGTATTTATGTGATGAACTAAGTAGTGCCCAGGTTTATTCAGAGGCTAATTAGCTTTTTATATTGAGAACTTACAATATGCTGCCTTATTTTATTTGTGAATGGTAAATTACCATTTCACCATTCTGTTTCTACAGCAATACCAGCTGCAAATAGTAAGTAGATAAATAGGATTTTGCATGTATTCATCCAGACACCTACTGTTGGACATATTCACAGCAGTAGTCATTAGCTATATCTCAAGACAGTCTTGCTTTACATTTGTGTATACCCCCTAACAGGTTTTGGTGAAGGTTGGCAGATTCAAGTCAGTACACTATATCCAACTGTAAGCATCCTGTTATTAAATAGCCAGACTTTTCAAAATCCCTTAGATATAACTTATTCCTTTATACATGTTTAAAGAAAAGAGAAAAAAAGGAGTTGACACTTCTTGTACAGCTACTCATCATCTCACCCTTAAACTGACTAATGTCTTTCAGGTATGTAACATTAATAAGCAGAAATTATACTTTTCTCTCAGTAAATTACAGAAGAATGAGTTTGGGTTTCTTTTCACATGCCCCTCCTCTCCCCATCATCTGGTAACCTAAGATACTTACTAATAAGCAATGGATAATTTTAAGTGGTTGCATTATGTGGTGTATGAACAAGTGTTCCTCATAGGGTTAATTTAATTTTGTCAATGACCCAAAAGCCTTTCTTTGCAAAGTACTTGAAGATGCCCAGCAGAATCTGCCACTGCCAGAGTTAAAGTAATTAGATAAAGTTATTAGATAACATGGGCAAAAGGAAGGACAAACAGATTATCTCATTTTTAACCATTTTCAGCTGTATTAGTTATATATGAGCATAAAATGGCTGATGTAGCTGTTCTCCTGGAAGGAGAAGGGAGTGATTTTAGTGAGCCATAGGATAGCAAAAGAGAGGAAGTTTTGCAACATTGAGAGCTGAGGCCACGGACATTGTCCCACACCGTGTGGTACTGGGAGTAAAACAGATGCAGTAAACACCCAGAGCACAGAAAGTGATCCAGCAAGAGCCACAGCAGTGCGACAGCCTACAGATCTGGAGATCCCATGGGAGAGCTGAAAAGGGCTTGGAAGTTGAAGGGTGGGTCTGAAGGGGCAATGGAGAAGTGGCAGAACATAGCCTTTCTTCCTGGCTGGTGACAAAATTCTGGGTGCACTTCTGAACATCACTCAGACCAACAAAGTTAATGACCTGATCAAATAATTTGATCTCTTAAAAACATCCTAGTCTTTAGAGGTGGTTAACTGACCCCATCAGATGGGGTTTTCAGACAGCCCATGTGAATGGGAGAGATTAGGAGCAGAACAAAGGCAGGAGCTATTCGTGAGTGAAGGCACATGCCCAGCACACAAGTACACTCACATTCAAGTGACTTTCTTAATTCCTTCTGCCTGCATATAATCTCCTCACTGTTCCATCAGAATATACTTTCAAGATAGCCTATAGATTATATCCATGAAAATGCACATATTTCCTCATAGAAACTGAACTGAATAAATATGTATGAAACAAAAGATGTCTATCAGTCCAGCATTTTTGCTACTACCCTAATGCCATGGGAAAATATAAGCAGATTCAGAAGCTATTGGGGATATTTGGTTTTTGTTTGGTTGGTTAGTTGGTTTTGAATCAGCAAGGTATTTTGCTCTTACTCTGGTAACAGGAAACAAAAAATAAATGCCACAGCAACAAGTTTTTCTGCTTACTGCTCTAATGCCATTTGATCACTTACTAAATAACTAGCATCAACTTCCTGGATTACCTTTAAAAAGAACCAAAATAATAGGACATCTTAAAATGCACGCAATATGTAATCAACAGATAGGCAAACCTATTCCATATAACAGTAACACAATGTAATCCAAAAGGATTATTTATCATTCTGCAGTTATCAAACTGTAATTCCAGTTCCCTCCATCTCTCCCCCGTTTTTAGCGTGTGCTACATACAAATAGATGCAAGGCTGTCCAAGGACAACAGCTTCTCTGATGCTGAGATCTGCAGGGGAAAAAAAGAACTTTGAATAATTGCGTGTTCTTTTTCTGCTCCTAAATATATCCCTCCCTCTGCTGTTTTGCAGGAGCATGGCATACCAACTGACATGGGGTACGCAGTGGCTCCGCATCACTCCGGGGTCTACCCAGTTCACATCCAGCTATATGAGGCCTGGAAGAAGGTCTGGCACATCCGAGTGACCAGCACAGAAGAATATCCACACCTGAAGCCTGCACGGTACAGACGGGGCTTCATCCACAATGGCATCATGGTACACTACATTTCCATGCTTCATAGCAATACTACTTTAAGTGACTCAAAAGTATGCTATTTTTACCAAATGCTTCAAGTTTTACAGCAATCATTAAAATTCTCTGTGATCGAGGACTTGTAAAGATGCCAAAAGAGTGCATTTGTTATGCAGCCAGTTTAAAAAAGTCACACAAACTCAGGCAACTGCATATGTAATCCTCAGAAACTAAGTGTATTTGTAGCCCAATCAACTACCAACCATCAACTGAAGTATAAACGCATATTTTGAAATTCATTAAACTGCTTAAGACCTATGTTTCAAGGTCTGGTTCATCTTTATGCATGAAAGGATTAGAAACCTACCACTTGGGAAGATGAACAGGTGGAAGTAACCTCCTCCAGCAAGCATGGCACTCCTCTGGGGCCAAGGTTTCTTTTAGGAGCTGCGCTCCTAAAGCTCCCAAGAACCAGCGACCAGACATGTGCCTGACTCTTCCACACCATGCATTGGGGTGAGAAGAGAGAGGGCTCCTCATCTGCATACTTCACCTGCTCAAAGGGCGGGAAAATGTGCAGAATTATTTAACCCATCCTACCAGCCAGCGGCTTGGAGGAAAAACGTTAGGATGGACCTGATTGTGTGACTGAAATAGGTGACAGGAAACTGCAAAATTATATATGCATAAACTAAGAAATATTTGAAAGCCAGGTTCTGGGACCAAACAAAAGCCCCAGCTGATGCAGATATTGCCTGTGCATATAAAGTCTCATTTAGGGGATCAACATTTTGACAAAAGAAATATGTCTTAATCAAAAACAACAAGTTACTGCACAGAGTCCAATTACGATCGGAATAGACTCAAATTCAGCAATACATTTACACTTATTAAAACAGTTTGCTGAATGCAGACTTTGTTGCTTTAACCGAATAGAAAAGAAAATCAAAAACAGTGACTGCAGGGAAACAAAAGGCCTTGCCCAGGTGAATTGTGTCTCTGCATATATTAGGCAGTATTTGTAAGCCTTAACATTTGTTGTCTACTTGCTGCACCAGAGCCTTTCAATTGTAACTGGCTAATAATGTAACTAAAACATCTAGTTTTCCAAGATCCGTTTATTTCCCCACATCTGATAGCTTGCAGGTTTCTGACACACAGCCCCCTGATTGATGATGGGATGGAGACCCGACCTCAGGCTAGTCTCATGCAAGTGCTCCACCAGTCCTGAACACGTTTCACAAGCAGGAATCAGGGCTTCACTCATTTTCACACAATATGTAGTATAATATGTAATGTTGGACTGAGGAAAATGTAAAGCCACAGCTCATTTGGGGTCCATAGCCTTGAACAAATTCAGTTCAATGTGTCAAGAACTTTAAGATTAATTGCCTGCGATAGTGAAGATGGCCAGGAAGCACTATTTATCCTTTAATAAACTAACCTTGCTAAGGGAAGAAGAGAGGTTTAGCTCTTTCTTCCTCTTCCAAATGCCAGGAAACAAGCCCTTAATTATTACTGGATGAGCTGGCTAAAGCAGTCTGCATGAAAGCTCAGAGCATGTGATGCAGCTTTGCAGCTGTGATCTGGAAATCACATCTGCAGGACTGCCTTTGCTTACAGTGAGAGTATAGAAGGTGCACAAGAGGCCATAAACACGCCAGGTTACAGAGTGGGAAAGGCTGCAGCTTTGTTCGAGTTGCTGGAGGGATGACAGTGAACGTGCTGGGGTAAATTTGCAGAAATACATTAATATCACAATGGTGCTGTTGTTTTGTTCTCAGGTGCTCCCTCGACAGACCTGTGGCCTTTTCACTCATACTATTTTTTACAAGGAATATCCTGGGGGTCCTCAGGAGCTGGACAAAAGTATCCGAGGAGGTGAACTCTTTCTCACCATTCTCCTGAATCCAGTAGGTACCTTCTTTTGCAGTTTTTGGATGCATTGGGTAATAAGGAGGAGGGAGGGAGGAAGGGAAGGACACTAGTTTTCTTTGACCTTGTTTGGGAAATAAAAAAAAAAAAACAAGACCATTTACTCAGAAGTAACAAGCAGTTTAAGAGGAAGTAAGCAAAAACTGTCTTTTGCAAATTTCTGACTGCATGCAACAAGTTGCTGGAAAATGTATTCGTTCCATTTTCAAACTGTTTCCCACCCTGAAGCTGACTCATTGTGAGAGGAAAGAGCACTGACATGTCTAACTGAGACTGAAAGAAAACAGTGATAGTAGAGAAAGCTGTGTCACCTTATTCTGCTTTCTTCCTCCCTGCTCCCCCAACTGTGGCTCTGCACATTCCTAATAGAGCTCGATGGAAACCCAAGGGCTCAGGGCTGATATCATTCCCTTACCACCAACTCTTAAAAATAGGTCTTGTGTGGCTAAATAATACCTCCAGGCAGTATATAGCCTTCTAATGCCTATTCATCACCTAACAGTTACAGAAAAAAATGAAATGGGTTGAACGTTACTAATGAGGCAAGTGCATACAGGTAAGAACGTCACAAAAAAGACTTGCAGAACAGCACCAGGAGCAGTGTTACCCAAGAACATTTGTTTTGTTCAGTGCTGCATTTCTTTTTCTCTGTCAAGAATACATGAACCATAACCTAATACATACGGATGTAAATGTATATGTGCACAAACAGTCTATATAAGTATACATATACACACACATATGGTTTGATCAAGAGTGCCACAGGCTTTCTTAAGGATGATTTGCATAGCTATTGCTCAATTTGTCTCTCAATAAAACAGCCTGAACCATACCACACAAATATACACATGCACACACAGGTAAAACAACACAATGCAGGTAGGTACACAGGTGTGACTGTGATCTAACCAAGGATCAAGGAGGAAAGCTGCATGTCTGCAAATGCTGTATTTTGAAACATCTCAGTCCCCTTGCCTATAAACAACAGCTGGTGCCATTTGAGACAGTAGCCTAGAGGTGAGAGGATGAAGGATGAGAACAAAAACCATACCAATTATTTTTTGTTATTGTCCTTCTTTCCTCCTGTTCCACTCAAGGTATACTACTCACAAGATAAATGTCTTGTGTCTTGGTAGGTGGCCTAATTTTCAGTGGTTTCAAATTGCAGTACTCATTGACTTCTTTGTAGAGTTAAAGAAACTTCAGTTGAAACTAACTCTCAAATCCAGGTCGCTTATTTAGAGACCTAAATATAGATTTTGGTATTCTATAATTAGATGCTTGTGTGTGAAAATTTTGGCTGGGGAGCTAAGTTGGCTGAGTCAAAGCAATTCAGTGGTCATAAAGAAATGGGACATTGATATCAGGATTTTTCCTATACCATACATGTGACAGCTAATTGGGGAATAAAAAACTGTTCTTTGTCCTCTCTCCATTTACCTCTGACTGGCTTTTCTCCCCATAGTTTCCTGAAGTGTAATTTGACTGATCACTGTCTTGAGATGCTGCTGGGATTTTATCCTGAGCTTTATCATACTTTGATCATCACCTGCGCATCTTTCATTTATCTGAAGATTTCCCCAGATTTAGGCAGTTGAGCCCTCAGCAGCAAAGTGCTTCCTCTCTCCAAGAACAGGGATGCTCAGAGAATCCCCATTTCCTCAGTCAATCGCCAATTCCACATCCAAGTTTTTGAGTATGCTCAGGCCACCCTGACTTCTACAAAATCACCTCTTCCTTAATTTCAGGTATTTCTTTTTTGCTGACAGCAAATAAGCAAGGAGCTACAAGCTCACAGTTGCTCATTACAAATTTCAGCCTTTGGATCTTTCAAAGCAATTGTTTCTAAATGTTCTTTCAAGAAACTGATTGAGGCTGTGGAGAAGAGTAACTGTTCAATTAGTCTAAGAATTTTACTAAATATTTACCCTACCCCTCATTTTTCCTACAGTTTAGCCTTCATGAAGTATTATTGGACTGGATGAAACAGATAGGCCTATCCCACCATTTTATCATGCTCTCCTCAATTTGTTATTCTGGGGTCCTCCAGAGCATGACCAACCTCACAGGTGCTGGATCATCTCCTTCCTCCTGTCAGGTTTCCCCCAGTTGGTCTTCACCCAGAAAGGACCAAACCTATCCCTAGAGGGTTCCCTCAGGATGCATGGGCACACACATTTCCCCACTTGTTACACTGCACATAAAACACAGAAAACTTGAGAAAAGCAGTTCTACCCTCTGCCTATTACAGGTAGTGAAGTTTCAGAGGTGATGCAGCAGAGATGAGACTTTTCCTAGTAAGGCGGTATGCAATGGCAGGCAAAGCATCCCAGATTTAATCATGCATCAGTGACATTCATGACAGATTTAAACAGACTATCTTCCAAAGAAAAGGTGGGGAAAAAGGTTTTCTTCGATTTTCTTCAGTACGTGAGCTTATTTTGACCAAGCTATGTTCCAATAACTTTAGAGTGCAATATATATTATTGGGTGACATTTGAAAAGAACAGCTTTATATCTATACTGTTAATGTTTGATTTTCCCCCCTATACTTTTATGATTTTCTATCTTTACCTCATCAAAACTGATATTTTACTGAGCTGAGCCACACAAGTGAAATACTGACATGCACTTCCCCAACTCTAAGGTAAGCATGAATCTGCTCCAATATAATGCTTTTTCAGACAGGAAGAAATATAATTTAATCATGTGTGAGCTGAAGTAAGATATACCACAAAACCCCACCATCATTCAAGTCAGGTTGGTACACTACCCTATGAAATATGTGCTGACAACAGTACAAAAACAAATTTAATAAATAAAAAAATTAAAAAATCCAGTCCTATCTCAGAAAGCTACTAGTGTGAGTAGGAAAAAAATCACCTATGTTCATGCACCCATCTTTTTTTTAATACCATATCTGGACAGCACACAAATGAACAAATGGGGAGGCCTGGCTTTTATTCAAAGTAAGAGAGAAAGAATACAGATCAGTATCATAAAATCTATAGCACCTTCTGAAAAGGATCAAGAGTGTCTATTCCAAACTCAGTTGAATAAAAAATACACTTTGAACGTGATGTGTTCTCCAAACCACTGACAGTACATATTGGAGTAGCAGTGAGAGACTTCCCAGTGTATAGCCTAGAAGCTTTTCACACACCTATGCTCATTAATAAGCTTTCTTAACATTTGGATATCAAACTATGCATTTGTGGGGTTTACCAAGAGCAGTATGGTGTAAACCAACGTGTGCTATCCAAATGGGTTATAGAAAAAACAACTGTTTGAAATGCAAAGGCTTTATCAAAATCTTTTTTTTTTACTTTATTTAATGATGTGCCTAATCTAGTTCATGAGTAGAAACCATTCCATAAAATAAAATTCATAACCAGAACACACTGCCCCCTACCATGTAAGCTGCTTCACGTATTGCTGTAGTTACCCTTCTTCAAGTTTTGCAAGGAAAGGAATTGTCTGTAGCATTGTTTATTTTTGCACTAGTGATGTTGGTTAACATTTTCTTTACCCTTAAAACAACAGCCCAGACCTGGTGTGGAGGAGATTTGCAGAAACAGAGTAACTGCTGTAATTCTACTGCCACTTGGTTCCACAAGTCTCCTGCTCGCTGGGGCCTGGTCTCAACTGCATGTGCAACTGCCACTGGCAGCGTTGTGAATTATGGGCACACAGAAAGGGGAGAGGGGAACCCCTCCTCATGAAGAATGAGCTTTTCAGCAGAATGAGGATACAATAAAACTCCTTTTCTGCTTTCTGAAGTGAATGTGTGCATGTGCACTCTCATAGTATTGCCAGGCTACCGTGACAACTAAAGCTACATACCAGCAATAAGCATTATCACCATAAAATCATATTTGAATCCAAGAATGGCCCTGGGTTAGAAAAGTCTTAACGCAGCTAGTTATCTGCCCAGTTCCGTGTGGAGGTGTCCACCTCTGTGGCCCAGTTTGGCCCAGTTTGAAAAGGACAGGAGGGAAAAAGAAAAAAAAAGACCTGGTTTCACAGAATCCTTTCTACAGTTACAGCAGACAATCCTTTTATTATTTTATGAGATGTCTTCTTGATCAAGTAGGCTAGAAGTTACAAAAGGGTTTCTGAGCAAGTTTGCTTGTGGTTGTTGCATTTCTGTCTGGCTTCTGTTCCCTTCAGCAGTTTTTACATTATTATTTCTTGTAGATGAGCCTAACACAATAGTTGGGCAAAATTTCCAGGAGTTTTCCTCATAAAAACAAACAAATCCCGCTTATAAAAAACTGCTTATATACTTTTTAAACAAAGTTAAACTTGACCAGTGCAGTTCAATGACATTTTCCCAAAGCAGCTATTGTAGGGGCTCAAAGCGACAGAGCACACTTCTCTTCATGGTCAAAGCTCAGGTATCTGCCACTTTTTTCCAGAATTTTTGAGAGCTCCTATTTAAGGCCTAGCTTCTTTCTGGATGACCTATCTTTGAATATAAAGTATCAAGCATGCACTGAAATAAAGAGGAGGGATGTATGGATTTACAGCAAATTATAACAAAGAGGCAACAGGATTAAAAATCCTGGAAACCTAATGACTGCTTCAGTGCTTTCAGATAACCTTGCTACCAAGTTCACTTTTGAGTCCTGGTGTCGCACGAGGCCTCCTTGCTCCTGGCTTCTCTTTTGGAGAGCCACAAAACCTCTTTCATTTTGCCTCATTAGACAGACCTGCAGGTGAAACTGTTGCTTGTAAGCAGACTAATAACACCAATACATAAGAGCAAACAGCTACTGTATGGTTTGACCCCTCTTTCCCTTCACAGCACCGATTCACCACCTTCCCTGCTCCACCTTACTAACCCAACAGCTGCCCCTTTGCACCAAGCAGTACCACATATATTACCTGAGAGTAAGAGCACAGAGGGCAAGAGCACAGCTGAAAACACTTCGTTTCATGCCCACAGTCATTCTGAGGCAAGACTTCCAGAAGTGAAAAGCCATACTTTACTCTCCAGTTAACAGAATTATTACAGGTTTTCCCCACTCGCTTTTAGACAGTCTTTTTCAGACTGTTTCAAATTTCAGAAATAATTGCGGTGCCTTGATTAAAATGAGCACACCACTACCTTTTGCAGTGGCTTACAGTTATTTAGCTGTCTAAAAACAAACTAAGTCAGCTATTTCTGGCCTCCTAGCTTACCGTGTCAGGGGCAAAGAAACAGAAACCTGAATGTGTGCAAACAAGTAGTGGTATAAGCTATTCTGAAGAGAGACAGATGCACGATAAGGGGATGAAGTTTAGCATGAATAGCAGCCCAGGCACAACAGAACCAAGTCAACATCAGCACCAGCTGCCAGGAGGACTGTCTGCTTTTCAGCTGCTGGACCATTGGCCTAAAGTCTTCTTTGTATTGACATCCATACAGACAGGATAACACAGGGAAATCTCTTTCCTTAGGCTATTATAACATCCACTTATAATCTCATTCCCCCTAACAAGTGCAAGTAAGAACACTACTTAAATAATCAAGTTTTGATTAAATACTTTTTCAATTACTTTGAATACTGGAGCACATTTCAAAAATAATTAAATGCAGGATAGCAAATTAACTAAATAGGAATAATGCATCAGATGGGAAGATTTTATTTATAACTAAGTTGGAGTTCCATTACAACTCCTTTGATTATAATAGTGAACAATAGCCTATGTAGATTGCAGCATGATTTCTTCTTTGACTGTATGTTCCATATATATTTCATAGGAGATGTCACAAAGTGGCTTTGGAAGGGGGATGGTGGGAGATAATTTTTGTATGAGTTAAAGAACCTGCAACTAAATCTTGAAACGGGCAAGAAAGAACTTTATATCTGCTTCCCTTTCCCAACATTAAAGCACCACCAATGAAGGTTACTGCACATTCTCTTTATTTCACTCCTGAAGTTTGACAAGCATGGGAATTACAGAAACCCTATCCATTACTCCAGATCCATCTGGCAATTTCAGCAAATGTATAACAAACGTATATTAAGCTCATATACCAAAAATGTTTGCACTTTTATAAAGAAATGCTACATAGATGGTTAAATTAGAAAATGCCCAAGTGACATTGCATTAGAATAGTTTGTTGAGAGATTGTCAAAGGGATCTTCTGATGGATTTTTTTAAATGGCTTCTACTGAATACTCTGTGGCTCAGAGATATATTTTCATTCTCTAATTTATGAATCCTAGAGATGAGTCACGTCTGGCAGAGATGATTTAGTGGTATGCAGAGGAGGGATAAATTCCACCAACACAGACAGAAATCAAACCAGCTTTCCTTTGAGTTTTAATGAGGGTTACAAGAATCCCAGCCAGACCTTTCCAGGACCCAGCTAATGCGGAAGGCTGCTCGAGTCTAGAGTTTGGGGTATTTATTCTTTGCATAAACACTTCAAAGCAAGGCTCATTAAAGTTAGTGGAAAAAGTCTAAGTGAACAGACTGGGTTTGAAATAAACCTAAATAGGGCTACTCTTTCAAAAGGTTTCCATCTTGCTCCTCTCTGAACGGCTTCGTTCATTTGGAGGCTCAGAACAATAACAAGGAGCTTCAAATATATTTATAAATAAGAAACGCACATACAGTTTGGGATGGAAAATGAGACATTACTGTGGCTGTTGGAGTTTCCCTTTACCATTTCATACAAAAAAAAGCAATGAAATATTCAAATAGAATATTTTTTCTCCCTTGCCAGACCAAAGCTAGCAGTTCAATCAGTGTTATGTTATTATTTCCAATGTTATTTACTTTGTGGTTTGACAGCAACATCAAAAATCAGTTATTCACAAACTTTTAATTAGGACAGGAGTGCAGCATCAGCATTTCCATGCCAGTAGTGAAAAAACAGCAAAACCACCCCAATCAATAGAAATAAGCAAGGGAGAAGAAAAAGAAAGAGGCAATTAAAACATCAATTGGTCAAACAGAAATTTTACAAAACTGCTTTTGTACCTAATCTCATTTTGATAGCAAAATTAAAACATCTCAGTACTAGGAATTAAAATTATTCTCACTGTGCTGTGACAGCACACGTCTGTATTAACTGCAGACAAATCATGAAACAAAGAAGTACACTGCTACTCAGTCACAAAAGTGTTACCCACCCCAGCCCATTCCTGCACAGACTGGCAGTTTTCTTCCCAGAAATGAAAGCTCTGGCAGCTCATTTCTAGTCTCTTTCCCCTTGTCTCTTGCAAACTTTTCCAGTGGGAACCAAAGGCCTCAGGAGGGTGCACGACACACAGAGGATTTGCAGCCAGCGTTAAAGGGCAAAAAGCAAGCACAGCATCCCAAGTCAAAGAGCATCAGAACCATTAGGAAGTGTTTGTTT
Source organism: Cygnus atratus (assembly GCF_013377495.2). Lineage (NCBI taxonomy): Eukaryota > Metazoa > Chordata > Aves > Anseriformes > Anatidae > Cygnus > Cygnus atratus. Next base: position 2,073,032 of record NC_066365.1, read on the forward strand.
CAGCCCACTAATTCTGGGTTTTCTTTAAAGCACTATATGAGAGGAATACCATGGCTTTAACATCTGAATCTAACACTAACCAGCTACTTAAATATGACAGAAAATTATCTGGTCTCACGTTCTGAGCAGCATCGAAGCAACCTGATCCCTTGTGAAAAAAAATTAAGTTTACTGCAGGTGTACAGCATTCCACAGCTTCAACAGAAAAAAACAAAGTTAATTGGTTTTGTGGTGTATTTTTTGGTGGTAGTGGTTGTTTTTTTGGGGGGAGGGACATTTTTTAAACCATTTTGAACAAACTGTGACATTTCCTTTTCTCTCTTCCTAAATCTTGCCAGTTCCTTAGAACCACCTTGCGGTGCTTTGAGGTGCTTTCAAAGCATTTTTTTTAAATGTATGCTTCATTGCTTTATGTAATTATAAAAAAAAAAAAAAAGAAAAGAAAATGTAAGGGAGATTTTATTTCTGAGTGTTCAACATTTCAGTCATTTTCAGACAGCATTTCTTTTTATTCTACTTCTCATTATTTACTGTTTAATTCCCCCTTAGAATAAGTTTCTCCCTTCCCAGTATATACTTGTAAAATCCCCCTCCCTCCTTTGTTACCAGCACTGCACCACACTGCTTTTCTGTCTTTTTTTAAATCACTTCCCTTCAAATGTTAACTGTGTGTGCACTTCTCTCTCTGACATCCTTGGTACAGAGAGAAGACAAGTTAACTGGTGTTAAATTCAACCTGCATTAGGGTACCTTGTTTGGAAAGAGAGCTTTACTATGAAATCTGTGATGTGCTAGTTGAAGCGATACATTTCTAAGGCACATTTACAGTCATTTCTATCATCTGCTAACATGAACAAACGCAGAGTATGAGATGCAGCGAGCAAACGACATGAACAGCGCAAACCTGCTTTGCTCCAAAATGTAAACCACGAAAATATGTAATTAAAAAACTTCATAACATCCACTTCCCAAACCAGAATACTTTCAGCCCCAAAAAGCAGGTTTCTCACAAAACAGTTTAAGGAATTCCATTGGAGTTTAAATTTAAGCAGGTTTTTCCACATCCAAATGTCAGCCTCAAAACTAAGTGGGTTCAGTCCGTGTTCTCTGACCATTGCCCTTCATTCAGTCTCCTGAGAAATGCTCTGACATATTTAAAGCACGCTCTTACAAATTGTTCTATATATCACAACTGCAGTATCCACAAGGTCTTCCAGTATCTGTTTTCTAGTTCATCTCCTTTACTCCCCTGCTTCACAGACAATAAAGAACAGTCATAAACATTTAACAGCCAAGATAAGCTAATAAATACAGCCCTAAATATTATCACCATTACAAACAAGAGCAAGAGAGTCATTTCTCCTAAAAAATCTCTTTAAACCGGAGAGCTTTTTATTAAGCCAGCAAGAAGCAGCACAAAAGGCACCTCAGTCAAACACCAAAGCAAGAATAAGTGTATCGGGCTTTGAGAAGACCCAGCAAGACCCACTTGCTCAATTGAGTGGTCAGTTAATTGGATTTACTTGCCAGTCTGGTTCTCATTATTTGTTGACCTCAAAAATCTGATGGATAACCCCTAAGACTGCCACTCCCTTTACTGCAGCATCCTTCCTAATTTCTGCTTAGTTATAGCCCTGTTTCAGGTCCAAAGCCACTATCTCCATCTGAGAGGCACCACCAATCTAACTCTGAAACAGAAGAAATAGTTGCAGATCTTGTTGTATGCAAGGACAAAGCTTCTCAAAAAGTATGAGTCAACATCTGCACATATGGCTACATTCAAGAAGCAGAAAAGCTTGCAGAAAACAAAACATAAAATGGGACCCCCACCATCTCAAGGCTTTCCTATCTCTGCCTGGTCATGGCTGAATGCAATGAAATAAGATTTTCTGTAGCCTGAACCAGGAATGTCAGATATCCCTTAGAGAGAGGTAGTTAAATCAAAGTTAAATCTGCACCAAGGAGCAGACTGTTCCTTATATCCAGTGTCTTAGTCCACAAGATACTTCTCTTTTTCTATTCTTCCTCACCTTTTTTCCCCTATTACGGAGGTGAACTTGGCTGGGCTAACTCTTCTTTTTGCTTGTTATTGCAAGGTATTTTAATTCAGTCTTTCGCCATCTCCTTTCCAAAGCTCCACCATAAAAAATTTGCATAGGCCATTCCTGCATTCCCTATTTATATATATGTATAAACATTTAACATATGTATATACATACACACTTTAATCTAGATTTATATCTGTATCACCACAGAGTACCCAGAAACACAAGTATACCCTGCACAAAATGCTTTTGTCCTAAAAAAAAAAAAAAAATCAACCAAATAAGACATATCTGCAACTGACAGACTAAGCCATTTTTAAGGTTGAAAAAAATAAAAGTAGTAGAAAAAGGAAAATGTGAAAGTTTTAACACTTAAGATTCTCTTCCTATCTCAATCAAACATCCCTAAGAAGCTTCATTCTGAGATGAAATGTAGTCTTTCAAGAAGATTAGCTTCTTCCATGAAAATTTGGTTGTCAAGAGTGAAATCAGACCTGTGATTGAAAGGTAACTTTGAACTCAACTCAGGAGAAGCTGCAGACGCACCCTAGATAAGGTATATTATTATTCTAGCTTTGCCTCTTTGCAGTGTGCGATCTTGTTTTGTTCAAATTCTTTGTGTCATGGGATGCTTTTAATTTTGAAGGCCACTTAAATGCGTTTACATTTTTAAACTCATCGTAACTAAAGGATTATTGTTCATTTCCAGTCTGTTAGATCTAGATTCTACATGTCCCACATGTACCATACTTAGAACATTTTGTTCTTGTTTCCTACTCTCATCACAAAACAGATGAGAATCACACGTTATTGTTTCAGAATATTAAAAGTAAATGCAGAGAGGGGTTCATTCATACCTTCCACAAGAGATCTGGGAATGTTATTATGAAACATCTTGAGTGTTAATATTTTTTTCTTTTTATTTGCTTTGTTTCTTTGAGCATAGCTGCAGAAAGAGTAAAATAAAATAACCTTGGGCTTTGTAGGAAATGCACTGCAATCCAAAAGTAATTCGTAATGCAGTTCTAATAAGGGCCCTGTGAATAGAGGACCTCAGCATGTTTCAGGAACAGGAGAAAGAAAATCCCCACCACCACAAAAATGTCAATACTTACTGAGTCATTATTAGCAGGCTACTGCATATAGTGACAGGTGTGTCCCTCTCCAACATGAGAAGAGTTATGTTAATTCTACCAGAGCAAAAGGGAGCTTTATTATTAACCAGATATGCCAGAATTTCTTTTAATGGTCTCAATTGTATCAAACCAAATTAAAAAAAAAATAGCTGGTCCTATTCTTCTTTGTATAGAGGCCCACTGTCCTGCTTGGGCAATGTAAAGAACCATTTTACCACATGTATGTGGTCGATAGAGTGAAGCACAAGAGTGACCAGACACTTGTCCTTGTACAGAGGACCACGAGGTTCCTGTCCCATGGGCATCTCAGCTGGAGCTGTCTGTACAGGCAGCGTAATTGCAGTCAGCAACTTTTGCCTGAGGAAGTGGGCAGTATCTCTTCTTTATTCAGAAAAACGCTTGTTTCCTATGCACATTCGGCATCGTAAACATATCCTGTTTTCCTCCTGCCACAGCTTGTATTGAGGTTCAATACAACCAACATACATTTGTACTGAAAGAGAGCAAGCTACAAAAATGCCTGTATCTACCCTACAGTCACCCCTTCTCCAAAAGGATATTTTCTTCTGTAACTAGTAGCCCAGTAGGCACTAATAACACAATAGATATATAATAAACAAACATAAAAGTTTAAGCCACTTTTATCATCCAACTCTTGGTGTATGATTACATCCACTTCAACCTTGCTCAGGCCTTTAAATCTATTTTCCCCTTTATAAGTGTTTCTTTCTTCCTTCATCCCACACTGCCACACCAGCTGCAAAGAGCTGGTGTAGGAAAATATTATCCCATGGAAACTCAAGCCTTCAGCAGCATATTTAGAAACTAATTAGCTTAAAACTCAGAGCGCGAAGAAAATGTTTCTAGGATAACACATGATCTTTCTTTTTCTTCTTTCTTTCATGACATTTTCCTTCTCTATGGAAGCTGATACTCCACACCATACGTTTTGGTACTACTTTATCAGAATTACTTCCCAGCAAGCTAGGTGATGGCAGAAATAGTAATAAATGACTGTGTGTCAACACGAGGGTTATTGGGCAAAAAGAAAAAGAATCTGTTGCCTTCAAGCGCACACCATATGATAATTTATTAAAGTGTCAGGAGCAAACCTTTAAGGTAAGAATGAGCTGACTCAGAATTCTCTGATTATTGAAAATGAATCCTTAATAGAAGTAAATGGACAAGAACAAAATTTCCTTGCTGTGTTTGCCATTCAAAATTAATTGGAAAGTGGCTGATTTGAGAATATTATATCCTCTAGTGAACTGAAAATGCTGTATTTTTTTCCTCTGAAACCAGGAGTGGAGAATTAAATTAACTCTGAGGTTTGTTTGCTCAGAGTAGGCCACCAAAATGGATTAATTAATCATCATTTATGAATACTCTGTAACACACAGCAGTCAGCTCTTCATAAAACTGCAAGAATAGCAACATGACAGCAGAAGAGTTATAAAAACAAATGATAAATTTCCTGCATCTCCCATCTATATCAACACGCCTGGCATTTCTCTCTTTGCTGTTTGAAAGAAAGTATCCTGGTGAAAACACTCAGTGTTTATAAGAGGCCGCAGTTTAAATGGGATGATTTATAGTTGCTCCACAACCGTGCACTACGCAGAGTCCTGGGTAGTAATTTTCTTTGCTCAGAGATTTTTTGCTTTCCTCTACCTGGAGACTATGGGGTGCCTCATTAATGATAATAGAGTAATTCCTTCATTCAAAACACAATTTGGAGAAAATCTTATTTAAACATCTACTAAAAGAACTGTCAGAGAAACAGTCATATTTATGGACATTTAATCAAATTAGTGATAAATTTGGCTGTTATTTGCCATTAGCAGATACACAAGCATATTCCTCCCAAAGTTCAACTGGCTCAGAGGATTATGTTTTAACTTATTGGTTGGAAAGGTAAACAGAAAAACATCTGAAAATCCAGTTTAAAAAAAAAAAAAGTACTGTCACTAGGTCAAGCTACTGAACTTACTGAAGTCCTGCTGTATCTAATAGGGCTAATTGCATTCTTGCCACTGTATTGAATTGTGATCTGGGAAATAGTGAGCTTCCTTCCTCAGGTTCTAAAACTGCCATGTGCCAAACATACAGGTAATGCATTACGTACCTGCAGTGCCCATGCACATGCCTTTTTTTTTTTTTCTCAAGGCAGTCCATCTGCCAACATTAAAAATATCCACAGTTACTCAAGATGTAGTTTCATTCTGCCTAGAAACATCCACCCCTAGAAACTGTCAGAGTAGTCGGGACATCTCCAGGGCACAGGATGACAAAATTTAACCCCAGGTCATTGCGGATGAGATAAATTTGAAGGAGCATGCCCAGATGACACATAGTGCATATGTGGAGAGATCAGAGTCAAGCATGTGCATTGGCCTGTGCACACCGCTTGGCTCAAATGCAATGTTCATAAATATTTATTACCACTTATTAGTTATTTGGCAGCCTGGCCACTGCTGGCTCCCCTCGCTGAACGGCATCCAGTTATTTACACAGATTCCTGAGTGGCAGAGTCTCCTCTTCTTATCCAGGAATCATAACCACGCAGGTGTTACATGGGTAGAGCAAACACGCTCAATTATATATCATATCCTTTGGGAACTACATAACTGAGGTTTCACATTGCTTAAAACATAAGCGTTGCATTTAGATTTCCTTGAAGTAATGAAAGAGCAGTTTATTTCCATTAAAAAGTCAAACAGGAATAAATTTTCTATTTTCTACTCACACAAGTAAGAGGCCCCCTAGGATATTTTGGAAATTCTAGAAAAATAATTAGTTTTGTTGCAAAGATATTAAATCTGCACTAAAACATGATCCCTCTTGGATTGTAATATCCACAAGCTACTAAAATATGTCATTATTTAATTAGGTATCAGACATTTAAGAACAACCATATGCAAATAGAGGGCAAAGCTGACCCTCTTCTAGAAATAAGGCTAAGCAGTGGGAAATATAGTAAGGTTAGAAGAAAAAGCCTAATGGCTGGTTCCTGGGCTAGGTGATGCTCATGGCTTCAGTCTGAGCACTGCAGTATCATCCGTATATATGGGTCACGCTATGCACAAGTGTTCAAAGTTGATCCAAGTATATGCATCCATATCAAACTCACCACTTAATGTGGGTTTTAATCTCTCAATAGACCTCACCTGGGTGTCCCTTGTACTCTATAGCTCTGCTTCATGTTGCAGAGCAGAATTTATGACATAAGGCTACGTGCAGTTCTTTCACCTAGGCTATGCAAGTTAGGAAACAAAAGCACGGACTTCAGGTACACAAGGAGACCACAGTCCAGGATGAGGGACTGCCCACCCTACCTCCCTATTCCACAGGGTTAGGTAGGGCTGCCCCCACCATCTGCCTAACCAACTCTTTGCTGAGGCTTCTGAAGGCTAATCAAGGTACTATCAGTTGAGAGCAATCAGTTTCATCAGCTGAAACAGTCAACCTTCATATGCCAGGCTTTCCTCCATCCACAGCCCATGTCAGACTACTCTGCCCCACGAAAAACAGTATTGACCCATGGCCTCTTTCCCCTTCCCTTATAGCATAACTAATTACAATTATTCTGCATTTTTAACCATGTTGTGGTAAATATAAGGCTTAAAAGAGCACTATGTAGGTATTGTGGAGGACCTTGGACTAGCCCAGTGTGGTCATTCACCTGCTGAATCAAACCAGACCTTCTATTGTGACAGCGGTAATATCAGGACAGTATATGTATCGTCAATAACAGTAAGGAAGAGCTATTATTACTCCAGTGCAGTAATAGGGAGAACTTCACAAGTTGCTGTAGATAAAGCCAGTCAGAGCAGAATATAGCTTGGTACCCTCAACTGTTGCCAAAGAATATTCAAATTAATTGGCACAAAATAATTGAAGCTATACTGATTTTGATCTGCAAAGGATTATAGCTAAGAAGGTTGACAACCTCAACCAGCATTATGCAGTTGCTTGATAGAAGTTAACAAAGAGCACGCACTGTACAAAGTCAAGGAAATGCATTACTGAGAGCTACCTCCTTATACAAACTCTTTGATCATCGTTGAAATCTGGAGACTAAAACAATGTGAGCCTTCTCAGAGCTGCTTCTTTAATGATACTTTCATTTTCTTTCAGAAAGTTTGTGTACAGATCTGACTTGAGACAATAGTACACAAATCCTTTTTCATCTGGTCTGTTTTTGTAATTTGAAGTTGTGTTTATTCTTGAGCCTAAACTGAATAGATTTTTTTTTTTTTCTGAGAGGGAAAGTTTAAGTATTTTCAATGAGAACACAAATACCAACAAAACAAATCCCTATATCATGACTTTCACATAAAATGTTTTTTTTTGTTTGTTTGTTTTTTGTTTTTTAATAACAGGATTGAATTGCTCTAGATTTTGCAAAGACCTCACAGGGCCCACAGGTGCAACTTATAGCATGGTGTTTGTGCAGAATCCATTGAGCTTTGCCCACAATTAGATGTACTGCTGATCTCTTATACAAGTGTGCTGAATGAACAGACATAAAAAATCCATTTAAGTTTTCTGCCCTAATGCAGCTTTACACTGATAGCATAAAGTCAAAAGCAACTTTTTTTTTCCAGGCTGCGAGTGTACACCCTTAAAAGTAGTAAAAAGACAATTACAGGACTTACAAAAAATCTAATTAATGGAGTGGAACCACCTAGTTTTCTTCATCAAGGACCAGAGGCATCAGGCGTATCAAAGATGTATATAACATGGGAAACTGTTGCTATATTGAAATGTGGTCATGATTAACCTTTAAGAAGTGAGACTTGGATAGATATTAGAAAAAAAATAAGAAAGAATAATAGCAACTTTATTCACACAGGGAAAGGAACAACGCACAGGAGTTTTCTGTCAATAATAAAGAATTTATGTATAATCATACCCACTAAATAATAGAAAAGTAGAAAGCTTTCCCAGGTAAAAGACAATTTTTCTTTTTGAGTAAAGAATGTTAGAATAAGAGACACACTACAGCATTGGTATCGTTCTCTCAAAGCCATGTAACACCACTGATCAACAATGGCTTCCCCTCCCAGCACTGGGAGCACTTTGGGTGGAATACAACCACTGTAAAGTGTATATATATAGGAAGTAATGCCATTCAACATTTTTGTTTCCCCTTCAATCAAAGTCAAAAATGTTTCTTCCCAAACATTGCTTTTGCTGCTTTCTTTAGAGATATCATATTTGGAAAATATTTGATTATCCTGTCAAAAATGCTAGAATATAAAAAGATGTGCAGAGTGGGAAGAGTAAAAGTAAAAAAGGTGATTTTCAGACATATAGATGACTTTACTTAGTAGCAGGAGGGTCATGAATATGAATACTGCTGAATTATAGAGAAACAATTTGTCATTATTAAAATCAGTGCTTTGTCAACACAAAAATCTCAGCTCTAGCTTCCTTTTTGCGCTACTGCACAAACAGCTGCATTAAGGGCCCAAGCATTCTGGGATTCATTATCAGTCAAGGGGGCTCTGGCTCATAAGGTACAAGAAAAGTCTGCAATTCATAATAGGAGGCTGTCAGGATGTGAAATACATTGAACACTTGAAACTGAACGAGGTATTTCTGTGGTCAGCCTAGCATAGAGCTACTTGGTATTAGTAAATGGACACTTGACAGTTTTGCATTTCTCAGCCATGACATGCCATTTACGCATTCAGAAATACAACATGCTGCCATCTAGATCCAATTATGAGAGTTTGCTCTTGGAGCAACTGTATAGCATTTTCCAAGCGCAATGAAAAAAGAATAGCAAAATTCATTTTTTCTGGGAAATATTCATGCAAGAGGAACAGAAGAGCAGTAAATATGCTACCAACTTTCTACAATAATGGGATGCTTGCACCATACATTTCCCAACATGTGCAACGTTGAACTATAACCCTAGTTTATTTTACATGAATTCACTCCTTCCTTCTCACTAAATTTCATTTAAGAGGTGCAGAAGCAAGAGAAAAGGCTGTTAAACTAAGAGCAAAACAAGTTCCTCTTAGAGGAGGGAGGATACATGTGTGAGACCTGCCTCTGTGCCTGGGCTTGCTAGCAAAGGGTCAGTGCAGGGGCATGACCTGGAGGAAGGGACTAAGATTTCTTCTGCTTTTTTTCAAACAGGTGAGATAGGATGAGGTAGAGCACATTATTTATAAATAACTTTTGTCATCGACTTTCCCTGCAAACAGGAGATTGATGGCTAGGCACGGTTTCAAATATCAATGTGAAGGTATCAGCCAGTATTTGATTCCCACTACACTGTACCAGGGAGGTTGGTGGAGTACACTTCAGCTGGACGCTGGAGCACTAACAGCCCTTTTCCCAGGAATTTCTCTTCTAGTACACAGGCGCGTTATTTGCAAGCAGAAACCAGAAGCTTTGTGATAATTTCATAATTTTTAATTAGCTAAGATAGCAATGATATTGTCAGCTATGGAACACAAGGCTTCTGGGATACACACAGGAAGCAACCGTATTTAATATCAGTTCCTATACAAATAACATAGCTGCACATTTCAGTCATGCTGGAGGGATTTACACTAGCTGAGGGTGGAATTTACCCTCAGTCTCCTAAAGATACAGCTTTGAAGTGAAGCACCAGACATTCCTGCACTCAAAGTTGCATGTGAACAAAATCCTGTAGTAAACAAATGCAAGCACACAGAGGATGAAGATCCAAAAGCAACAGGGCCCTGTTTTAGGAAGTCAGTTCACTTTGATACTCGGTATATTTGTGTTCCTGATGTCACATGCGCAAAGGAATTGAAGCCCCTGAAAATGTAGCTAATGGGATTTTCATAGCTACCTGGCTGCTGGTAGCATGATGTGGATCACCCAGCCAGGCTAAAAATCCCACTAGAGTTCAGCTTATTTTTGCCAAATTTTCTTTAAAATTATGTCTACGCTTCAGGTTCTACAGTGGTCTACAGTTCTCTGGGATGATCCTCCCAAAAAGGCAAATATAAATTGCTGGTTTAGAGTAGACTAGCATCCTAGTGCCCTCTAGAGACAGAGAGGCAATCTTTGCCCAAAAAACTGCTGGCAGGAAAGCAGGACAAAGATGTGAGCTCTGCAGTAGTTTCCCAATGAGATACTGATTTTTTTCTGGCATTGCAATAACACAGAGTCACAACCCAGGAGCTTGGAGACAAGTCTGAACACAAGCTGAGGTGACAGAATTGTGTAGTCAAAGCTGTACAGTTACCAATATACCTGAGGTCATATCTACAGTTGTAGAAACACAAATTCCCATGTCCAAGTACACTATAGTAAACAGACCTTCCTCTGATATTTTAGGAGATGGCACTTAGCTACACAGTGCTTAGCAAAAGCACATTGTTAATGGAGAGTTAAAAGGTACAATTTCTAGACCTAATCATCATTATACCCTGCGATATAAACTGGAAGATTTTACCCAGCAATTCAAATACATAACACAATATTACTGTGAGCATGCATATTGGTAAGACTTCATTAGCTTTACAAAGTGTTTCTATTGGGTTATTTGACAACTGTTCTCATTCTGCATATTACTAAACAAAGCAACTGTTAAAATTAACAAAAAAAATCAGTCTATTCATGTTAATCAGGTATGTTATAACATAGTTGTGACTCCTTTTAGTTAAGACTGTGCTGAGTTTTGCAGTTCCTGAAGGAAATAAACATCCATATTATTCTTGAATAGGTACATGGGGCTGTGCTTCTGGAGAAAGAGTTAACCGAGCAGAGAATGCAGTTTCTGGGTACTTCAAGTAGATAAAGCAAAGGTTGATATTCCAATAATTTTGGAAACAAGCCTTTTACCCTACTAGCAAATCCAGATATTATTTTACATTTACATAGATACATAAGGAAGCACCAGATTTTTACAGGTAGCAGGAGCCCCCTCCCACCCTGCTTGCTTATCCTCATTTCTTTAACATACCATGCCAGCACCTCCCATCAGCCAGACACCAAGGGGCCCCAGGATTATCCACTACACATTTCTAGACCTGACCCTGCCAGAGTGCCCTGGTGCAGCAGGAGAAGGCCCAGGGAAGCCTGCTGCAGGGAAGGATGCTTGGCATCACCCACCAGTGGCTGGTGTTGGGTGAGCCACTATAGAAAGCCTTGCCTGCCAAATCCAGCTGTGCATGAAGCCCCCAGCCCCCTTTCACTAGCCCCAGAAGTTTGCACCCTGCATTAATTACCCTCTGCTTGGGGGTGTTGTCTTTTTAATTAGCCTGGCAAGCTTTCAAAGGGAAGAAAAATGGGTCATCATCTGACTGTGCTTTGAAATACAACAGGAGCTGCCTGTTCCCTGCCGGAGCAGCCGCCCCAGCCCTGCTGCCTGGGGAGCTGCTGACAGCTTCTCTGCTCCGGAGGAGCTGTTTGCATACTCAGCTGTCTTGGGTCACAACAGTTCAGGTTTGTTAATAACACGCTAACCAAATATTATGACTTACAAGCAGAGAAGCTGGTAAATATACAGATGTAGGATGTAGCTTCTGTTGGATCCTGTCAGATAGAGATGTAAAAAATCCTTTCCCCTCTGTCCATCCAACCTAATGGAAAAAAATATGATTTACCTACCAGAATGGCATATTACCGGAACAATTGGTCTGAGAAATTTATGACCACTGCTGTCCTCTCACCTCTTTCTTGTAGAGAAGATAAAAGTTACAGACAATTGTGCACCTACTTGAAATGTTAACAGAGTAGGCAAAAGAAACAAGGAGAAAGAAAGGCTGTTACAATAGTAAAATTGGAATTTCCAGCTGGTGGACTACATCTCTCCATTCATTCCCATTTTATATAGGTATAAATAAGATGCTCCCGGAAGTGCCGAATGGCTCACCCCACACAGGGTACCAACCCCGCTACAGTATCCTATGGCCACTGGTGCAACACATGCTGTGCCAGCTCCAGCCACTCTGATGGGGCCACCTGGTCCTGCACTGATTTGAACAGTTGCAGTGCTGAGCAACAAAAAGCAGGATTAAAGATCGAATATTTTGCATAAACACATTTACAGAAATATACATAGGGCAGTTCATGCCAATGACTTCAGCCCTTAAAGATCTGTTGCTCTTCGGGGAGAGGATTTCATGTTAACTCATCTCCCTAAATGAGGGACAGGCTTAAGAAGAGAAATCCCATTGACTTTACAATGCTGACTCCAGGTATTTGTCACTAGATGGGTAAAATCCCTTTATACAGAGAAGTCTACCCATTCAAATTGAACCTAACAGCAATTCTCTTCTTCAGAGGAGACAGTGCTTGCCTTTCTGTCCAGCAGATATGGAGGTGAATCAAAGGTTATCTGCTTTCCTTTTCCTAATCTTTCATTAGCACACTGATTAATTCTCTGCAAATGACACCATCCCTTCATGCCTCAGTTTTGTCACCACCAAAATGTAAGTCTCCAAATTCCCCTTTTCTATACAAGTCTTTGAAAGCCATAGCTTTCAGCTAAAAAGCTGTAGATGTTTCTTATCTGCATACAATAAAATGGGGGATTAAGAAAATAAAATGAATGTTTCTGTAACAAAAGGGCCTGACAAAAGAGGAGGCAAAGTGATTTTGAGAAAAAATGTATTATAGAGTATGAGAGAGAAGCAGCAAGTGAGATCAGGATCAGAGGGTGAATGGCAGAAAGAAAAAAGCAAAAAGTTTCCTGCCTACACCTTTAGCATTCTCTCCCCTTTAGGCCTCAAAATATTATTGATCAGTTACAGAGGGAGAAGGGAATTGCCAAAGCTAATGAGATACTGCATCCGTACGAACTGCAGCATTGTCTGAACGCTGCTCTCCTACCAAGTGTCTGTGTTCTAGCTCCTTGGTAAGGCAACATAACCAGCAAAGTGATTCACAACCAACCCTGTTTCACATATCTCTTTGACTATAGACTGTATACTAATAGTAAGGGATTGTATTCAGCATCTCTGCACATTTATTAACACACATTGTTTATACTTGTTTAACCCTAAGAGCAACGCAGTGCAGCCAGGGCCCTTTCTGTAGCCTCAGGAATCTGAAGCCATTGATTGCCTTTGCACTGCTGCACAAGCAGCGTCCTGCCTCCCTCCTAAAAGCACTACCCCGCCTTGACAAAGTGCTGGCTGCTAGTTATTGTCAGGCTGTGTTGTATCTTGCTTTTTGTCACGGGAAGTATAGAAACATGGTCTTCTCTCTTTTATTCCCCAATTTTGCTTGCAGCGCTACAGGAAGGGACATTCATTGGCTTTCAGTGGTTTCCTCACTCCTGCCCATTAGGCTGATTCCCTTCTGTGTTGATCAAAACAGCACAGCAAAGCAGTGCAGCCGTGTTGTGCATCATAGTGCCAGCCCCAAGGCATGCAGCAACATTATGCTTGCTCAGCACATTTCTAGGCTATATATTGAAGCATCAGCAGGAAAACAGACTTGTGTCCATCCAAGCTCTAAACATGAACAGTTAAAACCCATCAAGTCTTTTCTCTCAAAAGATTTGGAGGCAGATGGCAAAGAATTAGATACAGTTTTATCAGTGTATAAAACATCACATTTGCTTTCTTCACTTTAAACAAGATCAAAGGAGCAAAAGAAGTTGAGAGCTAAGATCCTTTGACTCTATAAAGAGCGATCAACTGGGTCTTTTGGACTGGAGAGAAGCCTAATGAAACTCTTGAAATAAACTGATACCTATCCCCAATAAGTACATTTTTACATAAAAAGTCTTGCCCAAATTCAAGTGTAAATAAGCAAAAAGAGCAAGTAGATTTATTTATAACATAAATCTGCCTATGTTATTTGCTGCAATAATATTAAATTGCTACAATAATGTTGTCATTGACAGGTGCTTTGGTACTTAACAAAAAATGGAAAACAGAGACAAGATGATCTTCTCTATTGACATTTCCTACAAGTGTTTTCCTTCTCATCATTTCTAAATAGTTTGTAGGAAGCACTTAACACATTTTTAGGAGCTGGGCTCTAGATCTGAAAGGGTTTGCATGCATTCTTGGAGGGGAGACATATTCAGAAAAGGCCAGTAGACTGGAAACCCAAAGAAAAGAAGAAAACTACCTTGTTTATAGGTTTCTTGGGTACAACATATGGACATGCATAAAGTCTAAAACAATTTTAATGTTCAGTTTTGTTAAACTTTTTCACTCGTAAAATGCATAAGCACTGAAATCCACCAAGTAAGGCAGATGAAAAAAAATATCTTGTACAGTTGCCAATCTTTGCTCAAAGGAGGCTTAGAACAGAATAAAAGTGAAGAATAAATTACCTTGTGTGGAATAAAATAGGCACAGTGCAAACATGCCGCAGATGGGCCATAAGGGACAATTTCTCCTAAGCTCCATCCATCTTCACCTTATAGAAGTACTAAAAGCCTCATAAATAATCTAACAAACTAATGGACATGTTTTTAAATATTGTGGGCTGATGCTTAAAGAAGCACCAGGGTGGCAGAACAAGATGGTGAAAGTGGAAAGCTTGTGGCTTTTTGTTGTGTGGTTATTCTGAAAAGTAGAACAGCATGGTGAAGGGTGAGCTTAACTTTCAGGTGGTACCAGTGGTTTGTTTCAGAAAGCTCTTAGCAATCAGGAGGACCATCCACATGGATTACTGGTAACAGCCCTCCTGAGAAGCACCTGGGCACTTGGCAGCCATTTTAAGCAGGACAACCCTAGTTTTGAGGCCTACCACCTCCCAGCAGTTCAGCTGCTGGGGTGCCCAGCTGCCACCCTGCTGAGACACACAATTCCAGGACAAACTCAGAGACCTGGGTGCCAATACAGCCCATACACTTCGGCATCTCCAGCATGCCTAGTTTATGCTTCAGACCTCAAAAAAAAAAAAAAAAAAAGCCTAAAAACCCTTGACCCTGCCTAGGTCATGTACAAGACGCTACTCAAACTACTCCCAGCTTCACTCCAGACAGAGACAAAAAGTTCACTGACCTGAGCACTCTGAGTCTGCTGACAACCAAACACCCCCCACTGCCAGCCTGGAAGGTGGCTGGAACCTTCTCCTGCACTTTATAAGCTCACACCCGCTACCAACAGCCCTCAGCTGTGCTGTCAGTTCCCCTTCCTGATCATGCAAGAGAAGACTCACCTGGCCATAGATATCCAGCTGTAAAGCAAGCACTTTACTTGTGAAACAGGAGTCCTCACTGCTGATGACTAACCTCTTCATATTCAGGTGCTTCAGAACCTAAAAACTCCAAAAGATGCAACCCTCCCATCCCTGCCTGCAGACTTGCATCCTGACTAGGTTATGCAGGTAACCTAAGGGGTTTAGCAGGCTGGCTATTTCTCATGCTAGTCTTCAGCCATGGAGCACTGAGCCTATGTTCCTCTTCTGAGTCAAGTCCAACCTGAAGTCAAATGGAGCCATGTCTGTCGTCTTGCAGAGTACACATGAGCTGGCCATATAAAACGAGAACATAAAACCTGAACATGAGGGGAATCTGACCTTTCACAGGCTAACACCTGTTTTTCAGCGTTGTTACTTCTCATCATTAGGGGTCTGGCTCAGGCCACGTTTTGCTCTCAGGCTTCAGGAGTTCCATGAAAGGGCATTTCCATAAAAGTCATCCATAAATACATCCTATATGGAGATAGTTTAAACTTCATGTGAAGGAGGACTTCACGTGTAAGGACGGTGAAGACACTGCACTTGTATAGATTCTTCATCTGTCCTATGAAATTCGCAGCTGCAGCAGCTGCACAACACTTTGGGAAAAGTGAAACTCTTATGGACTCTGGATGCATTACCAAGAGTGATCACTGAATGCAGAAAGCCAGTACCAAAAGTGATCACTGAACGCACAAGGCTTTATTTCACTTTTCCCAAAATTCCTGCATTGAGGTACAATGGCAAAATCCTAAATTTCTCACCACTGTATTCTGGAGTTTGCTGTAATTGTCATTATAATTTGTTTTTTACTTCACATTAAAGACTCCTTGAAGCATGGTGTTGTTAGGAAGCTCACTGCCTGACATGCCTTTTTTTTAATTGCTGTAGTCACATTAGTTAGTACTTACTTTCTGTGATCTTCTGGATATTATTGATTGTCAGCTTCAGAGCTGTTGCTGGAAATATATGTATATATATATATACTTTAGTTATCACTATGATGTAATATCTCCATAACAGTGTAACTAAATTCCACTTTCACTATGCATCCTATCTGAGGCCAGTGCACTGATCAAAACAGACAAATAACAATGCCCTGTTTTACAGCATCTGCAGAAAGCTAAATAATGACAACCTACAGGTAAAGCAGACCTTTGCAGTGCTGAAACTGAGTTTGATCACCTTGTCTAAAGAAAATACTGAGAAATATCTTCTGCACATTATTCTTACAAATTCTTCTCTTTATCCCTCAGAAATAAATGATGAGATCTACAAAGCAGCAGATATAAAGTTCTCCATGTAAAGGAGAACCATAATAAGACTGGTAAAAAGACAGAAGTTTTATTGCCTTTGAGGAGAAATCAGTGACACTGATATTCAGCTATCATCCTCCATAAATGCTTGAAAGTTTTATATTTCAGATTTTTTTTATCTTCCATTTTAAACAAACTGGTCAACCCTGAATTTGGAGGAGACAGCATATTAGTCAGATTTTTGTGTTAATCCTGTAAACAGCAGCTCTGGAATTAATCCTTGCCTGCCCATCTGAGGAAGAAGGCTGGTGCTCTGGGAAGCAACACAGTGCTGCACCCCCCCCCCCCCCCCCCCCCCCATCTGAGCTCGTGGCATAAACCCACACCCCATAGCACAGGGAAGCAAACAGGGCCATGCAAGAAACTATTTCTGTGTGGTTTGTCAAAAGAAATCAAACCAGAAGAATAAAGAATCTCCTAATGTATCTCCTGAATGCCAGTCAGTGGAGAGCCCATGAGTGAGTACCATCCGCTGAGATGAGAAGGGGTAATTTAAAGACATGGTGCACATATGGCAAAGTCTAGGCTTGAAGCTGGCAGACGGATTAGCAAGTAGGACCAGCTCAACCTTCTCCTTTTTTATTGTTTTGGGGTGGGGGAAATAGGGATTGGCTGAGATCCTGAGAGCCCCATGATTGCCCTTCCAGGCAGATGCTGCCATCCCCTGATGTCCTATGACTAAAAGGCTTCTCTTCTCTCCTAGATCAGCATCTTCATGACCCATTTGTCTAATTATGGGAACGACCGCCTGGGGCTATACACCTTTGCGAACCTGGCCAGCTTTGTGAAGAGCTCGACAAACCTGAAACTGCAGACACTGCCCCCACTCCAGCTGGCACACAAGTACTTTGAGCTCTTCCCTGAGCAGACGGACCCTCTTTGGCAGGTAACGTCACAGCCTCCGATTGCACTGTTTGTTGGAATAAGGATCTTCTCCTGAAAAAAAAACTTAAATTAAGAAGCCTGCTTCACATTAAAATGTGTTATTTCTTCCAGTATGCCTGTTTAGGTTATTTAAATTCTCTTGAAAGACCACTTCTTTTGACTAGAAATGGGTTAGCTTCCACTCGCCCCAAATCAGGCACGTTTAAAAGCAACTAACTGCCATACACTTGAGAGAAAGCTTTCCTCCTCTCCTCTCTTCTCAACTCCCCTCCCTTCTGTAGCTTTGCTGATGCATCACGCTGTGTTAACTAATCATGGCACACTACCAGCAAGATGAGCACAGGCAGCTCGTAGCAAGTGCTACCCCAGGGCAAACAACGCAGACCCCTTGTACCCATCGATGGGGAGTCACCAGTGTTGCATCACTGCTGCTTCAAGGATTTCACACCACCTGGACCCCCTTCACTAAAGCAGCAAGGAGAAGGGATGGTGGAGCGGTCAGTGCTGCAGAATAGGCTGCTATTTTAAGAAAGGAGAAGGGTTTCTGCACAGCCCACCAGTGGCCATTTTCTGTCTCTGTTGTAAATGCACAACAGTGCTGCTTGCAATCTTGGCACTGTAATTTCCTAATCATTGTTGTATATGTCTGGCTCTTCTCTTATTCAGAATATGATGTGCATGAAAAGCACTGTGCTTTTAGCTATGCAGGCTTGAATCCAGAGTGACACCATGGAGATCCATGCAGTTATTTCAGGCTTACACTGGTACAAAGGAGCAAAAAATTTCCCTAGTATTGTTGGCCCAGATGCAAAAGAAGTATAAATCGATAATATTCCCATTGAGTTTAGTGGAGCTGTAGCAATTCACATCACTTAATGATTGTCTCCATTATATTTTGCTAACTTTATTCACTAGCAAACTGTATCTTCTGTTACCAGGCAATACCATGCAAAAGCAGGATCCATACGCTAACTGCTTTAAAGAACCGTCAGTCCTAACCTTTCCTGTGGGGTCTTTTGTTCACACATTTTTATTTTGCATTCACGGGTAGTAGAAAGATAAGGAGATCAGTAATATCCCACATTTCTATTTCATCCTTCTTTTTGGGTTTTTATGTAAATTAAAATTGGCACTAAAAGTACTATGTATCTGAAACCATTTTGTCACTTTGGAAAGTAATGCCTTCAAGGTATTCAAACAGAGGTTTCCATTCTAACGTCAAATGAAAACGTGATTAAATCAAAGTGTTAATCTTTTTTTTTTCATTTTCTTATTTTTTTCACTTATGACTGAACTTAATCCTCAGTCATGCAAAACCATTATATTTTAGTCAAAGGGACCACATGCCTGCATACCTACATGCCTATAGACTCCAAGTTGATGAAGATGGCTGGACTAACAGAGAGAAGGAAATGCAGTAGTCACAGAGGGTGTGGATTTTGACATGGATCCTTCCCTTCCAGTATTTGCAAAGCTGTTTAGCTTTACTGACTTCTCTGGGACCCCTGTAAGGATCAGTCCTGGATGATATTGAGGGGCTTGGTGTCTGAGTACCTGAACGCTCAAGTACCTGCCACAATGGGTGGCTTCTATGGATCCCTACCAGTGACCTCAATATTTGGCAGGAATAAACTCTTATGGGGAAATATGGGATTTTACTATTTTGTGTAAGGCACTGGTGTTACTGCATAAGGTATAGATCCTACAAAGTCTCACATGCATACAAAACATTTAGGACATCCCTGGCATGATGTACACAGATGTCTTTTTTCACCTTCAGAATCCATGTGACGATAAACGACACAGGGATATTTGGTCCAGGGACAAAACATGTGACCATCTACCCAAATTTCTTGTGATTGGACCCCAGAAAACAGGTAAGAAGTAATGACAGCTGGGACCGTGCCGGCTTGCTGCTCCAATGCTTTCCAGGGCTGGCTCTTGCTGTCAGTGAAGGTGCTGAAATCCCGGAACCCCCAAGGATGCGACAATCAGCAATTCTGGCAGCCCCGTCCCGGCGATGAGCAGCCTGTGTGTACACCTGCCTTGCACACCGACTGCTAAAGGGCGGCCATAGATGAGAATAACACACAGAATTGCACCATGTGGTTGGTGGCTTCAATTAGAGTACTTTTGCACTTTCAAAGCCAGCTGACACAAGCCTTGGGGAGCGAAAGCTGGAAAGGCCACGGCACTGGTACATGATAGCTATATACAGCTACTGTCACTTCTGGATTCAGCCCACCACAGGACAACACAGGAGAAAGCAATGCGAACTTCCACCATAAAGAAACATGCTGTCAGGGTGCCCTAAGTTAAGTTTGTTATTAAGTTATTTGACAAATTACGTCCCCACCGTTTGAGACCCTAATTGACAGTCAACACATTTACCACCTTTCAGGCCTCTGGGGGTCTCAGGGCATTATTTAAATTAAGCCACACATTCCCACTCCCAAGGTAGCTATTACTGTTGTTGACGTATTGCAGAAAGTGGATGTTGAGGCAGGGAAATAAATGACTAATCCAAGATTATATAGAAATTCTGTGACAGTGACAAAGAGACAGCAGGTCTTGATTCATAGCCCAATGATAGCTTGCGTAGCATAAAATCATTGAAGAGCAATTTGAAAGACACATTCTCCTGAAATTTCATTTAACAATATATAACATTTTCAGTTGTTTCTTAACAAACAAATAACAACAAAAAGTTATCGTTACTGGAATTTTAAAGCACACTTATTACATGCAGGTTTTTTGGCAGATAGACAATATAGACAAAATACACAATGTCACTTGAAAGACTTGAACAAGTTTTTCTTCCTCAACAACCCCAGGAAACCCAGGAAAAATACACAGAGGATAGAAGTGTGGTTCTGGGAGCAACAGAAATATAATTCCACAATTAGTACTTTTGAAATATTTGTGCATGTAAATGATTTAAAAACAAACCAGCCCAAATTCCATCACTGGATAAATAAATAGGCAAGCATGCAAGCAATGTCAGCACCAGCAGTATCATGCCTGCCCCAGAGAGCAGAATTCAGAGTCTGGAACTGGGAAAAATTTAATGAGCACAGAAGAAATCTGCACATACTCCCCACTCCCTCTAAAAACACCTTGTGCCTTCCATCAATAGGAAATTTTCTTATAAAAAGGTAGTCTTTCTAATTGTCCTGTATATTTCAGTGTGAATTGATTTAGAAGTACTTTCTTAAATGAAAAAAAAAAAGTCAATGGTGTTTTTTTCTGTTTCTTAATGCTATTTCTTTGTGTTGTAGGAACAACAGCACTTTATTTATTTCTTCTGATGCATCCTTCCATCATCAGTAATCTCCCTAGTCCAAAAACTTTTGAAGAAGTTCAGTTCTTCAATGGAAACAACTATCACAAGGGTATTGACTGGTAAGAAGAATAACAAAAAAGAAGTGTCCATTATTAATGCACTTTAAAACACAATGAAACAATTACAGAAGCATGTGTGACATCTACATAATTATTGGATGAATTTGTTATGCTTGGCATTATCAGAGAGAATGAGAAACTAATTTGTAATGATGGGACATTTAATCAAGTCCTTAGATATTACAGTCACAAATTCTCTTTTTCTTTTTTTTTTTCCACAAATGAATACAATAGCAAGCTCAGTTTCAATGTCTGTCTTAATAATGAACAGCATCTCTGTCTTTTCATAGCTGCATCAATTTTGAAGGGGCTGAATTACACTCCTTTTCTTCAAACGGTGCTTTTCATGAAATAAGGTTCAGCTTCTCATGAGAAAAAAAGGCCTCCATAAAAAATTCAGCTGATACTCCTATTACAATTTTTAAACATTGCTTTAACTATTTTTGCTTAAGAAAAACATTTTGTAAGGCTTTTGTTTCCCCAGGGAATGGCACTCTTCATCTTTGTATGAAAACTGAAATACAAGACAAACATCACACTACGTAGAAACAGATTAATCTTTTTCAAGGTGTCATGAAAAAGGAGGAGAAAGAAATGCTTCTCATTTATTTTTCATACTGCTTAAGGAAAGAGCTTGCAGATAGCTACCATGGAGTATATGGTGTACTACACAAGGAGAAGGAGCAGGAGGAGCAGGGCTGGGAGAGCAGGGCTTGCCCCACCAGTGTGGCAGTGGCTGGGGCAGCAGGGAGCCTCATGAACCAGCCTTTCTTCCCCAAAAACGCTGTGAGAGTGCAAGCTTCCATCAAGGTACTTCTCTCTTCCATGGTGGTGATGGGGGTTCTCCTCTGCAGCCCTGTGCACACAACATAGTGGAAGAGGCTGGCTTTGCTGAGACCCCTTCTGCCACATTTCGCTGAGACTGGCCTGTAGGCTCAGAGGTTAGTAGGGTTGTGTGCACAGGGTGAGGTCCCACATACTTTACTTCCATAGAAAGTACACAAAAACAGCTAGCCACACTAAAACAGGAAGCTCACAGAGTGCTCAGCCAAACTAAAGGGACCAAAAAATGCCTCCAAAACAATTTTATTTTACGCTTCATTTGAATTCTTCACACTTTTGATTGAACTTCCTATATTATACATTTTTACTTCCAATCAATTTTCAGTGGAAAAGACCATTCAAAGACAAAATTAAAATCTTGCTTCCTGAAAATGTCTAAGAGAAAAGACTTGTCAGTTCCAAGATGAAATATTCCAACAATGTTAAAATTAAATAGTTGACATTTTGAAGCTTTGCCCATTTTTTTTCTGCAGTTAAAACTGAACTCACTCCAAACTGGTGAGATCTCCCTCTGACACTGAACTTATTAGCAAAAATCCCATCCATCAAAGGAAAAACCTAATTACCTGACTTCATGGAGGCTTTAGCTATTACCAGTACTATCTGAGAGCCAAGTTCTCTTCCCCCTATTCCAGTTCTGGAGTGAGCTGAGAAATTTAATTTTGCTTGTTGTGAATTACGGCTGAAAATCCACCTTTTCACCTACAATGAAATGGGATGTGGACGATCATTTATGACACTGCTTGTTCTAATTAGTTTCTTTGCCTCCCAGGTACATGGATTTCTTCCCCACTCCTTCCAACATCACCACTAACCTCCTCTTTGAGAAAAGTGCCAACTATTTCCATTCTGAGGAAGCGCCTAAACGAGCTGCTTCCCTCATTCCCAAGGCCAAGATCATCACCATCCTCATTGACCCATCTGATCGGGCGTACTCCTGGTACCAGGTACGGACCTTGCCTTAAAGAAACGAACAGTGAAATCAACAGCAGGGGATGATGCCCAGCATCAGTGGGAATTTGTGCCCTTGAGAAAGAACGGGATTTATTGCAAAGCGTTTGCACTGTGTAGAAGTGGAAGGATGCTGAATGCCATCTTTTGCAGTTGGCACCTGTGACACCGGTGTCATAAATGATGAAACTTCTCAGCACAGAGCTGCCACTAGCTGTAAACAAACAGTTTAATCTCAATTACAGTTGACACTGCGTGGAGGAAAAGTGATGCTCCTTACCCAGGGAGATGCACTGGGGAAAATAAGCATGGCCTAGCTAGAAAATCAGAGCTTTTTATGCTGAGAATCTGGTACCTCATCCAGTCCTCCAGTTTCCAGGCTAAGCAACATGCAGTAGTGTACAAATGTATGCAATGCCTTCTAAAGTTTCCAAGGAGTTAAAATGAGCTGTGTCTGTGGAGTAGGGTTTGTTATTGTTTTGTTTTTGTTTATGTTTTTCTCTCCTTGGAAACAAAAAAAAGTCTGTCAGTTTTCCTAGGAAACTCTAGGAGGCTCTTTCATGCCTTTTACTGAGTCCACACCTCTCCATAAGCAAGTCTGTATGCTGTTTTTTAAAGAGTCATTTAAGCATGCAAAATATGGTGTAGAGTTATACAAATGACAGAAATACTAAAAGCTGTGTTAAAAAGGACACAAATGAATAATCTTACCATAAGCATAAAGTACACCATTTCTGATATTGTTATCAAGAGTTCTACAAGAAATAAAACATGGCTTAGGACTGCAATTTGCTCCCTTTTAAATATCTCATTTGCACCTTTACGAATGCCAAAGCGAGATGCAGAGCAGAAAAACATTGCGTCTGCTTTGGCAGAGCTTGCCTCCTCAGCTCTCTTCGTGCCCGGGGCTCCAGCATGAGGCAGGCGGAGATGCAGAGCGGGGCAGCCGCAGCCTTCATCCCTCGGCACGTTGCGAATTCTGGGCTAAGGACAGGCTGGTCATGGCCACGTGAGAGGAGAGTTACAGGGTGTATTGGAAAGGAGGCCGTTAGGAGACATGTTTTCCCTCTTCATGGGAGTTAGAAGTACCAGAGCAATTTGTTCTTTTTCTCTTTGATCATGGCTTAATCTTCAGGGTCACTGTGACATGTGTCTAAATATCTCCCATTAGCATCAGCGATCCCATGAGGACCCTGCTGCCCTGAAATTCAATTTTTATGAAGTCATAACGTCAGGCCACTGGGCACCCTCAGAGATAAGGACTCTCCAGAAGAGGTGCCTGACACCCGGATGGTATGCTGTCCACATCGAACGATGGCTAACTCACTACCCAGCTTCACAGGTAATTTCCAACCTGTTATTTCAACAAGCTCATCAGCCCTCAGAGTGTCCCAAAATGAGTACGGCCTCATCATTAGAGGTGACAGGATACTTCCCACTGGAACTCCTAGCCATTAGGAAGAACAGATTTGTCAAGATCAGAGCATTTACCAGAAATGTGTTGATTTTTTCTGTCTTCTGACAGATAAAATGCAACAGGAAAACTATGACCTGTGGCCACATGGGCTTGCTGGGGGGCTTAAGATCTTCCCTCCAGGATTTTCAAGGCTTCTGGGTCTCAAGAAACAAGCAGATGGATGCAGCATGAGATGATGTGGGAAGGTTTGACAAATTCATTTAGAAAATGCCAAGGCTTTTTCTAAAAAGAAATTTCATTCCCTCTCCCACTCACTCCCTTTCATAGAAAATTTCACATTTGTTTGATTCTGATAGGGGATTAGCCCTTCTCAGTGTTAGAGCAGAAATTCTTTCTCTTGCCCCATCTTCCTTCAGATGTTTTATCAAATTGTGTTTTATAATGTTTTCCATGAAATTTTTGAGTAAAGAGGCCTAAACAATATTCCTATTACTAAAAAAAAAAAATTGTTTCCAGATATAAACCTAAAACAAATGCTTTAGTACTACAAAACATATGCAGGGGCACTCTTTACCTGTGTATATGCCCCACTGCACAGATTATATGTCTGTCTGTTGTAAGAAAATTTGTAAAAGGGTTTTTAGTGAATAAGCACAATGCACAAGTATCCCCAAAGCTTGCTTCATGTGGGACAAGATTTTGCTGTATGGAGGTAGAACTGAGCATTGCTTATCTTTTCAGGGACTGAGGAAAAAAAAAGGAAAAAAACAAGAAATACAAGCTCTGTCTGTTTGTAATCCTCAGTTTTCCTTTTATACAGTCTCAGCTGTACTACAAAAAGGAGAAGCAGGTCAATCCCATTTCCAGTAACAAGCAGAAAGTCTCAGTCATTTACCTTCTTCTTTCATCTCTGGCCATCCTTCTCTTTCCTCAATGGGAAAGGAGTACTGCCCAAAGCAGCACAGCTTGCAGCAAGGGTGTCCCCAGGAGCTAACAGGGCACATCTCCTCCCATCTCCTCTCCACGTCCCAGCTTGTTGCTCCGAGGAGAACAGGCTGTCCTGGGAAACTCAGAGCATGCAAAGCGTGCCTAGCATCCCATGCCCCACTACCTGCGCTCCTTATCCGCCCTCACCCTGGGCTGCTGCAACCTCTCATGAAGATTTCTCTCAGTCTGCTGCAGCAGCGAAGAGCAAATGCATTCCTCTTATTAAACATGCAGGGGCACATTGACATATTTC
The DNA here is from genome assembly GCF_013377495.2 of Cygnus atratus. Taxonomy (NCBI): domain Eukaryota; kingdom Metazoa; phylum Chordata; class Aves; order Anseriformes; family Anatidae; genus Cygnus; species Cygnus atratus. Next base: position 2,098,405 of record NC_066365.1, read on the forward strand.
TTGTAAAACCGGTAACCACTCATGTTTAATAGTTGTAGTGATTAATTTTACAAGATACACAACAAAATGCACTCATTCTTAATAAGGTGCGCAGAGAGTGCACTCACGGTGCTTACTAATGGGCACTCAGTAATGTGCATTCACTCGGCCTGTGCACTCAAAAACTTAATAATTCATAATAAGCCTTCACGATAAATATAAAACACATCCATCCAGAATAGTTATTAGCAATGCCGCCTGGTACTCCAGGAGACTTTTGATACAAACTCTTAACATTTGCTTGTGGAGGTCAATGTACCTTTACATCACATCAATCTTTAATTTAAAAAAAAAAAAAGCAAAAAAAAAAAAGCCCTTTGCTAACAATTTTGCAAGTCTGTACAGTTGACAGGCTGGTGGTAATTCTGAATTAAATTGCCACAATATCACTTTTGAACCTTTAATTGTATAGCTTCTGAGCATTTAATTCGAAGACATACATGAGTTTTTTTATCATTTTCGTATTCCATGCCAGATTTTCTGTGGACACACTGTAAATCTTTGCAATGTTTTTACATTCCTTCCTTATCTCTTTTACTCAGAATTCTCTGGGAATCAGGTTCGGCTTGTGAGATTTAACTCTTTCATCTGAACAACAGCACACACAGAGTTAGAGGGTGCCCACCTATACACATTGAACAGAATAAAGTACAAAAGCAAATCTAAAAAAAGTTCACCCATACGATTGTTATTAATGCTGTGCAAAATCAAATGTTAATGTCACAAGTAAGGTCACAAAAGGGAAATAATGTCATTATTTAGTTAACCTTAGTCCTGTTTCTAAATGGCTGGCATATTTGTTCCTACAGTTGCTAATTATTGATGGACAGCAGCTAAGAAGCGACCCAGCTACTGTGATGGATGAAGTGCAGAAGTTTCTTGGAGTCTCTCCTCATTACAATTACTCTGAAGCTCTAACGTGAGTCTGTTCCTTTAACATCTGCCCTATGGAAACACAGTGTACATCCCCTCCTACCAAGATCAGTTGATCATTAATTACAAACAAAACAAAAGACACAAGAAAAACAATTTTGCAAAGCCTGGGTTTTGTTTACAGTTATGTTTAATACACATCCAGTCTCCCCTTAACTTGCATGCATATAATACACTACAGAACTTAATTGCATGACTGCATGCATTTCCACATGCAAATTCTACATCACACAACATACAGAGCAAATGACTGCTCAATAGTTTGTATTAGACACAGAATAAGGCCCATGTTCATGTAAAAACATATCTGCTAAGTTTGGGTGTTCAACCAGAGATGCCCAAGACATGTTTTCTATGGGCACCTTGTTCTGCTCTCCTAGCTGCTGCACTGGTTAAAATGTGGGTTCAATCAACATGAATTGTTCATGTAAGAGCTCAGCATGCATTTGCAAATTTCACTGTTGAACCTTAGGACAGTCTCCAGAAGCAGAAGACCACCTAGTGCCAGCTGTGAAAAGATTAGTTTTAACATTTTTGTCACATTTATGGAGAAGCCTAACGACAGAGATTAAGAGAGAAGTATTCAGTACGATAGGATTAATTTGCTTGCACGGTTTCTCTGTTTGTTTGCTTTTAAGGGAGACCAAATATACCATTCCCTAATCCTATTTTCACAAGTGGTTGGGCCAGTTTTGCTGCCTTCTTACCTGGTAGCAGCCAGGCACGTGGCATGGACAAGTTCAGTCTGTATGCTTACGGTTTGGTGCAATTACAAGCCAGCACTGGGAGATATATAGCCTGGAAGTGCCAGGCACAAGCAAAGCTCCTGGGGCATGGGGGGAAGCTCAGATTTACCTGTGAAGCTGGAAACCCTCAGACCGAGCAAGCAGCCTGATTGTTCATGGGCTGGGGTGCCAGTGCTGAGACTGTAGTGCTCTGCAGGAGCCCAAATCAAGGTCCCCAGCACAAAGTGAAAGCCTTTTGATTGACTTCCCACGGCCTCTGCTTCGGATCTAGCAAAGGCAGCTGTGATGAGCCCGGATCATATTTCTCATTCTTGCCACCAGGAGGATAAGGCTTTCCCCATGAAAGAGGATTAATGGTCTGTGTGGCACCCTCTTTGACGTATTTCAATTCCCTGCAGGAAGACAGCCTCTGCAGAGGCAGGAGTGGGCTGAATTTATCTCTCCCCTCCTAGTCTGGCAGAAAATTGTAAGAAGCTTTTGCACGGACCCTCTTCGTATAAGGAGCATCTTGTCATCATGGCCAGAGCTGTGAGGAGCTGTGCTGGGGGGGGGTGCTGGGACTCAGTGGGATGAGGAGCCTCGTGCCACAGTGGAGGCTGCTCCCAACCGGTGCACAAGCACAGAGCACCAGCCCAGCCTCCAGCCCACGGCAGTGCCCCACGGCCATGGCAGGGGGTGGTACATAGGAAAGGCTGTGCCTCGCCTTCCTGTAGGCTGATGTTAGGAAAACTGCTGGAAAACGAGGCCACTGAGCCTCCTCCTACCCCACATTGCCTCCTCTCCATCTACGTCTTCAATGTCTCCTCCACTGGGCAGGTTATACTTACATAGCAGGTATAAACTGTGAGTTGAGTGCTTGCTATTGTCTGAGTCTCAAGAATGTTGCTGCGCCGAAGTCTTTTTCTAGAGGAGAAATTTTGGATTTCAGAGTGTTATTTTTTAAGTCATTGGTTTCTGAAGTGGAGGAAATACAAGAGGAATACACAGCTGAACTACTGGTGTTTGAACAACTGCTGCTGCACATCTGCAGTGCCTTCTGCTATGCTTTTAAAAATACACACCCACATCCATATATCTTCCTTTCTTTAACTAAATTAAAGTCAGTGGAGTCACATAACAGGAAAAATTTGGCTTCTCGTATGTGTTTGGACAGAAAAAAATGTATTGTAAACAGATCTATAAAATTATGCAGTCACCGTTTAGAGACATCGAGAATGCAAATGTGTTGTGGAAGCCTCCATATCTGTATGGATTTAGGATGGAAGAGAAAAATGCAATAATCAATGTAGTGGCTTATCCTAGGACTGTCAAAGTAAAAAGGACTGCGTGGGATCGTTCTTCATCATTACTGTCTAATAACTGCATACCACAGATTTTTGAAGTCATCACAAAGCAGCCTAAGGACCTAGTCCTGCAAATGCTAGTGAGCAATAAGTTCATCACCCCGAGTAATTAGGTGAACGTCTTACAGGAGAGTAACATTAACGCAGGCACAAGGAAGGGGCTGACCAGAGCACCAGCCACTTGTCAAACCATGGAAAGAGCAGAGGTGGGAAGTGCACGTCATGCCAGGTTAGCAAGAGGGGCAGCAGAGACAAGCAATTAGATGACTTCCACACACTGCTAAGCAGGACTTGCACTTCTCGTTCGAATAGTAAAAAACAAAGGGGAAAATCAACTGATATTGAAAGGCTTTTACACATAACAGCATTGATATGAATACACTGGGATACCCAGACAAAGTGCTAGGAGAGGGAAACAAGCAAGCAGTGTTCACGTTCTTCTATTCTGCCCAATTATGTTTACAGGAGTCCTGAGACCTTGAAATACCTGAACACAATGGGTTGAATTCAGCCTGGGATGTTTTTTCCTTTATCCTGAAAAGCTTTCTCTCCTGCTCTCCGAATTTGCACCTTTTAATAATGTTCAATATGCTCATTCTGAGGCAGAAATATTGTTTGGGGCATAGTTTAGCAGTTTTCCTTTTACACGGCACACTACATTACTTCTCCTCTTGGGAAATCAGTGGAAGCCAGCTAAACTACTTCAGTATGCAATGAGCAGATGGAAAAGGCCAAAGTAGAAATGAGACTATCATCAATATATCCATTTAATCAATGATTTATTTATTTTTAATTGATACAGCTCCTGAAACAATTTAGGAAACAAGGGTCAGGCCTGCAATAGTAGGCTGGGCAAGAAAAAATAAATAAATGTGAAGAAGGTTCACCCTTCTCCAGAAATTAGTTCAATTCTGCAGAGCAGCACATCACAGGTGCACCCATGTCATACAGACAGACCCAGGGCAGAAAGGTAGTCTGTAACTAATTAACTCCATGTTCCAGCCAATTATACTTCATCCTTTTCAAACATCTGCTGAGTAGCAGAAACACAGACCTTCTCAATGTTTTATGCATGCTGCAAGTCCCACAGCAATAAATTCAAAACTTAACACTGCATGTTGTTCGTTCCTTAGTGAATGTGTTTTAATGCCTTAATCTAAAATTCCTATATCTTTGAATTTTAGACATCAAAATCAAATTGCATATTTCAGATAAGATTGCTAAGACAGAGTTTATGTTTTAATGTCTTCTTTGGAATGAAAATGATATCTAGATTTAATGATATGGCACAACCAGCTTCTCAGGTGCTGTTAAGCTATCAACAAACAACCAGCAGTTCTTTCAGAAGACCTAAGCACTGCTTATTTCACTCAGAAATCAACATAAAGCATTTCAATATTATATTTCTCATAGTATCTTTGTCCTGCAACAATCACACTCTATTTTCTATATAAATATACTTAAGGATTGAGTCTGTGTCTGTCAAAGCCAGCAAATAGATCAGATTGCCCCTTTTAACCTCTCTCCCATTAACAGTACTGACCTCCAATGTAATCAGCTTCTGCTGGCCATGTGGAGAGCTCTCCTTGAGCACAGTGATAATGTTCTTGAGGATACAGCGCGCATACTTCCAGGAAAAGGCCTGGCCAGTAATTTTCCAACAAAAGGTTCTTTGTTCAAGTGTCAATTGATCAAAACCTAAGCATCCTGCTTGGACACACAGAGCAGTCTGTCATAGATAAAATCTCTAATCAAAACCAGATGACAAAATGTGAGTGACGGTCTGGAAAGGAACCATGTAAGGTCCTTGAGGCTGTGGTTTAGGACCGTGACTGGCGTCCTATAGAGCAACACTTGAAACATGTACCCTATATGCTGGGTTATAGTAGAATAAAAAATAGATAGCATAGGTAAAGTCCAGTGTGAAAAACTTGTTGCCTTGAGCCTCTCCTAAGGTGAATTTGTGGACAATATTATATTCCCAGAGCTTTCCCAAGAGAGAAAAGCAGTTTCCCACCCTGTTCTCAGTATTTCCGTCATCCAGAGATGTGGCCAGCCATAGTTGTTGACTAACTCTGATGGTTTTGTAGCTGGGAGATTCTTCTGTAGTAAAATATTTCATGCAATATAATCCTTTATAGGTTTGACCCTCAAAAGGGCTTTTGGTGCCAGTTATTGGAAGGAGGGAAAACAAAGTGCCTGGGAAAAAGCAAAGGTCGAAAATACCCACCCATGGACCAAGAGGTAAAGGCTTTGCAGAGATTTAAGTTAAGATTCTGTTTTAATATGCACACTGTGTTTGACTCCTAAAATATAAATATTTTTATTATTTCACTGGCTTGCTATATTTAAAAACCAGAAGCTTTTAATGAGCTTTGAATGAGAGGAGACTGCCCCCTAGAAGAGCCTCTGTCTTGGAGCAGAGTGCAGCTGCCAGGCAGCAAAACCTGGGGTGGGGTGGGCTTCCTTGTTTGACTGTTTGTGTTGTTTTCACTCCTCCCAGTCCCGAGCTTTCCTGTCGAGCTACTACCGAGACCACAATGTGGAACTGTCCAAGCTGCTGCACAGGCTGGGACAACCCCTGCCCTCCTGGCTGAGACAGGAGCTGCAGAAAGTCAGATAGCACACAACGGCAGGGGACCAGCTAAGGACAATTTCCTTCACCGTGAAACCCCTTGCTTCTCCGACTCACCTGTGATCGTCAGTAGAGGACCTCATGAATAACGCTATTTCTATTAAAAACAAAAACAAAAGAATAAAAAAACCCCGACAACTGTTTATATGCACGTGCTGACAGTTACTAGCATCGATCCCTTTTGTCAGCTTCCAGGAAATAATACGGAGCTACGTGGCATTACTCTTTATCCAGACCCGGATTCGTGCATAGTCTAGTTCCTCTGTTCACTGGAAAGTACCAGAAACTGTATGTAGGACAGATTGACTTCAGTGTATATGACAAATTGCAGTCTGTCAGGACATGAGCAAAGGATGGGAACATCTCGCTGGACTGTGAGGTTGGTCATCTGTTGGTGTTTTTCTCCTGTTTATTTCTCTGTTTTTTTCCCCCAGCCATGCAAGGTGTCCTATCATTTTACACGGAAATTCAGCACTTTGCGGTCAGGGTCCCTAATGGTTATGATATATGCAATATTAACCTATTATCATTGTTTTCACCACAGAATCAGGTGGGCTAAGTTCTTGCCTAATCTACTCCCCTGGGATTCCTGTAATAACTGCCGATAGTCTGTGGTCTTTCTTTTGTTGCTTTTTTTCCCCTTCACAACAAGATGTATCCCAATTTACTGAAGTTGTGTGGGTGGTTGAGGTGCAACACGGTGAGGTGGCTCTCCTCCTAGATCTCAATGAAATCCATTCACTTTCATCTTGGCAGGACTACTTTGCCACCTAGTTGCGTTTTTCATCATACCTACTCAGTTCCTATAGCAGCTGTGACAGACCTCTGAGATGTGAAGTCATAGTACACATTTTCTTTTCAAAACACCATGGGACTCCTTAAAATACTATCAAAACCTTTTAAAAGCTGAACAGGCCATTAGAGCAGCATACTGACAATAACCTAATGTTGACAATTTTGTTTCTAACTGGAAAGCAGTGCTTTTGCTCTGAAGCCTTCAAAAGAAGAGAATGGGTTAGTCATTTAGGGTCTGAAAGCCATTACAGAGAGAAAAAAAAAAAGTTTTAATGACCAAAGCTATTTATTAAGGCTTTGAAAAAAACTACAAAGCCTGCTGAAGAACAGACTCTTTCTATAGACTTTAACGGAGTTGAATGCACAAGCATATCCACTGTGTGTCTTATACACATATACGGTGAATATGTTTTCATGCCTGTGTATCTACACATTGTGCATCTAGATCAAATATACACTTAGTTTTAAGTATCCAGTTTTTGTGCCCATAGATAAATGAAAGAGTTGGTTATCAAAAATATGATATTATGAACTGTATTTTCTTCTCAGACCCGTGTGGGCAGGGTTGACAAGGCTGGGCAGAAATTCACCATGAAATTTAAGCTCGGTGAACAAATATCATTTAGGCATTTTAGCCCTGTAACACTTTTTGTCCAGAAAACAAAAGCTGTGCTACATGTTATTTATGCACCACAAAATGGAGTAAGTTTCAGTTTTCAGACTTCCCTGTCTTAGTTCCTAGGTGCAGGCCATTTCAGGTGCTGCAGAGGCTTTGAGCTTTCTGTCTCCACAAATTTGATACTTATGTCTTAGCTCTGGAAACAGAACAGGACATCGAGGCTGCACCATGAATTCAGAGTCAGAGCTACCCCTTGGGGCAGCACAAATTAATGCACGTCACAGACAATGGTATTAAAGGGCATTTTAATAAATTAATTTAGGCTTAAATCCAGTTGATACATGTAGATGTCTATCTTAGCACTGTCAAACTCCTAAGTCATGAGACTGTCCACCAAGGTCATGACACTAGCTCATTTTGGATTGACAACTCCAATGCTTCCTGGAGTTATCCTGGACCCACCCTGCTCTGGAAAGTGGTGGCACTTCCCCACAAGTGTCCTCTGGCACCACATGTCACCACAGTGTTTCTTCTCACCCGGCCTTCACCACTTTCCTCCACCACATCAGTACACGCCTAGTTCCCTCTTCCTCCCATGCCTTTTCAGCCCTCTTCTCACTAGCACTGCCCTCCATGGTCCCGCACACGCAGCCCATGGGGTTGCATAGAGAAGAGGCTGAAGTGCAACTAGCACTGAGTTCCCGTGCAGCCCCTTGTGCTCCTGCTCCCCATCTCAGCCCTCACTCTTTCTGCAGGAGGACTCACAGCAGGGGTGGGAATGGCACAATGTCAGTTATCTCCTGCTGCTGCAGGAGCACGACACATCCAATGCCACCAGTCCAATGCCTACGTGCACAGGGACACGCATCAATCTATAGGAAAGCCTGAAAGACAAATGTTACCCAATCTCATATTTTCTTTTAAATACTGAAATGAGATTTATCTCATATAAATGAGTCATCTACTTTATTTTATAGGTGATGGAGGGAAATAGCACTTCTAGGACCCAATTCTTCTCATCTCAAAGTAGATTTCTTAAATGAATGAGATTATTCTTGGCTGTTCTTCTTTATTGATTAATAAAGGTCAGGAGACAACTTGTTCAGAGGTAGGGCCCACCTGAAAAGGAGATGGCATTTTATCTCACAGCTACAGCTGCTGGACATTAGAGGCAGAGACTGGGAGGTTTGAGAGAAGGATATGATTTTGTTTTGTCTTGTTAAAGTTTTGGTTTTTTTTTAGAAAAAGTACATTTTTTGTACGTTATATTTTGTAAGGAGAACTCTTCAAAATGATCTAGGGTAATGTAGATGCCAAATAAAAGGAACCTTACATGTATTTTTTTTTTTTAATAAAGTCAGTTACATACTCTGATGCAAATTCATGCTCTTTTAACTTTTAGCGCTCTTTTAACTTTTAGCACTGATAATGCCAAAGACAACTAGTTTGATGAGAGCTTTGAATAAGTAAGGATCAGTTATACAAAAATAACTAAATCAACTCTTTGATAAAATTTTAGCTGTTAAAATGCATTAAAAGTGGCTCATCCTTAATTAAAAGATGAGTTCATAACTACTTGATTAAAAGCTAAAACTGTTTCAGGATTTCTTCAAGGAAATGAGGCAAATACCATAAAATCTGGAAAAAATCTTTCTTGTTTTTAGCTTTTCATTTGGAAAAAAAAATAATAAGTCTTCCCAACACTCAGCTCTGTAATAGCATCATGTTCCTTAAAACACTCTGGACATTTTTATACCACATTGTTACTTTTCAAGTTTGAATGGGCATCGCATTACCCAGAGATCTCATGTTCCATTGAAAACTGACATTTGAAGTGACTTCATTATGTGTCATATAAAGATGAAATAACAGTATTTCAAAGTTTCAATCCTTCCACTCGTAATAGGACCCATCAACACAGAATTTCTCCAGATCAGCATATTATAGAAGAGCCTTTGTGAGCTAGCTATAAATGATCTCGATTTCTTTTATGCTTTTGATATCGCTGACCATGTAATTGTTGGGATTCTTAAAGACCAGCAAAACAAATGCAATAAAAATGAAACATTTATTCACGGCAAGGGGGCTGTAGCTGTGAAAGATAATGACGGGGCTTCTTTCCTATTCATAAGCTACAGGATTCATCTCCACAATACTTCCACATGGTGCAGGCTGTAAATCAAGAGGGGTTTTACATACTGAGGGCCTACAGCTGCAGTTACCTCCCCTTCCCCTGCAAATACTGATTCCTGTGTAGATTTGAGGTAGTGTTGCAACACTAAAGGCCTGACCTCCTGCCCTGTGAGACCACTGGGAGTCTTCCCATTAACTCTAGTAGGCCCTTGCTGACCCCAGGGCCTGGTTTTGTAAAGCACAGTCCGTGTGGTTCAAGTTTCACCTAGCTTTATCACTGCTGGAAATCCATCAATAGCTTTATTTCTATTATTGATTGGCAATTTCTTCCCACCCCTCCATCTCAGTCAGTGCTGCACCATGGCTGGGGCTCTCGGGCCTACTGCCACGTGTGCCGGTCGGCAGCCATCAGCTGTGCTTTGTCCCCACCTCCAGCACTGCATGGGGCTGCACTGTCTTCAATCTCATCATACTGCGGGGGTCTCCACCTGCCCTGGTCTCCTGCACCTCTGGCCCCAAGAAATATAAAATTTCACAAGCCGACACAGGTGTCAGAGTCTACATACAGCAGCAGGCTTGATGATTAAAACAGGACTTCGGCCCTCAAAAAAAACAAGCCTGTGTAATCGAGGTTCTCTTTATGTATTGACCTCTCAAGGTCTAGAGGAAAAAAAAGAAAGAAAGTTGCCAGATTAACTGCTTATAGATGTTTTTTAATAAAAACAAATTTTCTTTCTGATATGGGATCAGACTGCCAAGCGTCCCCCAAACAAATTAAGATGGCAGCAATATAAATTCTTGGGGGAGGAAAACGTGGTGTAATGAAAGCACTGATGGGTCCAGGCTCTCTGATGTGATAATAAGGCAACAAGGACATGCCCTGAATACAAAGGCAAAGGCTGAATATTTTCCTTCCTCCTTCCCCCTCCTCCTCTTTCTTCTCATTTGCGTTAAATTTTGAGCCAGCACAGCGCATCTGAAGAGTATGTGACAGGCAGATCCTGTTAGGTGGTGGAACATTATTCATCTCCCGAACCATCCGCCAAGAATAAATAGGGCATGGGGTGCTGCTTTCGGAACTTGGCCACCTTACACATCAACTCCCAACTAGTCATGTAGTTTCCATCAGTAGCAAATTATGTTTATAATGGGTTTAAAATTTATGTTTATAATAGGTGTGTAAGCATGTGACAGCTGTGCAAAACAGGTACAACATGGGTATATAAATCAGCAGAGGTTAAGTGTCCAATTTTATTGTATTTAAGTAAGATTAAGTTCACCACTGTTGTCAGGAGGAGGTATGTTTGCACACACAATTTAGAACTATAGTCCAAGAGCTAAAATGATGAAGCTCTCTTTCTCACCACTACTTTCTTTCTGAAAGAGCTAAAATCTCATAGTCACCCTGCTATACTTGTCCTCATCAGTATCAGATCATGAAAATTAGCTCTAAAAGTTAGCCTGTCCATCATTATATTAGCACATCTCTCCATAAATATGCCAGGAACTGTTGCTTGAAGGGTTTTTGTTTGTTTTAAAGATAGGACTTTTCCTGCACAAAACCTTTTCTTATATTGCCCTTGTTTTCTCTTTTTTTTTTTCCAGTTCATCCTTTAGTGTGACTGCAAAGGTGTGGACCTGTCTATGGATTTGACTCCTCCATCACTGTCCTATCTAGAAAAGCTACCAAAAATAAACAAGGATTTGCAAATGACAGATTCTGAAGTGTTCAGTGTTCCAATGACTCGATAACTTTTGTAAGATTTAGTATCACTTCTGTAGTATTTCAAAACAAAAGACATCTTCTTGATAGAGCTGAAGAAAAACTTCACTGTCTTGCCCAAGCTGTTTATTTTTTTCCTTTTTTTTTCCCCCTCTTATCTGACAACAGCAAATCCAGTTGAACAAATTCTTGGTGTTGAAGAAAAATCAAAATACATTTTGATTACTCCAAGTATTTTTAGTTGGGGGGTGGTGAGGGAGGTCAAAGTCTGTATTTGCTGGAATTGTTTTAAATAATTGATGTGCATACACCTTATTATTGGTTCTTCTCACCTCTGCAGAATAAACACTTCTGATGGTGTATTACAAAGGGAGCATTTCTTTCCTTACATCCTGTCTCCCGTTTTCTGCGCCAAAATCTGCTCTTCGGTAACCTCTGCAGCATATTTCACATTGCACACTGACTCAGCATCCCCTGCCTCAGCAAGTCCTCTGCATGGCAGATCCTTTGGGACATACAGTGTCATTAGCCCCATCCTTTGCCTCCCTTCCTGTCCCCCAGCTCCCAGACAGGCAACATTAATCCAAGCAAGCCTGCTGCACACACGTTTGTTACACTGCAGAGCACGCATCTATGGGCCTGCCCTCCATGAGAGGTGTGGATATTCAGCTCTGTAGGTAAAACAACCCCATGGAAGTTCTTCCCCTAATTATCACACCGGGCTTCTTCATTGCTTTGCTTGAGGAGTCTTAAAAGGGCCTGATTTCAGCTGATGTAAATTGCCTCCAAGGTGTCTCCAACTGTGCACTCAGAATTACAAGATACTGAAGGTTTTTTTTCCCTTAAAATATCATAATGCTTCTACTTTTTATTATAAAATATTCATTTGTTTTACAGATCTATGTCAGAATGAGGTTTAATCATATCACAGGCAAGAATTCTTAGTGCAAACCTTACAGAATAGCAAATTACGCCTTGCTAGAGCTTTTACCGTTAAGCAAATTAGAAATGACATTACAGACATCTTAATACCAGTTTTGGCTTCTTTCCGGATCTGTTTGATGCTTTCAGACAAGGGAGACACGGTAGGCAAAATTTTCAAAATATTTTCAGGCTTCAAGTCTGCTTTTCAAAAACGACTTTTAGGCCCTCAGAAACCAAGAAGTGATTGGCTTTCTATCATAATTATTTGGTATCAATTGAGTCAGACAGCTAGGCTCTTTTAAAAGCTCTCACAGACATTTTGCCTGTCTGCTTCTTTAGATCCCAAATGCCTTTATACATCTAAATGAAGAGATTACTGAACAAATGTAGCCAGTTTTTCCTGTCACTCACAGATCCCTGTCCTTTCCTGGCCATGTTTCATTTTTCCTCTGTATTCCCAGGCTGGAAAAGGAAGCCATGTGGAAATAACCACTGAAACCCACCAATAAACCTGAACAACACTTAAATCTTCACCTAAAAGAGAAACCTTATTTAATATAAGGATAGCAGAGTTCTCCCCATCCCCAGCCCCCCTCAAAAAACAACCAACCAACCAACACAAAACAAAAAAACATTACTATATAGAGGAGTTCTTCATAAGAATTTACCATTTCTATTACATTCATTATGCCTTGCATTTTCCCTTCTAGCTTCTGGAATCAGATTATTCCCTCCCAGACAAACAGAAGCCTGGAAGCACTAAATAAAGTTCTGATCTCATCCATTTGTAGAAGGGACTCTTTCTGTATGCAGGTCGTGAGAAGAGAGGAAGACCACTTTTTCATGTATGTAAATATCCAAATTCCAGTTAGAAAATGATTTATAGAATTACAGAAATGAATTATACATGTAATTTATACTCAAGTTCCCATTCATGAAGAATTAACTATTTCCAAGGGAAACTGGATTGATATTTGCATTTCAGTCAGCTGCAGCTGTTCAGCAAGGAGAAAAAGAAACACATTTAAAATATCTAAATAAACCCATAACTTCCACTTTTCATTTACAAAGCCATTTTTCCTGATACAGCTAAGTCTAATCAAACATGGGCTAGTTTTATAGTACTCCTATTTCTTCTGTAAGAGGACTGTGACATGTTAATATACAAATCTGTTTTCACCACAGAAGGTCAACTAGCTTTATGAGCTGGTAGTTAGAATTATCCTTGTGGTTTTTTTTAGAGGTTATTTTCAGCCAGAGGAAGGTCAGCAGTGGGTGGAGTGGGATTCCTTAATCTGTCTAACTTGCAATTCCATAAAAAATCTATGGGGGTTCAAAAACACACCCCATAATTTGGGAGATAATTGCACGCCATTCAATTGACTTTGTACTTACTACTTTTCTAACTCTGGCGTACGCTCTGCTGTCTTGCAGAACTTATCCGTAAGCCACATTCCCTGTTGAGTAATTTAACTTCCCTTCATAGTATGATCTGAATTACAAGAAAAAGCTGGATATCTGAGAAAATGAGTTCTTACAGAACTTACTGCGAGACAGACATTTATTTATAGAGATTTTCTTTAATATTTTTTGTTTCACTGTGTTTGCCTAGGCCAGGGAATCATCTCAGTATTAATCTGCGTGCCGTCCAAAGATGCACAGTTCCCAGTAACATCAATGACAATTTGATGTTCTCATGAAGGAGAGAACAAACCCACCAATAGAAAATGTTGTTTAATGAAACCGTAGTTACAGCACATGTTCCTGCAGAGCTTTGTGTAATCACACCAAGTAAGCAAAGAAAAATTGTTCTGCAACGTGAAGTGCTTAAAATTTCATAAGCAATCCTGTTTAAATAAAAAGCAAAAATCACCTTTCAGTTACCCCATCTTGACTAAGGGCTGGAGTAACCTCATGATTTTATTGATATGAAATTCCCCCTGCAATACATAGCCGGAGAGAAGTTGAGTTCAAGATCCAGAGCCAAACTCACTACTGCTCACTGCTAGGTAGGGAACCCACGCCTTCCAGTAGCTCGAGGCACATCTCAAACCACACACCACAAACTCAGGGGTTAGAGGTTCTACAGTTACTGCTGTGGATATATTCAGCAGTCTATGTCTGTTATCCCCCCTCACGGTACCCAGATGAAAAGTCACCAGAGCAGTTGCTTGCCACTCATCTAAATCCATGGACTGAACTTGGATTCCCTCCTGAGAGGCACTGGGACCTCTGATCTGCTTCACAGGACTGAGAAGGAGGTTGAAAGCCTCCAAAGTTACAACATCGACTGTTATGAGAGATTTCTATACTGCACCTGGCAGTAAAACTTGGCATGAACTGAAGCAAGGGCTTTTTATACGGAAAAATAAAAATGTGTATTGAAAGAGTCTGCTTATATTTGTTTACTGTGTGGATATACAGGCCTCATGAATATCATATTTAAGGAGAAAGTTTTCTGTCATAGCTATTTGCTGTTCTCTCTCCTCCTAAAAGTATGCCTTCCCTGCTGTACTGCAGCCTGCTTCCACTCCGGTTTTCTTCCCTACCCACTCTCCTCAGGGCTGCCTCTCACCACCAATATCTACTATTTTACCTGTAAATCCAATAGCAACTGAGTTCCTGTCTGTGCTAATGTCTTATGCTCCTGGCCTTCATAGAGGAAAAAGATCACAACTCACAAGTAGGCAACATCTTTCATTTAATAAACTATATACACTTTAATTACTTTTAAATATCCTAGTTAACTAAAATACCACACATAAGGAGCATGATGAGGCTTTCCATACTCTTGCTATTTCTCAGGTGCCCAGCCCTAATTCAGGGAAGCCACCTAGTTATAAAGCAAGACAGAGTTGGATGGCACCATGTGTAAATCTGCCATCATTAAGTTGGGAGTTGTAGTTAAATTTTAAATTGTCATCTTAAGCATGAAGAACATTTTTATGTATCCCGGTTCATCCTCTGCAGACTTCAGTTATTTCCAGTAACTGCCACACTGAACACACTAAAACTCGTCAGCTGCTTGGAAGAGAGAGTTGATCCTGGAGATTTAATTCCCTTCAATCTTCTTAAAAGATACTATCCAACACCTGAAGATAAAAACATTGCCAACTTAGGGAGATACAGGGAGGCAATCTGAAGCAGCTGGGATGCTCAGAATGGACAACACCTTTGCATAACACTAAAACTCATATTTCCAAAGGTTAGATGCATGGCCAGGAAGCCACCTCTTTTCTTTCCATTGGTGTTAGAAGATCTGGCTGAAGAAGAGGTATTTCACAGCTTTCCTAGACTGCTGTCAGAAGCTATACTGAAAGTGCTATAATATAGACCATGTTGTAGTGGTCTTTCTAAAGTCCATTTCGCAGGAAGCATTTTTTCCCCATGCACATATGGGACAAGCTGAGACGGAAAATTCTGACAGGCACGTTTCATTGTGATGACGTCTTGCATCAGCGCTTTTGCTTTGGCAAGGAAAACATCTGTATAACGAAGAATTTTTATGACCAGGGGAGCCTGCTAGGAGCTGTAGTTTTTAGCACAGATCCTAAATCACCATTTCTGTAGTGCTGCAGATTTTTATCTTTTTTTCCAGCATGGCTCTATATTTTTCATAAACCCCAAGAACTTTTGTTAAGTCTCTGCACATCCACTTAATGGAGCCAACTACTAATCAGGCAACAAGGTGACTTGTCCAACAGGAGAAATCATCCAAAATGAACGAACCTCCCCAATAACAGACGCAAAATCCTACTTTTGTGAAGCATTCAGCCCTTGGAGATTTCACCACAGGGCTGCCCTCGGCACAGAGAACACAGCCACCACTGCCTCTGCCTGACCACGAAGACAAGGCTGCAACCTCAGTCATGACATCCAGGCCGAGCCCATGGGAGAAGTGTAGGCAGCAGCCAAGCACCATCGCACAGGAAGAAAAGGATGGCGGCTGAGCTCACCCTCATGCTACACCCTGTGAACCCCAAAATGAACATCTTCACACCTCGAACTGGCTCAGATGGCAACAGTGATCCCCTGGGACCTCCCAATGCAGAGAGGTTGAAGAGTCATTTCAGTTGGTCTCCCACTACAATGTCACTGTTGAAACAACGTTGAGTCAAGAAGCGTGTCTAGAACAGAAATGTAAATCAGAAAAATCATCTGAAAAATATTTGGTGATTTGTGAAAAAGAAAAAAAGCATTTTCTAAAGGGAAATCCTCAAGGAATATAAATGTGTGTTCTCTCAGAGTCTGTGGCTATGTTAATAAAACTTGTCCAAACATCTCACTGGCGTTACACTTCTGACTTGTCTGAAAACTATAGCAATTAGAAGTTGTCAGAAAACTACATGCTGTGAAATTTCTCACCCTTCTCTCTGCAGTCACATTGTCGATACACCTAAAGGCACTCAGGATTTGCAATCCATTTAAGACAGATATCGGCACCAGCCATGGATGGACATATCACAAGGGTCTTCATTTGTCTTAGACACCACAAAGACCCCCTCACATGTGGACCTGTCCATGCCATTTCCATTCAGTCATTACTCATCCTTTTTAAATGAAAAAATGATTTTTGTCCCCTTCAGAAATACTACACTGAGGAATAAAGCTCTAAGGAGAATGAAGCATTTACCCAAAGCCCACTCTTTACTCTGTATTTTCATGTCTTCCATAAGACATTGATCAAATACTGAGTACTAAAGTAGAAATATCCTTTGCAGACTTGTCTTTCCCATCAACCTATAACACTCGCACATTAAGCACATTTTTATTTTACTCATTAAAGAAGAATAATTCTGGACACTTAACAGTGACACAATGAAGACATAAAATTCTGTAGTGTGCAATAAAACCACTTTCATAAATGCTCAACCCTGAGTACATCCATTTTCTGGCTTTCTCCCAGCGATCAGTTTTGCACTCTTGCACTTTTGATTACCAAACTTAGAGCCAAATTAAAATTATTCATTTGTCCACAGATAATTCCACTTCATTTTGGCTGCCTTTTACATTTGCCACCTGTTGTTATCTTAATTATTCCTTTATAGCTTTCTTGTTTTACCAATAAAAGACAAGTTGAACTCGGGGGCAGACGCCAATCCTGTCTCTGTGTAATAAACAACACAAGGAAATGCTACTGTTTTGCATGTCTGGATTACAGAAATCTCTCCCACAGTGGCCAAATTCCTAGCAGACAGTCCTACCTGCAGAGGCCAAGCACTGCAGAACACCTTCTCACAGCTGAGTAAGAAAGCTAGGAGATTCAGTTTGAACTAGTCGCTTCCTTTGCCACATTGCTAATGATAATCATCATAGTTTAAGGTGTGTTAACAAAGAGACCGTAATGATAGCAAGAACTATTTGAAAAACATAATGAGAAGGAAATGACTAACATATCCTGGAACAGAAAGCCCTTATGTAGAGAAGATTCAGTCTATGGTAAAGAAAAAAAAGTCTTGAATCCCAGAAAAATCTCACACTAAAACGAACCCCCACAATTGCTACGTAAAAGCCCACTTACAGACCTGTTATGTGTGGTGTTTCCCAAATTAATTTAAAAAAAAATCAAAATCATATTCAAGTCCACCCTCACAGCAAGTCTATCCTTTGTGAACTTCATTAGAGGGTTAAGAGTGTGCCTCATTCAACAAAAGCAGAGGCAAGATATTATTTCAGCAGGTGAGAGCAGGAGACAATTCATGACAGTGGGAAGTACCAGCCTTTAAAGGGAATTTAGTGGCAGTCAAATTAGATGTCCTACCTTAAGAGGGACTCTTGCAGGGACTAGATCAGAGGAGCAATTGCCGTTTTAAATACTCGCTGTTATTCAATAGCGGTGCTTAAGGAGGGAACTAATTTCAGACGCGAGACAGCCTGCTGGAAGCAAAACCAGGTGGGCCCAATGTCACCCAGGATCTCCCTTGCTATGGGAGCTGCTGGGGACCACCAGCATACAATGCCCCACAAGGAGGGAGCAGCAGCCAGAACAGCCCTGGGGGTGTTGACCCAGCTAACAGCTCACAGCAGTTGATTTTGGAGATTCACTGGGAAAGACAAAGCTTGTTTTCTCCAGCAAGCTTCATCCTTTCTAGTGTGAAACCTGTGCTACGTATGCCACTCTTCAATTAGCTCAATGAATCGCACCATCACTCACCAGCTTCCAAAAATAAGCAAAGCCTGTGGGAATCCAAATCTGATTTCAGAAATGTTTCTCTGAAGCCGGAATCATTCTGAGTATAAAAGCATAATCCTATTAGAGTGGCAGAGTTTAAACTCTCTCTTTAGCCGCCAGAACAAATATTATGGCTGGTGTAATGATCAGATCCCTGCCATGCAGCGGTCAGACCTGGTTAAAAATGCCTTGCAGGAGCCTGCTGGATATAGCTGTGGATACAGCTGGGGTGGAAGAGGACCATGGTCAGATCTGCATTTGCAGAATGGAAGAAGAAAACAGGGATCAAAGGAAAAAGCTGTGGTAATCACAAAATACCAATTCACCACGTTCAGGAATAAGGAGTGTAATGCCCTAAAATCCGTTGGCTGATTCCAAGAAGCTGGGATGACTCACGGGTCTTGAGTCACAGGCCACGTAGAAAAATCCATTCAGCTGAATAAAGCTGAATAGAATAAAACTGAAAAATATGGTGATTAGAACTGAAAATAACTGCATGTACTTGGAAAACCAAGTTTCTCAACAGCATGAGCTAAAAGTTATCAGATAGTAAGTTAGAAATGAGTAACACAGATCTCAGAGAGCATTGTGTCCCAATGCAGCTGCAAACACAAAATGCAAAGATATATACAATGCCAAAAAGTACATTTTCTTTGCTTTGTTTCCTTGCAACATTTCTCAGTGGTGCACAATGCACAAACCACACTTTAATTGTGAAATTAGCATCCTAGAATGCTATAGCATACAGCTCTGACAACAATTGCTTGAAAATACTTGACCTAAACTACTTACTATGCTGTATTAGCTACCATTTTTCTCAAGACAGCAGTCTACACATTTTAGTATGGGTTTGTGATAAAAATGCATACAACCTCTCTTAAATCTGCATGCTCTCTCTCATACGTTCACACACATTGAATATCAGGTGGACAAAACCACTGTAAACAGTGCATTTACGAGACATGCAAATGAGGTATCTTTACCAACCTCGTCTTCATTTAACGCCATGGATTTCAGAGCATTTCTGTGCAAAGTATTATTTTAAAAACAATAAACAATATTGTCCATAAAGCATTGAATCTATGTAGGCAGCAGGCAAGATTCTTCCCTGCTGTAACTCGACTGGATTGCAATGGACTCACATAATACACAAATTTGAGCCAGTGTTTCTGAAAAGGTGATTTTCTTGTCCACTGAGGCATTCTGCATTCATCAGAAATAGAAAACACTGCATTTTTCCAACCCAAAACATTCTTTGATTTCCTCCACCCCAGCATGGAGAGCTCTCTGTAACATAAGGCTGGTTTGGACACAGCATTTCTTCCACTTGTCCAAAGATTTTTCTTCTCCCCATTCCTGCAGCATTCCTGCTTCACACAAAGCCCAGCAGCCAGCAGAGGGGCAGGGAGAGCAGATCTGCCCTCCTCTCTTGGGCACCCAGCTCATAGAAAAGGGTCAAGTGCTGCTCCTTCTTCCATTTCTGCTAATGAAGCTACTCCCACAGCAAAAAGAGGGTCAAAAGCATAAACTCATCACTAATCATAAAATGCTACTATTAAAAGAAAAAGGAGAGTTCGGGGAAGCTTTGCCAAGACATTAGTTAGAATTTAGCCAGATTTAGTTAGAAATTAGCACAGTATTCAAGTTTCTTTCTTTTCACCTCTAAATATCTCACAAATGTTTAACAGCAGATTTCCAGAATAACCTTTCACTTTTTTAGACTTGTTATGATTATTTCTTTACATAAGGGAAGAATGGAAACTAGTGTATATGCATGTATTTTTGCTCTCTGAAAACAAAAACAGGGAGCCAAAAAAACAAGATGGTCCTTTTGCATGTGAGAGAGCAGCTCCAGACTTCCTAAACTTTTGAAAAGCTGGTTACCCTTTAGGTACCTACAATACAACCATGCAAATTTGGGAATTTCAACCACTGGAATTTGAGAAAGACACTTCTGGAGCAGGTCATGGACTACTAAAAAGGAAAAATGAAAATCACCTGTGCCTCATGACATGGGCTCTGAGAAGACAGCTTTTGAGCTGTTTGATTGTGTCCAAATTATTGTATCATAGAATGGTTTGGGTTGGAAGAGACCTTAAAGACCATCTAATTTCAACCCCTTCCACACCTTCTACTAGACCAGGTTGCTCAGAGCCCTGTCCAACCTGTCCTTGAATGCTTCCAGGGACAGGGCATCCACAGCTTCTCTGGGCAACCTGTTCCAGTGCCTCACCACCCTCTGTGTGAGGAATTTCTTCCTTATCTAATCTAACCCCACCCTCTTTTAGCTTAAAACCATTACTCCTTGTCCCATCCCTACACTCCCTGAAGGACACCCTCCCCAGCTTTCCTGTAGGCCCCCTTTAGGTACTGGAGCACCTGAGGAGCACCACTCATTAGGGATCTCCACTTGGACATTCAGCCTTTGACCACAACTGTCTGAGTGCAACTGTATGGCCAACTCCTCACCCACCGACTGGTCCATCCATCAAATCCATGTGTCTCCAGTTTAGAGACAAGGATATCATGCAGGGCAGTGCCAAATGCTTTGCACGAGTCCAGGTAGCTGATGTCAGTTGCTTTTTCCCTATCCACCAATGCTATAACCCCATTGTAGAAGGCCACCAAATTTTTCAGGCACAATCTGCCCTTAGTGAAGCCATGTTGGCTGTCATCAGTTGCCTCCTTATCTTCCATGTGCCTTTGCATAGTTTCCAGGAGGATCTGCTCAGTGATCTTGCCAGGCACTGAGGTGAGACTAACTGGCCTGTAGTTCCCTAGATCTTCCTTTTTCCCTTTTTAAAAATGGAGGTTATGTTTCCTCTCTTCCAGTCAGTGGGAACTTCATTGGATTGCCACAACTTCACACATGTGATGTATATTGGCTTAGCAACTACATCCACCAGTTTCCTCAGGACAGATGTATCTCATTAGTCCCATAGACAATATACCATGGACAGTATACCATTGCTGGCTGTTACTTCCATACTGAGCAATATGAAATAGATGAGGTTTATGGGGAGAAAATGAGGAAACAAGACTGCCTTGATTGATATTAGTTCAATGACAGTGTGCTGTATGTTAGGAGATCTGCCAGAGGAAACCCTGATTCCTTGGCCAACATGAGCCCATATGGAGATGGATATGGTCCCATGTTTGGAGAGCCATCAGCCATCCACCCCACAATGGGGACCATGACCAGCAAAGAACAGTGCATCACCATCAGCTTCCCCAGAAGGGATAACCAGGAGGAGCAAGCTCTGCCATCCAAGCACCCCTGGCTGTCTCTGGGTCTTGCTGGTTGGTGTCAACTCCCCCATATTTTCTGAGCCCTCAGGTATGTTCTCCAACCAAAAGTCAGAGTAAAAACAGGTCAAATGATGTACAGCACTGGATTTTAAACTACTTTGGACAGTGGCACCACCTGGCACAGGTCTCCAGGGAACCTTTTCCAACCTTCTGGCAATGCAGATGGGACCACTCTCTTGGCAGATATCACAATATTAGAATGTAAGTTCACCTGCCAGGAGCCCTGCATGTGCTGAGTTTGAGAGGTTAAAAATAAGATTCCTCCAGATGCAAAGCTCCCTTGTGTGTCATCCTTAATTTCCCTACCAGCCTAGTAGCAAAGGAGGCACCTTTAATTAAGTGCAAGACAAGTATGGAAGACTGAGTTCAAGAAACAAGGAGGAATAGGATTATTATAATCCAATGAGACATAATTAAATGCAGAAATAAAAGGCTCTTAGTGGCACAGAACTTGTTAGAGTCTTCAAGCAGATATTTGCACTTTAATCCGACACACTGCAGCTTCTTCAAAAAAAAGAAAGCTTTTTCAAGAAGGAATGAAACAATTACAAATTCATTTGTAAATCATTAAAAAAAAAAAGCAAAGTGAGCAAAAATCCATAAATTAACATTACAGCAAAAGCCTGTTCCTCACTGAAAAAAAAATAAAAATCTGACAGCTCTGATGAGATGATGATATTATTTCTAAATCTATATTCTTTAGTGGCTTAATATTAATCTCAATGTACCAGCATTAGAAAACAGAAGAAAAAGAGCACAACTTTGCCTAAATTCATTCATCTCTAGTTACTAATCACCCTGATTGGCCTACTGTACTTGGTGAAATGTAGGCTCCCAGATCTCATTCAGATCTTTCTTTAAGTCAAGAGTATCTCACTGACACTGGATCAGACCCGCCATGATACCTCCTCAGGCCAGCTTTACCTTCCCGCATCCAGAGTTCCAGGACTTCTGTGTGCAAGTGCTAACAGACCCCCATCCCAAAGCCTCCCATCCCACCCTGCTTCTGCAGCCTACAAATACTTATAGGATTTGCAGTCAGTCTTAAAACACATTTAAACAGCGGAAAAGACGGGTTCTTGCATGTGTTTCTGTACCACCATGTTGTGCAATACCAGCTAGAGCACAACATAATTTTGTAGGTTTACAATACAATTGACTTCCCATCTTACTGACCACCCCTGCAATGGATTCCAAGTTTTGTCTCCTTTTCTGCTTCCTGAAGGCTGCTGTTACCATCACAGTGAAAGTCAGAACAGGTCAGACTCAGAGTAAGAATGTCTTCAATAAGACATGCATGAAGCCATCTCACAGTCAGTCACAAAAATTCATCTCACGTACCTACAGATTTGTGATACAGTTATCAGCTAACAGAACCAGGTAGCCAAAATAAAAAAGGAATAGCTAACGCTGCATAGTACAGAGATAAGGTGAAGGTTATTGTATGGACTAGGGGGATTAAATTTAAATATTATTTCCTCACGTTCACATTTTATTGTCTACTATTACACTTTGAAGAAACACAGTTATGATCTTTTTCCTCAGACTACCCTGATTGTAAAGTTTAATTGTGGCTACTGCTAGAAAGAGATTAATGAATATATGGTCCAAAATGGATCATAACAAAAATATGAATGTCTTGAAAAAGGTAGTTTCTAACTTTATGCTTTTCCGGGCAGAAACAGCTCCCATGATACATCAGCTGCTTTTATTCCCTGATAACAGACAATTTATTTTTAGTAGCTGAAGTGGCTGGATTGGGGAATACAAAGATGCCATGAAAGAGCAACACTTTGCACTGGGAACAGTGATGATAAAGTTTCAGGGAGGCCTCTATGATGCAAGATAACGTTATTTCAAGTAGGCTGTGCTGCAGACCCAAGTTCTATTGGGATCTAACCATCCTGACAAAACAATACACATTTTTAAATCCTTTTTTGCAGGGGGTGAGGGAAGAAGTAAAGGTTGAAGCCAGACTGCTGTTCATTTATTGCCAAAAGCTGTCTCTTGTACAGAGCACAAAGCAAATGAGAGCTTCTTCATTCAGATGTGCAAGGAAGATTCTCCAATGAAGGGGGGAAATGTTTGTCATTCCACAGAATTAAACAAAGCTTCAGTTTTAGCCATGCTGTCATTTAAAGTGCGATGGCTCAAATTCCCCCTGCTGTCATGGGCATGATGTGGATGCCATTACCACACATATGTGCATATATGTGCTTTTTGATCATGCATCCAAAACTGCATGAAGCAGCCCAGTGTCCCCTGAGCCAGAAATCCCACCGCATTCATTCCACCAGCCTCAGATGAGGCCCTAGGCCAAGACAGTGCCACAAAGAGCTTTGCTTCTGCAAAGACAAATCGAGGGACCACCTGCAAAGGTGAGAATTTCGGGCATAAAACAATAGGAAATTCTACATTCATGAACTTGCAGGTACGTTTTGTGCCTGAGCTCCACCACTTTTTTTTTTTTTTTTTTTTTCGGCCCAACAGCCTCTCCCCTGCTCATGGTGGAGAGCAGAAGCGGCCATCTTATGGCAGCAGTGGAGTGTCTCAGCAGCGTCCCTGTCAGGGCACCAGCCTTCCCACTTCCCGCCCAGGCCCCAAAGGGACGGTCACCTCCACACCCCTCAGGTGGCCCCAGTACCCCTTGCTGCCCACAGGCCCCCCTGCCTCCTGCAGGAAGATCAGGCCCCTCAATACACAGACTTTTTTGCTTCAGAGCCACACCCGACCATCCCCAGCTGGTGCTCAGAGCTGTTGTACACAGGGCTAGAGAGGGCAATTTGACATGCGGTCACCATGTGCCCGTCTCCGTGTCCACAGGGAGAAGGGTTGAAATGAATATGAGAAGAGTAATCAACAGTAATTCTTCAGGAGTCTATCATTAAATTCATCGTTAAAGAGTCCGCAGCTACCTGCCTGCCCAGACACCAGCAGCGAGTTGTGCACACCGCATAATGGCATTTTGATAGACTGCCTTTCCTGCAGCCTTCCCAAGATTGGATTGCATAATTTACACCACCAGCACAGCATCGCCTCACTGTTATTTGAGCAGCGAAACTCTTGTCCCTCTGTGATTAGACTGTGATTAATTGGATGCTTGCCTGCGGAGTCCAGGTATGCCGATGGGGCCGATTGCCAAGCGCCTGGGACATGGCACAGAGCTTGCTGTCCCCAGCTAGCCAGCCTGAGTGTCTGTGGTGATTCATCCTCCCTCACATACTGTGAGGAAAAAAACAACCACCCTTTTTATGTTGCATTTAGGATATAAAGAAGGGGAGGTGATGTCCCTGAGGCAGCTGAGCCCTCTACCCAGGGACACCCTCTGTATCCTACACATCTCCCTCCCTCACCACACATATAGCCATTTACTTCAGAGCCAGACACCAACATCACTCAATATAAGACTGTCACATTTATGAGAGAAGAAAATAATGCATATTTTAAAAGCAGAAAGGAGAAAAACACACTATCTCCAGGCAGGCTGCACAGAACAGGTCTCAAGCCTGGTACAGAGCACTTCCTTACCCCTGGCTGGTTCCAGCTTTTCCTTTTAATCCCACAGTTCAACTCTGCCAGACGAAGCGATGCATTCAGCCTCATCAGCAACAGTGCAGGTTTCTGGACCCCTCGTAACACTTTACAGTTTCCAGTGTACACATGTAGAAAAACAAAATAAGGCAATTTCACCAAGTATCAGAAAACCACACACTCAACAGACAGGTTTGTTGTTAGACACTCACAGAAAACACTACTGGCAGCAGCTATTCACCCTATGGAAACGTAGAACACACCCCCCCCCCCTTTTTTTTTCCCACTAGCAAACATCATTTTGCTTTCACCAATGCCTTTGCATTTTCTAGCCACATGCCACCCTTTTGGTGAGAATTCTCAGCCTCTTAGCTAGGCAAGGCTATTTTTTTCTTCTTCTTCAAGTCATAAGTCTAATCATTAACAAACATTTATGGTGCTGAGACACCAGGGATACGACAGGGGCATGAGAGCAGCTCTGTCCGCAGATCTTGCCTCAAGGTGGAGGTGCGAGGGCAGGGATGCTCTGGCTGAGTGCTCGCCACAAGCCCAGCCAGGATTGCAGGAGCATGAAGTGAAGCATAAGGACATTGCTGCTACACCTTTGGAAGGCACTGCGTGTGCTGTTGCTTCCTTAGATGATGAATGTGGCTGACTCCAGCCAGAAGCACACACTGGCTCAGATCTCCCTTTGCCACAGGATGATGCCCTGAAGTTCACTAACCCATCATAGACACGGTTATTTTTTCTGAGCCTAATTTTCACCATAGGGGCAAAAACTTTAGCAGATGCAGCTCAGCGAAAAGCCATGTAGCCATACACATGTCCATTGGGAACTTCTCAGTGACAGGCAATATTTTACAGAGAACCAGGAACCAGGGCACAAAGCTTCAGCTCTTCCCTTTGTAATGCCTTGCCAGGCACGTCACCTGCTTCTCCACGCTTCACCTCCAGGCTAACCTGATTTACTATCTTTATTGCTGCAGAGCTACGATCACCGGACATGAATTCCTTTTTGACAAGCAAAGACCAAAAAGCACATCAAAGAGAGATGGCCTCTTTTCCAAAGAGCACCTGGTTTCTAAGACTTGGCTTGTTAATTGGAGGGTGCACAAAACCAGCCGGCTCATGAACCCTGGGTAGTGCAGGTAATTCAAATGATGAAACAAAGTTTTCTTTCTTCTCCAGAAGCAATTATTTACACAAGAATAAAAAAATAACCTCATTCAGTTTAATGAAACAGCTAAGAAAATGTTAACAAAACAATCAAATCATGAGCTGTATATGCACAAGCATCACTGCACTGTTTTCACTCAGTTTCCAACATATGCACTGGAACAGCAGAAAAAGGAGGCAACTGTAGTTTGTTTTATAAAAAGATGCTATGGCATGCTCTGAATCTTTAAAGATCATATGGGAATTCTTCCTGGACAAGCAAGGGAGCAAGAACAAGCTTTGTTTTATAGATGTGCCTTAGCAAGCCCACTCATTTTCTTTTCCTTCTCTAAAAATGCAGAGGTGAAGGACTTGATGCTGTGCTCGCACTTTGCTCTGATGACTGCTTTCCTCTTTGGACATCTCACTCAACAGCAAGGGGAAGCAACTGGCATGTGGCTCAGCTACGAGTGACACTGAGACTCAAGGAGGTCTTGTTTGTGCAGAGCAATGCAACACTTCAGTGTCCACCTTGCCCCCTTGACAAAATGAACCATAATGAATATGTTTTGTTAAAGGTTATCAAGCTCAAAATATTCCACTTCTTTCATTTGTGCCCTGGCACCTCCTTTACTCATCACAGATCTTCTCCAAAATGCAAGAGACACTTGCTGATGGAAACAATTCAAGCTTCTGCAGTGTAATTCAGGAGATAAACTGGAGACAAGTGTCCTTGAGCAGGTGGCCTCACTGCTCGCCTACTTCTGCAATATGCAGAGCACATCCGGCAAGCCAGTGCTCTTAGAGCCCCTGCATCTTGAGTGGGAAAAATTCTTCCAAATAGAGGTCTAGTGTTTGCAGAAATAAGGTTAGATAGCAGCACTACAGAAATCTGTGGTACACAGCTCCCATTTTCCATAGCAATGAGGGGGTAATTAAATTTGTTTATTCTTTTTTCCCCAATATTTCAATACTGAAGCAAATATTGATGAGATTAGTCAAAAAAAGAATAAAAATAAAATCAGAAGTCATCTTTTCAAGATGTTTTTCCTCTTTTGGCATTCTTTCCCTTTTAGCTGTCATTCTTGATTTCTCTCCTCCCAAGAGAGAAGAGAGGACAAAAGTAAAATAGGGCACATTAGACTCCCTGCCTCTCTAAACAAAACCCAACCAACATCCCCAAGCTCCTGCCACCTTTTCCCAGAGGAATAGAAAAGAGAAACAGGGCATTTCTTCCTCTCCCATGTCTCCCACGTGCTCCTGATGGAGCTGAGAGCAGCCGGAGGCACCAGCACCGTGTGTCCAGAGGCCAGCCAAGCATCCCGGGAGCTGCCCAGCAGCGTCACCCTTCACATCCCGAAGGCTCACACCAAAAACTTGCAGCCTCAAAGCTGTTGCTGATTTTTTTTGGCAGGCAGAAGGGGTGAGCTTTTGGGGGCATGTGAAAACCCTGCTTTTGGTTTCACGCTGCCTGAATGTGAATGGCATGCGTCCGTGTCCCTGGGTGGTGCCACCACGGGCACAACCAGCCTGTCACAGCTCAGTTACGGGTTGAGGGTTTAACAGGCTCCCCAACAGAAAGGTAATCTGCAGGAATTTATCGTCATCCTTAGCAGCTGGCGATCAATATACCTGAAGAAGTGTTTTGTATTGATCTCTAAGCTCATGTATCCTTGTGCTGGCATCAAGACTATATACAAGGATCCAGGGTGGTGTATAAACAGAAAATAAAAGGCAATACGTCTGTTGCGACGTATTGATTAACTAGCTATAAAACTGTTTTGGAAGAGTTATATCTAGGTGCCTGTCCCTTATTTATGTCAAAGGCGTGGTACTTGGGTTGGAAGCACCTTTGATACAGAGATTTTGTATTTATGGAAGACACAGCTTGGGAATAAATAGTATGGCTCGTTTTAGAAAAATCTGTTTGATATCCAGTCAGCTTTCTCTAGCTTTGTTTGGAGGGTGAGATATATTCTGACTGTAGGAAAAAAAATCTCTTCTCCCCACAAAATAATACTGACGGTTTTGCACTGAAGTACTTGGTTCAACTGTGAATATATAGATGTTAACTGGATATTTTTCCTTCAAAATATGTGTAAGATGAAGCATACATCAGAGCCCTTGGAAATGGGTGCACTGGTCTGTGCTGGAGAAGACTCTACCACAAAAACAGCGCAGCATGCAAGCACCTAGTGCAAGAAAAAAAAATCCATGCTGTTATGTTCATCATGAAGTATTGCTTTTACTGAGTGTTTTGCTCAGAAGATTTCACTACATGCCCGCGCTGCTGCCCAAGCACACTGTTTACCCCCATTATTTATGGGAAGCATCTGCTGCTGTTTTCCAAGGGCTTGCAAGCTTTCTGTACATGTTGTATCCCACTCCGCCTTCAGCCAACATGTATATAAAAGCTTCCCTAGCCAGAGGCAACTGGAAGCGGATGTCATCTTCTTCCTCTGGGTGTCTTAATGATAAATATCTACCCATATGATACAAGTGATGCTAGTTCGAATGTAAAGCCAACCAAAAAGCTTTGCTCCTTTTCAAATCTATGGGATGACAATTCAGTTAGCCAAGTCTTAATCATTTCAGAGGATGCCTGCAGCACACCACAGCAGTTACAGCTTTGTTGCAATAGACCAGAACAGCTGCTGGGGGTAACATGGTGGCAGAAGTGTCTTCCACTAAAATAAATCCATTAGTCTCCCCATTAAAATACCCCTGGAGACAGTCCCATGGCTTCACACAGCTGCTCGTGGTACGGACGCATAGATGTGGTCAGAAAGGAAAGCACCACTCTGGCCATCAAGGTATTTCAAAGCTGATCCTTCACCAGGCAGGCCCTTTCCTGTTAGAGATGGAAAACCAGCAGGAATTCACCTGTAGCTATGTACCATTACACAAAAGAGCATGAAAACAGCATCAGAAGAGTAGATGGATCTATTTGCCTTTCAGTGGTTTATGAAAAACAGAAGCCAAAAATACTCAGAAAAGAGGAATCTTATTTAATTCCACCTTCCTGGACTTAGGCCTTCAAAAGCTGGTTCAGCTTGCTAACAAGGCGGTCATCGTATCACATACAAACTGGCCTTGGCCTTTGCTCTACTCTCTCCATCTTTAAGAGCTTAAATATTCTCACAGTAGGCAAGAACTATGGCTTCTTTCCTCGTTTAATTTATTAAGGTTCAAATGCATTTTCCTTCCCCTCCCCCCTTCACTGCTTAGGCGTACTAGTGACAACTTTATCCTCTAGCAGCAGATTTTACCTCACGAAGGCCTCCAGCAGTTTTTGAGACTACCCGAGCACACCAGGAGCCATGTTCACATGCACATGGGTTCACACTAGCCTCACACTTAGCAGTATAGCTCCTAAATCCACATGAAGCTAATCCTCTTGATAATTGAGCCTCTTTGTTGTTGTTCAATCCTTGCTACACCTTCCACTGGCGCGCCTGCCTCAGTTTCCACTATAAACACCCTTGAAACAGAGCTCCAGCCTCCTAATTCTATATAGCACTTGACCTTCCTAAACTAGCCACAGCAACCTTCAGAAACAGCCATCTCTTTCAAATAAAAACTGTATTCCCCCCCCCCCCACTCTCCATATTATATATACAAAAAATAACATAGCATTTACCTTTCTATTGCATACAGCAACCAGCCCTGGTGAAGACAACATGCTCTCCCCCTTCCACCCCAGGGAATGAACCATCAGGGTGGTGTCACAGGATAATAAAAGCTTTCAGGTGCTATAGTCAGCTAACTTTCTCCTTGTTATAGGAGAAAGTTAGTTTATTGTTTATTGTTTAAGTTTATTGTTTTTTTTAAGCTGTGTTCACCTGTGAGAGGTGGGAAGAAGTACACAGGGGATCTCAGAGCACGGCATTTCTATACATTTTTTTTAAAATCTATATTAATAATATATTATATTATATTATTATATGTTATATAATAATATATTATATTATTTTTAATCTATATATATAATCTATATTATATATTATTAATCTATATTAGAAGGGAGCAGGGCAGAGCAGTTATGTGCACAGTTTATGACCTAAAAGCTTGTCATGGGCAGGCTCCATGTGTGAGAGGTGGTGGTTCACAGACTTGTGCTACAGGTTCCTCCAGCCTCCAAAGCCTCCTCCACGTTCTCCCTGAAAGCCACTTCCCTACAGCTGTAGACTGTATGAAGATCTGGGAAGTGTAACTAATTTAACATTAAAACCCAGCAAAGTAACTCAATACACTGAAGCAATTACAGGTCAGTCTGTGTTATTCATTTTCATAAAGAATACAGAACATTTTCCAAAGTGCCACAGGAGAGTGGCACAGGATTTAGGTCCAGTCCATGTAGAAACACAAAGCCATGCCAACAAGGTGCCACATCAGAGAGCAGCTCTGTGCAGGACACCTAACCAGTGATGTATAATTCAGCAGAGCTCCAAATACCTATTCAGTGTGGCATTTATGGGTAGAAATATCACAGTGGAGCTTACTGGATTTATTGAGTGCAGCATTTATTGTATTCATTGAATTTCCTGGTTTTTATGGGACTCCTAGTAAAAATTTCATTCCAGCTCTTACATATTAACATATCCAGAATTACCTAGCGTGGGTTTTCAGCAATACAGGGGTGTGATGGACAACACCACTCACATTTAGAGCAACGCAATGGAAAACAATAATACGGATATTACAAATAGCTTAATATGGGAGCAATATGCAGTGCAGAACAGAAAAAAGTACTAAAATGTCACTGAGCCTCCTCACAGGTGATCAGAGGAGCAGCAGCAGGACCACATGGGTTTATACTAGCAGAGATCGGTCCAGTCCAACTCTTTTAAGCCTCCTGCAGGGATGCTTAGCAGCATCCCTGGATGGTCTGTTCCCTGCCTTATTGCCCTTATTGCCCCATGGCTCTGACCTGGCCTGCTAGCCCCTGCTCCACCAGCTCCAGTTTCTCAATGGACTGAGCTCATGATTCCTTACTACTGTCCAGCATCTGTGGAAAACAGCTGATTTTGTTTCAATTTTATTACAGTCTTTTGCATAGCACTATCCCTTCCAGCTTTTTTCTCTCTCCCTGCACTTTGCTCCTTCCCTGACAAAATCAATTCATTTTCTCCAATCTTTCCCTCACCATCATTTCTAAATCTTTCTAAACTTGATTTCCAGCCACTCATGCTGAGGACAAACTGATGGGACAACCCATGGACACCAGCTTTAAGTTTCAAGAGTACGGCTCCATGCTATCTCCTTCATACACGTGTTATCACTGGTCCGGGCACTCCCAATGTTTTTCACCAACACCCCTGTGACATCCCTCAGCAGCGATGTTGTTCGTAGCCGTTCTTAATGTGATTCAGGGCTGATATCCAGCCAGGACATTGAATTAAAGCTGCAAAGGGTTTATCTCCAGACATCAGGTCAAAGAGAGCACAGCAGCCTGTAGAGGCAGTCCGTTCCAGTGAACAGGGGATGCAAAGAGGGAAAGAAAACCAGCCCCACCACCAATGTCCTGGGTGGCCGAGTGAGTCCCTTGGTGTTTTGCTCCTCTTTCCCCCCAGAACATCTATCTAGAATTTCTGGGGAGAGGAACTCTCTGATGTGTGTTTTACAGGGCCTGAAGTAGCCAGGTCACAGTCCCAGTGCCCAGGGCAAACAACACTATTAATGACAGAATTGGATTCCTAAAATCTATCATATATTTGCAGCACTCATACCAAGCACCACGGGGAAGGGTGGAGTGAGGGTGTAACTTCAAGCTTAAGAAGAGTGGGCAACACCTGATCTGCCTTGTAGTTAACACTTGCTATCACATGGTTATTTTCATTTGTTTAAGGCCATGGCTCGGTGGCCTCAAGTCAGTGATGGAGATGGACTGAGGCTCTGCTGGAAGGAAGCACGGGTGCCACCGACAGCCAGACAAATGCCCAGCCCTTTCAGTATGATGGGTGCATAATGCATCCCTGTATGTTTTACAGGAAAACATAGGCACAAAGCACTGAGCAGTTCGCAGCTTTCTGCTTCCTGCGGCTGCTAGCTCCTGCAGCATCCCCCTTCACATCGATCCCACCTTGTTCCAGGTGCTGCCAGCAGAAAAACCACTATTTGAGGTTCAAATAAGCACATGGGTTCAAATAAGGCTTTGGTGCATGGCAGGGGATGATCATAGTACCTAAAGTTGACTTTGACAGCATTTGATCAAATGCTTTTTCCACGTGCACCGAGCACTGCAGTGATATATAGTAGGGATGCGTGCTTGTTTTCCAAATGTTTTCCTGTCTGTTCTTATCTCCTTGAATTTCTCGGAATCCTCCTTGAATACACAGTGCTGTTTCTCTGTATTTAAAGGTTTTTTCCACTCATCTTTCTGATGACTGATCTATCCCTGTGTGCAGCAGAGACCTGGAAACCCCCTTGGAGGCTGCCAGCTACTCCCATCGGGCTGGGTGGCAGCCCATTGCCATACCTCTAGCCTAGCCGGGAGGAGGAATCACCTCCGTATGGTCTGAGCTCCTATAAGCTGAGCAGCCAGCTCCACGTCCTGAGCTCCCTGCTCACCCCGCAGAGCAGCATGCCACCAGCAGCTCCGCTGGCTGCTCCCACAGCATCATCCAGCATCCACCAGTTACACCAGTAAAACCTTCTAGCACTTCCAATCACCTTGGGATCAACTTCCAGACACTCGACTTGGGTTAAGCCTTTACTTCAGGGTCTGGAACTGACACAAGAAAACATGAACTGCAGCAATGTTAATCATTTTGCTTGTTATTTTAAAACACAATAAAGTACACAGCAAATATAAAGCCATGGCATTGTTTTCATGGCTGTGAAAGAAGCCCCGGTCACAATGTTTGCATGTGTCTTGTCTGGTATTTGAAATTTCCAGCCTTATTAATTTTAAATATCACATATGCATCACTTTCAGCAGATAGAGAGGAGAAGAAAGAATATTCTCAGCATAACCTGTGCATTAGAGGAATCTGAATGCTGAGACAAAGCTAATACCCTCATTTGGGTATTCAATCCTTAATAAAAAAAGAGATCAACATAGTAAACATAGCACTGTCACTTTCTGGGGTGCTAACAATTTATTTTCCATGTGGAATTTATCCACTAGCTTTCTTTAAAAGCTGGTGGTGTCACTTTGCAGTTTCACTATAAATATCAGCAAAGTTTGTTTTCCCTGTTTGCATAAGCTTTGTTACACTTCAGGAGAAAAAAAAAACTCAACCCATATAAAACATCTCTCTGTAAGGTAAGTCCATAACAAACTTTTTTGCATGTACATGTGTGTGAGTATAAAACTTAGATTAACGCACCACTTTACATCTTTAAAGCAGATTGTGAACCTGAACTTGAAGTCACACGATACTTTCAATATGAAATAAATGTGTCTTACTATCCCAACATTTCTAATTGCAGATTTGAGATACCAAGGGGCATACCTTTGAATCTGGAGTCACAAAACCCAAAACCAAAGTAAATGAATGAAAAAATATAGCTTCTAGAAGAGCCTTTGCAAAATGAGCCTTTACAAAATGAAGTATGCGGTGCTTTGGAAGTAAAACCTTTTGTCACTCGTGACAATGTGAATAGCAGCTTTACTGGGAGGGTATAATCACAGCAGAAATGCGCATTGCCTTCATCATTATTACTGAGAAGATATCCTTCCTAATCCAGCTAGCATAGCCATAGCCTTAGTTATATTCTTTTTTACTGCTGGAGCCAGTGGACTGGCACGTAGAGCCGGCACTTCTCTTTAGAAAATTGCTTGCAATCTTGCTGGGCTCTCACATTAGCACAGAAACTTTCTACGACAGGTGTTTTTCCAAAACTCCTTTGCAGATGGGAGGAGGGATATTTGAAATAAATGCTGTAGTCATCCTAACACCAAAACTATTAATAGCCTTTGCACATATCGACCCCTTAGTTAAATGAAAGGGCTGACGTCCCTGCTGTGGCACTTCAGTGCTGTCCCTCCGCCAGCATGAGAGCCAGGGCACCTTGCTTAAAGCTGCCCTTCTCATTCAAGGTCTGTCCACTCCCCGTTTCCACTCCTAGCCCCATGTCCTACTCCTGAGCTCTGCCCAGAGCCTGTGCTTCTACAGCTCAACCACCCCGCAGCCCTGTTGTGCGCTACAGAGAGAGCTGCACAAAACAAAATGCCTGAAAAATGAAATGCCTGCTTGATATTCAAAATGAATCAACCCATTTCGACTCTTGATTTCTTACCCATTCACAACGAATAATAATAGCCCTTGTCAAACAGAAGTTGTTAGTGTATAAAGGCAGAATTACTTGTGAGGGAACTCGCATACTGTTGTGATACTTCAGGTAGCATGGTGCCGTGTCGTGTGTTCGAGTACACACACCACAGGGAAGCTGCTGGGGAAATGACTCCGCTGGCAGCAAATGCACACAGCCACCCACTTACGGGCCCCTGCTCCTTCAGAGCACTGAAGTTGTCAGGTCACAACCCATGCAACGAAATCCTACAACCGCATATACATGTCAGGAAACCACCCACAATTGCTCAATCACTCTTGATGCCAAACTTCTCCAGTTCTCATGCTGGACTTGCTAACTTCCGTTATTTTTTAACATGCAGTGCATCTATGCAGAATAAACACACATCACATATAGTTTGAATGCTTAGTGCACTGAAAACTAGAGTTTTGGAAACTTCTGGTTTTGCAAGATTTATAAGTATGGAGTATTTCCACCTTTCCTCTGACTGTAAACAGCACAGCATTTTGTGGCACGTCCAGCAGGAAGCTCCCAGTGCAAAAATAGTCCTGCAGATGAGCAAACGTAAACAGTGCCAACCTGGATTTGGGCAAAGACAAGA
The DNA here is from genome assembly GCF_013377495.2 of Cygnus atratus. NCBI lineage: Eukaryota > Metazoa > Chordata > Aves > Anseriformes > Anatidae > Cygnus > Cygnus atratus. Next base: position 2,133,322 of record NC_066365.1, read on the forward strand.
AGATGGGGCGGCAGTGCCATTACTCCTCATACCCAATTCGTGTCCAGCTGTTGCTCTAGCTGCTCTGGCTGACAAAAGCACTGAATGAATTCATACATTTTCAAATCATTCTGGAAAATTGCCCTCACACTGGTAGTTTGCATTGCAAATGGCGCTGAGAAATGTGGAGCATACATTATTATTAGGTGCCTGACACACCTCCGATTATCCAGAAGGTGCTAAACAGCTTCTGCCTTTCACACCTTCCGATTCATTTAAAAGAGACTTTGATAAATTGCAAGCAGGTGCAAACCCACAAACTAGTGTGTACTGGATGATGAAGCACAGGCCTTGATAAATCCAGTTCCTCTGGGCCAGGAAATGCATGCGGAGTTAAAAAAAAAAAATCACTGAAACCACACTGAGGACAGTTTCACAATAAATATCGGGACCAGGGGCCCCATGACTACCCAAGACAGCCACTCCATGCTAAACACAGGAAAAGGGCACCAAGTAATAACAACAGGTTTTTTAAAACTGGCCTTTCTAAAGCAATTGGCACTGCTGTTGTCCCCAAGGCTGAACAGCAGCATCCTCAGGTATTGCTTGGGCTCCCACAGCCCAACTTCTCCTGCTCTGGCTGCTGGTAAGTGCTCACAGCAGCTTGCTCAGTTCCCAATTGCAGGGACAAGTGGTGATAACAAAACCAGAACAACACAGCGTCTGGTCCATATATCAGGCTGGCCAGCCAAAACCGATCCTGGGAATATATGCTGCGGTATGCATGCACTCCAGGCTCCATAGCCACTGCAGGCTTCTAACATTTGTTAATCATTTATGTACTACTTATACACACGTTAATATCAAGTTTCATCATGAGGTTAATAGCAACAATCTGTTCTTGCTTTGAGACTGCGGGGATGTGCTCAGCGAAATCAATTTGAAGGGCAGGAAAAACGTGCCCAAACATTTCCTGCTGAAACACAGCTCTCTTTGTAGGAAGGTCAATTCTCCAGGGCAATGCTGGAGAAGATAGCTCTCTCTTTTATGCCCTTTAAAAAAATTCCACTAGTTGGAAGGCCGTAAAATCTTGAAACTTATTTAACAAAAGCCTCTTCCTGGATGATATGGCATTAAATTGGTGAACTTAGATAGTTAATGACTCTTAATACACATCCTGAGGACTACAAGTGTATCTATGTACTCATTATCTGTCCACAAATAGAGCAACAAAATCTTGCTTTGTTTTACTGGTGGTTTGCGGTTAATAAGTAAATATATAACTCAGAGAGCTTACGAGGGCAAAAGATGGCTCTGATCTAGAAACGTTTGCACAGGGAATTGCACATCATGAGCCCAATGTGCTCATTTTCTACAGCTTTCTATCAGAAAATTCCCAGTCATTTCCGGCAAGCCAAATCAGTACAATAGAGCATCTCCACTCGATCTAATATTGAGTTACCACACTTGTGCTTGGGTTAATTTGGAGTACCACACCTGGCCATACCAAAACCCAGCTATTAAAACACCCTTTGCATCAGGCTCATTTGTTTAACTGCTGCCTTTCCCCATGTCTCTGTGCAAACTGGCACCTGACTGTCATGGCCAGGAGGAAGGGAAGCAGCACGGTCTTCTTGCTTGTCTCCGCCACCAAGTGATGCTTCACAACTTCTGTAAGTTGCCTGTGTGGCAGCTTTCTCACCTGGAAAATGGATATATGGCTTCAAAGTGGCTGGAAAAATTCTCTATATGAAATTCAGGGAGTTGTTGTGGATAGGAGCTGCAATCTGAAAGAGATTCTTGTAGCTCACTTCTGCCTCTGGTTTTGCCAGGATTACCAGCAGCATGGGAGTGGTCTGTGTTTGCCAAACAAGGTTTCCCAAATGTGCAAGCCCTCTTCTTTGCTCTCCTGTAAATCATTCACAGGTCAGTATCCAAACCTCCCGAGCTTGGAAATTTTGGGGACGTATACACGTATAATGGGACATGCTGAGACACTAACCTGTAGTGTGGGTTTGTAGCAAGAGAGACATAGTGAGGAGCTGATCACAGCCTCTCTCTCCCCTCTGTATGTGTGAGAGGCTCTCAGGTGCACACATCCTCAACCACCAGCACCAAAAGCTATCACCAAAAACCTCAGCTCTCAGGGGGGAGAGGCCAGGTAGTAAACAGTCAAGGGTAGGAGAGACAGGACAGTCCACACCTGCTCCAAATCTTCATCCAAATTACTGCTCAAAGGAGGTAAGGGTTAGTGTCATAAAGGAAAAAAAATGGACATTCACCGGTAAGGCACAAATACAAGCTCACATCTGCTGACTCACACCAGCCTCCCGCGTGTGCAGGCCCTGATACCTGGCCTGTGACCAGCGCTATAAGAACGGGCGACTAACAGACCATTTTCTCTGGCAAAATGATTGCACAGGGTCACTCTGGGGCTTCTCTTGGGAAGTTTCCAAAGGCAGTTCAGGAAGGCACTGAACTGGGAAATCTGCTGGTGTTGAGATCATTGCCACGAGGAGCATACTGATGAGCCCACTCATGAAGCCTGGCCTACTCTTCCTGCCACGTTGCATAAAGCCGCAGAGCTTGGTCGTCCTGGTCTTCCCCTGGCGTGCCTGTACTGATTTTGTAGAAGCTGCTTTGCATTTACACTGACTAAGCTGAAATCAGAATCGGGACCTGGTTTTGGGGTGGTCATTTAACCCACAGGTTGGAAACACTGGGCAAGCAGAGACCGAGACCTGCTTCTTGTGGATTCTGTGCAAGGAGCACAGCAGCAGAAAATCTCACCCTGGGAGTTTATGATCTCTAAATACTTCATATTAAATTCTTGAATATAGACTCTTTTTTTTTCATTCCTTAAGATCAAAGCTGTCATAAAGCGTGTAACATTGTGATGCCTGTATACTCATAAGCTGTCAAAGAGAGAGCCTGACTTTATTTTTTACATATTAATTGTATGCTGCCAGATAGGAGACTTTGCTCTTGTAGGGCCACCTACTAGTGTCATTATAAAATGTCTTGTACTGAGCCAATAAATGCGATAAACTGTACAATGACTCTATAAAGCCATATAGAGGGTGTTTATGCAGTCAGAGTCAGGCTGTGGTGATCCTCCTTCTGCTCTGTTTACTCACCCCTACGATGGGATTTTTAGATGTATGGTATCCTCTGCAATATCAAAATGATCAGATGCCATTTCCAATATCTGCAATATTGGTGCCAGGCTGTCTGCTTTGGTTTGCTGTGTTTGCACCCCCGCAGGCTCCTCTGCTCTGCACTGGGGAAGGGCAAGGATGGACCTTCAGCACCCCTCTCTGGCTTCCTCCTCAGCAGGACTGAGCTACTGCCTGTGTGGCAAGGAGAGCAGCCTGGGGAGAAATAAATTCCTGCTCTACAGCTCTGCTGTGCTGCAGTCTCTGTGGTGGGGTGAGCCCCCCAGGCTCCGGGGGTAAGCCCATTTCCCCTTCCCTCCCCAGGCTGGCTGGGGATCCGTGAATGAAAGGAGAGGAAAGAGGACCCCTACACACAGCCTCCTGAAACCCTGCAGTGCTTACCCAAAAATATCCATGAAGACTGCATTTCTTAGTGATACTGCAGTGCCTTTTGCCATCAGGGCTAGGGAGGGGGTGGATGGTGCCTTGTCTCTGGACTGCCTGTTTCTTGGTGTCCGGCCTCAGACAGCCTGCATGCACCCAGGTGCGGTGGGACAGAGCCTGACATGGCCCCGAGTCTCACCCTGGTAAGAAGTTTGATGTTGTTTGTCCAAAGAAGCATAAATAACAGTGGCTTTCAGCAGCGCTGGTTAAACAGACCGAATCTGTGAGTCATCTGTATGAAGCTGTCATCAGAACATCACCCGCTCCGCCTCAGCGTCTGGCTTCTGCGGGCTTAACATAAACACATAATCTGCTATTAAAGCACCTCTTTTGTCTTCCAGCAGAGTTGGCCAAAACTAAAATGAGCATTTACAACACTCCTCCTCTTCCTAAAATTGCTCAGTGAGAACTTCATGGGGTTTATTTGCTCACTGATCGAGCCAAAATTTAAGAGGGGCTCTGGAAACAAAGTCACCTTTGTGGCACTTGTCAACGGAGTTTTAATACTGTTTCGATCCTGATGGCTGTCGAGATAAAAGGAGGAGTCCTTTCATATCATACAATGGATGTAACTTAGTAAGTGGTCAACAAAATTGCCATGAGCAAAGAAGAACTCTGTTGTTTCTTTTTTTTTTGCCTTTCCCCTGTGGTTGAATTATGAGTTTCACATCCTTCGCAATTCCCGGTATCAATCCTTGTCTGTGGCAAGGGTGCCTACAGTGCACACACGAGTGTGCTGGGGAGATACCATATCTCCCCCGTCCCCTGCAGCAGCCTGCAGGTGCAGTGAGCTGATTGTCCTCTGCCACTGAGTCCTCGTCCAGACACCTTGTGGAAAGAAAATAGCAGGGACTGAACATGCATTTGCAGCATTGAACATGCATTACTCTTTTAAAAGAAAAAAGATAGCCCTCCAGTAAAGAGTTCATTTGGAAAACAGGTTTTGTGAGCAGAATTTTGCCTTTAATTTGGAGAGGAAACTGGGGGGTTGCAAGATACCCAGGTATTTAGTACTCCTTACATTTGCAGGGCCCATCCTCTTCTGTCGACGATGACTTCTAGGAAGAACCCTGCTGCCCACAGTTTTAGAGAGTCACACTTTCTTTTGAGGTCAGTGGGCCTTAAGCACGAGTAGTTTGACTTTGGCCATACATTTTCAAATCAATCTTTTTTCTATGCACAGTCAGCCATATAAGTTTTATCTCCATTTTGCAAAACTTAGGTTTTTAAGGGCATGAGTAGCTTAAAGCAAGAGAATATGTGACAGTGGAATATTCCTGACCTTAAATTTTGGGCAGATGGTTAAATGTCTACCTGAATCATGCTCTCATGGAAAATAAAGATGACTTTCTGAAAAAAAAAAAAAGAAAAAAAAAAAGTTATGTGTTTTGCACTGTTATTTTCCTTGTAATTAATTCTCTTTCTTCCTTTATATATTTGTGTAATACAAAATTACAATGTCTGGTGTCCTCTGAGGAAAATGTCATGACCTGTTTTTTTAGCGTCATCTGCAATCTTCCACTCTTAAAAATGAAAAATAAAACCCTTCTTAGACTTATTATTAACAAGAAGAAATGTGCTGACAGTTTAGCAGTACACGTGAATTATAGGAGTGATAGGATGAAGACAAGCACTGGGAGATTTACAGCCGAAACAGAACCGTCCACACAGCCCTGGGGCTCCCTGCTTCGATCCTGATCCAAACACCATCTGCCTTTGCCATTCCCTGGGAGAACGGCTTAGCAGCAGCTATATTCATAAATATTCTGCCACCTCATAAAACACTCCCTAAAAAAAAAATAAAAAAAAGAGAGAGAGAGAGGTTTCTTAATTCCTAACCGAGTTTCCTTAATTTTAGGGATTTCAGAATCCTGATTTAAATTACTGAAAGCTTATTTTAGCCAAAGTCTCTACCAACAGAGCCACCCACTGAAGAGTACCCTATACATTTCATAGTAACATTCCAGTAAGGGAAATTTATGCAGGTCTGAATCTAACTAAACCAAAAGCCTGAACTAATCAAGAGGAGCAAACATACTTTATTTTGTGATGGGCAAAAGCTGGCCATTGCTATTTGAAGTTAAAGGAGAAGACTCTCAGATCTATGCAGCACAGCTGCCCGGGTGGGTAGATCTTAAGAGAGATGGGCACACTGTTCCATGAATAAACCTAGTTACCTTGGCTTGTGGTAAACAGGCCTATTATCATCACTTCCACAGAGAAATGCTTTGTTTCTTATTTAGGTCGTTGCATCCTGCTTGTCAAACAGCCACTGCCTGCATGGCAAACACCACACGGTGCCATCCAAACTAGGCACTTGGTGCCACAGCCAGCCCCGGGCACGCTGGTGCTCCAGCACACGCAGGAAGAAGCAAACACCACCCTTTAATGAAACTGGTTGGAAAGCCACTTGACAATCCCAGATTGGTGGCACTGAGGGAGAGGCTGAGCTGCACCCGCTCCCACATGCTTTGGTTAATGCGCAGGATCTGCTGCAGCAGCCAAAGCAATTCGTGGCCATTAACAGGAACACCAGCTACAGGATTGCAAAAAAAACCCCAGACCTGTGCTCACACCCCAGAGCCCAGCAGACACTGGGAGAGAGGGAGCTGGCTTTCAGATGGCTGCTGCTGACAAACCTCCTCCACCTCCTCCACCTCCTCCACCTCCTCCTGCAGGGACCAGCTTCCTCCCCATCCCCAGCACTTCTTGCGCCTTCACTCACTGCTCTGCTGACTTTGGCGTATGCTAATTGCATCCTGTTGGGGTCACAGATGATCATCATTCAATGTAATTTGCAGCTAGGCCAATTTTTAAATTATTTTGGGAACTATATTACTTTGTTCTGTAAATGTTTACCCGTTAACTATCAGATGTGTGAGCTTCTCAGCATACTGCAAGAGAAATCTGCATATGAATGAAAGGGAAGTAGATATGGTCTCTGGTATACAGATACACATAGAATTGCAAAAGCTTTGGATCCAAACACTTGGAAGACATTATGTTGTTTTCTCTGATTTATCTTGTGTTGTTCTAGCTGCAGAGCCTAAAACCTCAAATAACTTCATAATTTTTGATGTCCAGCTTTTATGAATTCCAAGGAACACTTGTGGGAACATTTCCCACTCGGCCTCTAATTTGAAGATTACTCGAAACACATTGAGTATTTTCCTTCTACAGACAGAACAGCCCCTCCAGGAGGATGTGGAAATAAATAGCAGTGAGGGACCCAAACTCAAAAGCTTCAGTCATCAGGTAAAGACAAAGCCATGTTTTCTCCCCTTTACAGTATGTGTTGTGAAATGAAGACTTCTGCAACAGAGGTAAGTGCATGAGAGATATGAAAGTATTTATCATTTTATGTAAGGGGCTTCAGTGGCTGCACTGGTAAAATTACTCTCCCAGCAGAAAATGGTCTCATACGGAGGCACATAAATAGTATCAGTGCAGGCTGCATGATCAGATGAGGTGTCAATCCTTGTTGGCACTCCTCCATTAATTTAAGATACATTTTTAAATTCTTCTCAAGGAGAAGCATGTAGTCCTTTGCCTCCTTTGTTCCCCTAGCTTTTGTTTTCCATCATTGTTAGAGTGATTCATAGTAAGGGATCAACCAAAACTAAACTGAGGCTATTCACAGGCTAACCAAAGGCTTTACAGAGCCATGCAATCCCAAGGAGAGCAGCAACAGGTGCTCAGAATTACAGGCCCACAGATTTAACATGCTTTGTTCCCTCGCTATGGTTACAGAGGAAATCCTTGTGGGCCAGCAGTAAGGGGAACAAAACCCACAGCCATGCCAATTCCCAGTCATCCTCAGGATTTCACGAACAAAGCAGGAGAGTCCCCCAAGTAGTGCAAACAGTGCTCTCGTTGGCCATTAGTACAGAGGCAATTTCAGTCCCATCATCTCTGAAGGACAGGGCTTCTCTGGCGTCCATGGGAGCAGAGGTCCCACTCCAGAGGAGGAAGAAGTACTTGGGACTGTGTGGGGATGAGAATACATCTGACAAGCAGAATCTGGGCCATGTAGCAAGACAGAGTGTGAGGCTTGTTCCCCTTTATTGTTTTTCATAGCCACCCAGGAGAATTATCTGTTATTTTTTTTCAGGGGATTAATATCTGAAATGGGTTAATTCTACAGTACATGCCCTGCCTATGAAGCATAATAGGAAATCCTCCTATATTTAGGTGATGCATATCATTTTTTTTCCTTCTTTTTATTCTTCTTCTAACTGTTAGGGTATTAAATCTATACAGATGATAATTTCCCAGAAACTCTAAAGAAATTATATCCATGCGTTTTCCACAGACTGATAAAATAACCCCAAAGAAGAAATCCACTGAGATTTCAGTAGCATAGAAAAACACAGTTTAAACCTAACAAGGGTCCCCAAATCTTCCCTGGTGTCTGATCAGCCATGGTTCAGCCACCACGGAACATCTTCAGAGCAAGAGTCCAGCAACAGTAGAAAACAAGATGATAGCTTCAAAGCCATAACGTTAAGGAGGTGCCCAGCCAGCTCCTGCTCATAGAAACATGGCAGTCTACAGAGAATAGGAAAGCAAACCCCATATGATATCTGTTTTCCATTGCACTGCATTTTGGGAAGAAATTCAATGCTGGAGAGAGCTGAGCCCACCATCCTGCTCATATGTCCAGCAGGGCAGGGCAGCAGGAAGCACAGGGGCCTTCCTTCTCCATGGCTCTGCAGATTGCCCTTCGTGAAGCCAGAGGTTGTCCCTCGATGGCTGCGCTAGGCTGAACTCTCTGTAACCCACATTCAGGCCTCTGGTGGCAAACACCTCTCTATGCCACAACAGGGTGAATCAGTTTTTTGGCAAAAGATTTCTTTATATTATTTTGTTGGTTTTTTTTCCCCGTGTGACTAATCTGCAAAAGGTTTTCGTTTCCTAATTCCCATGAGTTACCTGATGACAAGCAGATTTGTTTCTCCGAGCACATCTATTGTCCATTGACTGAGTTTTCTGCAGATACCACAAATTCTGCTGGGCCTCGCAGCTTGCACAGCACAACCACTCCTCCCTGCCTGTGGGATTTTCTAGATTCAACAAGACAAACTAATATAACTTCATGTTTAAAAAGAAAATTTAAATACTGAATAGTTACCCATGTGTTTTATCATAAAGCCCTCTGTCATGATAATGTGCTTCAGACAATGAATAAAAAGGTTATCCATTCTTTTCACCAAAGTTAGAATATTTTTCAAAATATGTGGTTTTAAACATATTTTCTGCAGTGCAGATATAAGCCTACTCAGTCATATGCTTCTTTACGATTGCATTCAAATACAAAGATTGATTCCGATTTAATCCTTATGGCACACAAGCAAAGTAAAGGGAAAAAAAAAAGAAACCTAAGTTAAGCTCTTATTATCACTGGATTTGAATGTGTTCTTTATATATCTAATGAGCAATGTAGAATCATTTTAACTGAAATTTTTGCATCTGCTGTACTGGGCACCAACAGGAATTAATTTTGCAAATATTTATACTTGTTATTTTGCAACTAGTATGTGTTCTGTAATTATCCGTAAATTAATTTCTGTAAATATTTATTTGTGCAAATAGTGATTTGGCTGTCCAATAGAAAAAAAAAAAAAAGTGGCTTTTTTCTATTCGGGCAGCCACACTTAAATAAATAAATAAATAAATAAATGTATCTTTCTTAAGAGCTGGAGGCAGCCATTTGCCCTCTTCTGCTGGGGTCTCAGCCCCAGGTCTGGTCAGAGCGTGTCCCACGTGCTCAGTTCAAGTGAGACAGCATCCCCCAGCTGGTGATTTCACAGGTTCACCCCCCTGTTCCCATTTATCTCAAAAACACGCAAGTGAAAAACCTAACACTTGCTCTTCAGAAGCATATGTTCTCTTTTGTTAGCTCCAAGAAGGATGTCAAGAGCTTGGATTGTGAGCTGGTTGCGAGTGTCTTCAGCTAGTTCAGATGGAAGACTTCTGGTTAAGGAGCATAACACGTGTAAGGACAGGAATACTTGCTCACTCTAAGCTCTCGTTAGGGATTTATCCGAGGAAACACGATAGCATTTTGGTGCTTGGTATGCCTAGAGCAGTTCTGAGCACTTCTGCAGGTATTTGCCAGGCTTCTGCCATGTGAAGTGATTTCTGCAATTAGGGCAGTCTTGCTTACATGTCCCCAGTTCACTATAGAAGAATAATTTGACAGGGCTTCATTATACCACCTGTGGGGCCCTTGACAACTAAACATGCTATAAAGTGAAAACAGTAGGAAATGTCCTGCAGACTGTATCTCTTGTTCGTTTTGCATTTTTCATTTACCTGGCATGCTGTGTGGCGGTAGCCCTTTGCAATAACAAAGACAGTCGTCTTTCTATCACCGTTCTGTCAGCTGTCTCTGGAGAATCAAGAATCAGATGAAAAGTACAGCCTTCACTACCCAGTATTGGCATTGCCCTCCTTTTGTCTGACAGCAAATCCCCAGATCTTCCATATGGGTTTATTATCCATATCAGAAACGTCTCCATTTTGCAGGCAATGATTCAAGAGAGCAGGATGCATGCAGTGGCACTCCGGCAGACAGTGGCAGGCTGGGAAATGAACCATGAGGAGCGGGTCAATGCACTTAGTACGTGTGTCCTCGTTTACATATATGAATTTTGATTCATGTTTTTGTGCATTTAATTTCTCTGTAAATAAAGCCACTGACAAAACTCACTCACCAGATGTCACTCCCTACTGTCAATCAGATACTCCACAGTTTAAATCCCAGCAGTGACCAATGTTTCATTTTTTTGCATGTTTGTTTTTTAAGAAAAGAACTAAAAACTCACATAAATCTTAGTCTTAAACAAACTTGGAGGTTTTGCTTTGTGCCCAACCCTTCCCTCCTAGCCCCCACCTTGCTCAAGTTTATTCTTCACCATTATACTCTACTCCCTCCCCTCCATCTCATCTCTCACCGTTTGGTCTTTATAATAAAATAAAATGAAAAAAAAATATTAGTTTTATTACTGTCCGAAAGCAAAAAAGTTGCTATAAATGCCATCCAATTGCCTCTTGTCCAAAATCCACCACCAAAACCTGGATTAAAGCTAACACAACCCTGCTGACCCTCACAAGGGAAAACATGCTGGGGATTTTCTTATTGCTCCACCATTTAAACATACTCTGCTAGGTGAAGTGGCAGAGCTTCCTTGAATTGGGGCTCGATCCTACAAGAACCAGCATTGAGGTCCTATTCTAAGAAGAAGAAACACAAATGTGAGCCAAGGCACAAGGCATGTAGATATTCCCAGTAAGGCTGTGGGGACTGCTCATGTGCTGGAGTATTCAGGGGGTCAATATCCCCTGCTTTGGGTGGCTGAGTGACTTCATTTAAGGTTTTAAGCTCACAGACACCTATGGTAGATTGGTGTACACATTTATAGACTGTTTTCTAACTGACCTTGAGCTCTATCATCCTTAGATGGTGGTGCCAGGAGTATGACATGAAGGAGGAGACGGCAAGGGAGAGGAACATGCACCTCCCCACATTTTTATCTGTCCTCGCTCATAAAGGCAATCCCCACCAGCCCTTTATTGGCCGAGTCCTCCACTGACCTGCACACACAATTTTGAGCTTTGGGCCCTTGCTGATGTCCTTCAGCTGGACAGGCAGAGCTGGGTACCTGGGCAGGGGTGGCCGGCAGCCAGTGAGCCCCAATGTCCCTGCTCTCCTAAGAACGGACATAAAAGGTGGCAGTGGGCCTGAAGAAATGTCACTGCCACTGCTACCAGCCCTCAGGCTGCACGTTTAGACCCACAGCCATGGTTGTACAAACATCTTCTCCTGGCCAAGGTGCAGCAAAGGGCTGTGACCTGTGGGTCTGCGGTGCCACAAGTCACGTGTTAGAGGCTCCAAGCAAAACACCACCCAAACTCCCACAGAGCCTGAAGTACCTCTTTCTAGACTATGTCTGCAAGAACACATCTCCTGCAGCAGACTGCCCCAAATGGACCATGAGATCACCAGACCCCTGGAGGTGCTCACCCAGCAGCTGCAGGACATGCAAAAGCACAAAGAAAATAGCTGCAATGTGCAAAATTGTGGTCATCTTGGGAGACCTGCCAAATTGCTGGGGCTCGGAGCTCCAGATTCATCCATCGTGAAGACCTTGGCTACAAGGTAGCTTCTGTGTCAGATAAAATCTATCCAATGACATTTTATTTTAGAAAGTGCCATCCATCCAGAGTAAATGAACCTTTTCTTTATAATCTATTTGGTTCATCTCCAAGATGTGGCAGAACACCTTGTACATGGGGATATTACCAAAAACATCTTCCGTGTCAAAGCTTTCTTATTCCCTCCTGAGCTTCTGCTGTGAACACTACAAGGTCCCATTTCATGAGAAACATGAAATCTCTGGTTCACATTTGTATTTAATTATACATCAACTGTCTTTCTGACTTCTTCTTTTGTAAGAGAAGAGTGATTGAAATTACTCCTGTAATGGAGAAGTGCAGTCTATTTACTTCTTTGTTGTAATCAGGAATTTGACAAAATATTTTTTCAAAGCCTTCAGCCAGTAAAATTATTTAAGCCATCAAGGTTTTGGCCAGGCAGTGTAAGGCAGACTATTTTCCTCGCTTAGAGTAATGGCCGGAAAACCCTCCATGCATCATTATTTATTATACACCTCATTTACTTTGATGCAATGTTAATACTAGACCAAAGTTCAAAGCCTGTGCAAGTCACATTTTCCTACACAGGGAAAGCAAATTTTGCTCGGCTGAAGCATCAGGGAAGGTACAATACAACCCTGGCAGGAACAGATAGTGCGTGGACAAGCTTGAGGTGTTCCCCCTGGGATGGTTTCTGTCCTCCCACATCCACACGGGTGTCCCCACTGCCATGCATGTGGCTCTTTCCAAGCATCACCCAAACAGACGGGGAGCCCTTGCAGAAAGCTTAAAAAAAAAAAAGGGGGGGGGGGCGGGGCAGAGAACAAGAAAATGGACACAAAATGACTACAAGTGCCGGAAGCCCTTGTAAGCAGGGGCCACCAGGTGGCAGTAATCGCCCTGGTCCATGTGCGACTGCGTGCCTAGGAAGCTGTTAAAGCACCGACTGCTGGGAGCTGGCAGAAGAAGCACTGACCATAACAGCCTTGTTTCCTGTTTGCTTTCCCCAGTTTTCTGCTACTGATTGCTATCACTAGACGGGGCTGGGCAGAAATGTTGCCAGGCCTAGCTTGACAAGGTTTAGCTTTCTATGTATACCAAGAGCCAGAAAACAGCAGAATTACATTATTTTAATATATGTGACTTAACTTCTCCAAACTGTGATCTACCCTATTTATCTCTGTCCACTTTCATTCTGTAAAGGCTCTCCCCTTGCCTTCCTTCATTGAAAACTTTGGGTATTGATTTATCTGTTAACCAAACTATAGGTCATGAGCAACGTGGAGCAGGATTGTTTTTGTTTTGTTTGCTTGTAGAATAAATAGAAAAAAAAATAGATTGTTTTCTCATTAATATAGTAAGATAATAATGAAAAGACTTGAAACTCACCTGTACAGAGGCAAGCTACAGACATGCAGCACATTACAGGCAAAAGACTCGGTAATGTTTGAGACTGGGATAAGCAACTGCCTCTAGCAGAAAACTGAGGAGGGTGGAGTCCCTCCTCTCATCATCACAGAAATGGAGAAAAAGAGAGCTTGAAAAGATTGCAAGAAGTCTCCCAGTCCATCTTTTTGCCCCAAACCAAGGTGAATTGCACCTACAGCATTGCAGAAAGGTGCCTTGAATAGTCTATTACTGACACCAGAGCCCTGCAAGCCCCTGCAGTTCCTTGACGTTATGCACCTTTCCTAGCTGGAATCTTTCCTGCTGCAAGTTCAGCCCATCATTCCTTGTCTGATCCCCATGGTTCACCCCGGGGGGTACCCCACGTACAGGTAAAAAGCAATACACTGCTGCATTTCCAGCTTCTCCACCACTCACAAAGAGCAGTGAACCCACCTCTTTTCCCATGTGGAAAGTTTTGTCAGACCTTATATCATGCAACAGCAAAAGACTAAGGCCAAGAAAGGAGATAAAATGCTCCACAGCAAGACAAGGAGCAAATCTTAAAACCAATCTATCAGAACAACTTGAGAAAATGGGGCACAATTCAATCTAACATCGCACATGTAGGATTACACTGAGCTATGAGATTTGACGTGTTGAGGGACATTTTCTGCCTTGTATTTAAGAACAGCATATTTCATACATTTATCCTTCCTGCAGATGAAAAAGATGCAGTACTCTATATGTCATTTGGATAACATCTGTATTTCTCGAGGGCTTTTCTAAAGCAATACCAGACTTCTGTGCTCTTTAACCTCCTTCCTATAGCTTTTTTGTTTGTTTGTTGGCTTTTTGTCTTTGTCACAGAGGATTTCTTATCTATTTGGGTGTCTTCATAAAACACAGCAATGGAACTCCAAGAAATGAAAGGCAAAATAACAAGGCTGCAAAACCATATGCTTAATTTCACAGTCCAGTTCCTCAGTATGGAAGATAGAAATGTCTCCCTCCTGCATCCTCCAGCCTCACAGGCCTCTCTTGTATTGCAATTTATACCCATCAAGCACTTGACACGCACTTTTACAGACTAAGCTTTCAGCCTGAAGCCTATTAAAATGCCAACTGACAATACAAGATTTATTAAAAGTTTTAAAAAAAAAAAGTCACCAATTGCCTGGCCCCACATAGATTCATTGCAGGTAGCAAAAGTTTAGTAGCCAAGACTTAATACACACAGATACACACCTACGCCCTTCTGAAGATTGACTTTGCTTCAGAAGGGTCAGGATTTCACTTTTGTCATTCAGGACCATCTCTGCCGAGGTCAGCAGGACAATGCCGTGGCAGGAGAATTAGGCCCTGCATTTTTTCAAAGCTTTACATCCTCTCCCAAACACAGCGATGGACCTCCATGTTTGCAACTTGTGTCTTTGCATCGCACTGTTGCTTTTCCAATATGCTGTGTGGGTTTTTTTTGAGTTAGAAACTAGCCCCTGGAACTTCAGGCTGTCCCTAGGATGTGTTTTAATCTTCTTTGCAATAATTTTCCCTTCGTAAGTAGTCACGTAGCACAGTCTGATATGGGTAAACATCTCACTGTATTAATGAAGTTTGAAACAAAAAGCATTGCTAGAACAAAGGCATGCGACTGCAAATAAAATGAGGAGGAAACATGTCCTGGGGGGAAACTCATCTGCCACATGAATCGTCTCACAATAAACTGCACCGATATGGCAGGATGGTTTGTATATGGGTTAAATCAAAATAAGAACTTGGAATTAAAACCCTTCGCTCCTCTGATGGTCTGATTCATTTCTGCTGATAAAAGACCTGAGGTGCTGTTTAAGCTATAAAACCTGCAGTATCTTCCCCCCACTTTGTGGATTTAAATGCATCTGAAATCTCAGAAGAATGATTAATCATGGCAGCTTCTCTGCATTTTGCCTCAGAAAGAGGATCTCTCTAAATCCTGGCTGTTGAGATCCAGGCGTGGAGCATAGACTGCTGCCCAAAACTGACAAAGCCCCCAAACGTAGCAGCCCCAGCTCTGGTTCAGCCAAATCCTGCAGCAGCAGCACCAGCCAGCCGCCTGCAGCAGCAGCCACCTTGCTTCGCCTAGAATGCAGCCCGCAGAGACAGCACAAACTCTGCCCCCCATTAGCACCAGCTTAATCTGGCTTTACACTAGACTCACTAGACTATGGCAGAGGTTTTCCCCTGGTATAAAATAACAGAGCTTGAGGAGGGCATCTCTCAGAAATAAAACATTCCCAGGTACTTTATAATGAGCAAGATCCGGCCAAACATATTTTCTCTTGAGCCTTTGAAGTATTGCTCACTTTTTTTTCCCTGTTTTAAACTATTGCAAAATCCTTTTGGGTTGATGATGAATGTCACAGAAAAGCAATTCAACAATGCCACCGATGCTCTGAACAACCTTCAAAAGCACCTTGAGGAGGTCAGTGTATTAATTTATCAGGAGCAAAATATTATTTGCAATATACATTGACTTTCACTCCACAGCTCATTTGCATCTTTCCTGAGTAAGGGCATAGGGAAGAAATACACTAAAGTCTTGAAACAGCAACTGTCCTTCGGTGCTTAGCACGTGATTTTACAATGTACTCGATACAATTTATTTTTGCATCCGACAGCAAGGGAAAATACTTAGAGAAAATGTGCTCATTTCTCAGCTAGGAAGCTGAGGAATTCCTCAACACACACACAAAAAGATGAAGGTGGCAATACAGCTTAAAAACATGCACCTTTGAGAGTGAGGATCCAGCACAATTAAGGGGAAAGATGCAACCTTTGGTACCTTAACACCGACCCTCAAAGGACGCAGCACCACACCTAGGTGTTCTTCCTAAGGCTGACAGAAACTGAGAACTTGCATTTGTGCATGTGTGCATGGAGTGACTCCCCTGTGCAAAAGAAATCTCTGCCTGGCTAAGTTTCTGTAGCACATTTCTTTGTCATGAGTAACCCCATTCGTGACTGCATTTATATCCAGATCTTCTTTTCTTCATATTTAAAATTGAAAGCCCTGCAGAGCTGTAGTAGATTAGCAAAACAAGGCCCCATCCTCAGCACAATACAAGGGCTGCAATTTCATCCCTGAGCTTTGGCTGCTCCACTTGAATTGTGCTTTTGTGCTTTATGGCATCAACAGAAACAACCCCCTGAATTGCTGCCTTGTATTCGGTTTCAGACAGCACTCGGTATTATCCGGCCTTTAGCAAAACGGCATCTGTGAGCGTATCCCCAGTGCACTGGGAGGGAAAGCCTGGGTGGGGCTGGAGGAGAGAGAAATGTTTTCTTTTTATTTTTGCAGGACTGGAGTCAGAGTTGTTTAGACCTCAAACTTGCACGTCAGCAGCCGCTTCACTCGTCAGAAGCCACAACAAGATCAGGTACATCTCAGGTCAATGGTGTCTGCCACAAGGGGCTGCACGCTGATGCCAGCCGATTATTTTGGATGAAGCAGACTGGAAATGGGAGTGATACTGTAAGTTTATGCTTCAGAAGGATGGTTGTGATTCATCCCTCTGGCCTGGAAGTTCACCCTGAGCTGTGATTACTCAGGAGCAAGTCTCGGTGAGGATTTCTCACAAGAGAAAAGGCTCCTTTGCTCTTTGGAGACGTGGCACCATCCCAGAAAACAGCAAGACCTGAAAACCACAGCTGGAGCCTGCAAGGTTTACAATCTCTTGGAAAAGAGGATTATTGCATATTCTGCTACAAATAAATATTATCCTTGTCTTTCACCAGCCTTCAACTCCAAAGTCAGGCATATTAGCTGTGATGATTTTTGCATCTGAGAGCAAAGGCCTAATTCTGCACTCTGAGACTTGTAAAACCCAGTTAATTTCACTATGTGAAATTAGTGAGAAAACTAATCCCCTGTACCACAGCGGTCCATTGGCAGAAAGGTGATAATACACGGACACAATGAACACAGAGAGCTCCACTTTAATAATTGCAGTTGTTCATTTGTATGATCTATACTGAATTTTATATTTATTTTACAAGCATATCAGCTCTACAGAAAACATTACTGGCCCCAAGTAAGCAGAACGAAGCACTCCCCATACGCTGACCACAAGGACATCTCATCTGCCAGCAGCAAAACCAAAGCAGGGCCGTCCGTACACACACATCCCACACTGGGACCCCTAAAACCTGCAGTGCACTGCTCTGCAGTGGGGGGCTCCAGCTTGGGGGGCAGGGGGTGAGCAAGAAGAGAGCAGAACATTGGCAAAGGGCTATGTAAACTGTAGGGACAGGGATAGCGATAGCAATAGGGATAGGGATAGCTTACTGCAGCAGTGCTCAAATCCCAGCTGAACTATCTAATAATAATATATAGTAAAGGATATATAATTACATCTAATAAAAAATTCCTGCAAATGAGGAAATTCCAGCCTTTGGGGAGATGCTAGCAATGTAGTTTTGCTCCACATCATTATTATTTTTTTAATTTTTTATTCATTTTATTTAATTAAAGTGTGCATTTTTGTTTTTATTTTTTGCATTTAACTTTTAAATTATTTATTGATCGATTATGCTATTTTTCTATTGCATTTCGTTCCGGTGCGTTTTCCAGCCTTGTGCAGCCGGGGGGGCAGCAGAGGGGCCGGCCCCTTCCTTCCCTGCGCCCTCCCGCGGCGGCGACGCCAGATGGCAGCGCAGCCCCGGCCACGGCCGCACACGGTAGTGAAAAAAACAACAACAAAAAAAAAAAAAGGGAGAGAAAGAAAAGAAGAAGAAAAAAAGCCATAAACTGGCAATTCAAGAAAAAAAGATTGCAATCGTTTGAAAGAAGTAACAGAGAGAAGCAAAAGTTCCACTAGGAAATACATATGGGGACTGTTTCGACACCAAAAGCTTTGTTTCTAATTTATTTCCAGCCCCAGAAATGCCCAGAAATAGAGAGGGGAAGGAGAGGGGCCCCAGGGCTCCCCATGGCCATCCTGCTCCAGGGTGAAACCAAGAAGCATTCCCCTCTCCTAACCGCAACTAGAATCCTGTCCTGCACCTGCACACTAAAATTAGAAAATTAGCAATTTAAGCATTCTCCTGGCTAACTTCTATCCCTCTATTTTTGCCTCAACATCATTCTTCGACTAAAACACCTCCCCAAGCCCTTTTGTGCTGCACCGCTGCAGAACCACAGCTCCTCCTCGCCTTTGTGCCGCGGTTAGGCTGGGCCAGCTTTGTTCCATCCCAGGAGCTAGCCTCTCCTTTCCTGAGATTGATACTTCCTCATAAACAACTTCAGTGTCAACAAATTCGCTTCTGCTGTTTCTTGCAAGTTCCCAGCCATGGCAGCTCCGGAGAGCCAAGGCCGGGAGAGAGGAGCTGAGGCTCCGGAGAGAGAGGCCGGGAGCAGAGGGCCGGGCACAGGCCTTGCAACCAGGCCCCATGATCACTGCCTTTGGGATGTGGCTGTCTGAAAAATGCCTACACTCCACACGGGTAACAGAGAAATTGTGCTGAGGAGCCTCATATCGCTCCTTTCGGGGTTGGTTTTTCCCAAGCAGTCTGTGTGGGCAGGACATCAGTGGGAGGAGGGCGGGCAAAGGGACAGAGGGTCATGGCCGCCCCTGGAGCAAGGGTTTTGTCAACACATGGAGCAAAGAGCAAACGGCACGCAGGTGACATATACGGCTGCATGAAGCAATGCAACCTTGACCCAGATGGAGGTCAGGCCTCTTCAGCTTTAATAGTGACTATATTACGGCCCATCTCATCTTTATAGAAAAGCTTTCTTGAGACCTCAGTAACCTCACCTGCCATAAATACCTCAGATACCATAACTCCCCAGCAACTGCCCCTGGACCACGTGGCCCAGTCCACCGCTGGTTGCTGGGGATTTCAGGGCTCATTTCCTGACAGCTCCTTCCTCGTGTAATTCCAGCAAAGCCAAAGATTATATCTCGTGCATTGCTGCTAATATCCTTCTTGCGGAGCTGGATATTTGCTGAGTACTTGCTTGGCTACTGATCTCATCTGAAGTTTGTTAAGCAAAGAGCCAAGTGCAAGCTGTGGCAATCTAACCACAAAACCCAAGCAGCACAAAAGATGCACTCATTATTCAACACCTCATTGCACAACCTAACAAAAAGGCAGCACCCTTTTCCCCTTTTCCCACCCGTGTAACCTCTCTGTGTGTTTTGTTTTTTTTTTCAACATACGTATTTCACAACATTGGTGCTGGGGAGGTAGAGGTGAACTTCCAGTTAGCAGGGACTTTTCTGGGAGGCTGCTGTTTCTCCAGATTTCTTATAGAGACCACAGTGAAGCCAAGTATGAGGAAGAAAACACAAATAAAGGCAGCAAGGAGAGGGAGAGGGCAGCAATGCTCCAGTATTTGTAGTCATATCTGTGTTCAGCTAAACTGAATAGGGCTGAATTGGACCCCAGACTCTACTTGGCACTGGAGCAAAGTTTTAGACTACGCCTGTGAGAATTACTACGGAGAAGAAGGAAAGTACTTCTGTTTTGTTTTGTGGGGGTTTTCCATTTAACTGGAAACACACACAAATTAAATAAGCAGTACACCAGTTCACTTTGCGTGACTGGTATCTCTAACTTGATAATGATCTCTCTAGCGCAACACGTGACATACCTGTTTGTGGCCCTGCATTGGGTAGGGACTGGACAAAATGTTCTTGCAGATCCAAGCAATCTTGTTCAAGCAATCCCAGCTTGAAAATGGATTGTACTGCAAACCACACAGATATGGGAAGCTTAAAAGACCTGTATATTCACATACATATCTTCACTGTAAACTGAAGATGGACCTACAACTTTGTCTTCATTTAATCAGAATCATGGTGATTCATGTAACTTGGTCTAGCATATTATTTAAATTGATAGTTTATGGTCAGAGGGTTAAAAGCTTAGGAAATGACATTGCTGACATAAAAAACTACCCTCCTGAAGCCTGTCAGCCTGAACAATGATATTTTCCTTTTAACTTGACCTGACCAGCAGGGTAGCCTCCGGTTACACTCACATGCTGTCCACACTTACAGCTCTGTTATTCCCCACTCCCATACAGCGATTTCTCCAATGCTCCCAACAATCAGAAGAAAAGGGGTGTCTCCTCCCAGCAGCTCTGGGTTTTTGGCAGAGCTAGACCAAACCCTCCAACTCCTCTCCATCTAAGCACATGCAGCACTGCAGTCTCAGCACCCAGACCGTCCTCACCATGCACCTGGTTCCCAAGGGCCGCTGCATGGCACAGCGCATCTGCCTCCTCCAACGTCACCCTTGACTAGGTGGCTGCTAACAACTCTGGGGAAAAAACAGAGCAGTGCAGGGGTGTTGTTAGCACATTGGACAATAACATAACAAAATTAGTGAGTTGATAATTCCCAGAAATGGTGCATCATGCAAGGTATTGCATAGAAAGATCATGTTTTAATAAGGGTGGGACAGCAAGCTGATATGTTGTAGGCACATGCAAAAACAAAGATGTTGCACAGAATAATGCAGGTCTAAAACTCAATAAATAGCTCAAAAATGGCAGTCAGGAACACCCTTGGCAATATTTAGATCATAGCTAAAAGCAAAAGTGAGTGATATGGCTGAGAGAGGGGGATCCATGAGGACCCCCTGCACAGAACATAAAAGTACCCAAGATCAACTGGTGTATGGTAGAAATAACCCCTTCTGACCTGGAGTGGAATGTGAAAAATTTTTCATGCTGCTGAAGATTGCATCCTGAGATAGCTTGGCCAGAGAAGGGTCACAATGTGTGCTTTTTTGGGAAGACAGGTATCTGAAGAAGGGCTGGAAGGACATCACAGAAGCATGAGGCAGACAAAGGCACTCACTGCCATGGTGGGACAGCCCTAAACCTGAACTCCCGTTAGCCATCACAGACATGCTCCTCACACCATAAGATGGAAGAGGGGGAGGAAAGAAGAAAGGAAAGAAAGGAGAAGGAAAAGGTCACATGCTTGCTCTTCCCCCTGAGAGTTATTTCTGTTCTCTTACAGCAACAGCAGCATTGCACTTATACCAAGGTGTGCCCACAGCTGGACATGTGTTGGCTTATATTACACAACTGAAAGTGTCAAAATTACCCACCAGCTTAGCCCTTTCCTCCCACACCCAGTAGAGCAGGACTGCCCAGAAGCTGTCCTTGTGAAAAGACCTGGTGAAGAAGTTTGGGTACATGCCCAAAGAAGACAGGTTTCTCTCCAGAAGATACAGCAGTAACTTTGTCTTTCCTTTCATCCCTGAGGGGACATGCCTGCTAGGGAGCCTCAGCTGCCCCCCAACACCATTTCTCTGTCCCAGCTATGAAGCCCCTTCAAAATACTTTCCAGGACAGCAGGTTGTATAGGCTATGTTCACCCAAGTAAGTTTCCTGATAGGCAAAGGTGGAAAGGGTGAACTATAGCCAGAATCCAGGTGGATCATGCTTTCTCCTCGAGTAACACTCTTGGGTCCATCTCCTACATGAGCCCTCATGTCTCCAGGCTGATGAAGGTGCAGGGTGCAGTATTTCTACAAAGGGGCTGCTGGCCAAGACCAGTGCTGTGCAATTAGAGTGTTTCCCTGCAGCTGGTTTCCAGCAGCTACAGCTGATGTTACCAACACAGCCCTGGGTTGTCTGCTCTTCCTTTTTTGCTAATTAAAAAAAAAAAAAAAAAAAAAAAAAAAGCAAGAAGCCATGGGGACATGGGGAAGGTTGATCAACATTTTGAGAAAAACAAGTGCATACTTGACCTACTCACTCACAAGACATTGACGTCTGGCCACCGTGACCTGTCTGGGCGCTATGATGAAAGGAAGGCAGCACCAGTCATAGCTAAGCAGCTGCTCCTTGCCCTGAAGTTGCCCAGAGGTCACCAGTGGGGTGGCTGACAGCTCTGCCAGAATACGCCCACAAGAGGAGACAACATTGCCCTGACTCCTTTGCTGTGATCTGAGAAGATACTTGCTGGAGGCCAGCAACTGTTGGTGGGACCCTTCCCCACCCAAAGTAACCTGGCAGACATCAGAGGAAGAAGAGACTTGGCCTCTCCCATGGACCTGCCCCAAGACCATCCCAGAGCTACCCATCAGCACCTGACATCACCCATAGCAAGAAATGTAACTCTTCTGGCATCAAGTCCCCATCCATCACAGATGAACTGCTCCATATCAACTGCAATAAAATGCAGAATAGCTGCCTCCATCCCACCACCCAAGGAAGAAAAAGATGGATCCCAACCCCAACTTTCCCTTCTTTAGTACCTTTTCCTTTGCAAGTGAAATCTCAAGAGACTCTGCAAAACCATTCTTTTATCTCCTTTTACTTTTTTTTTGTTTTGTAATAAGACTATATTTATTTAATGTCACCTCTCATTCTGTTGAGTATCACTGTCATGTTGATCATGTTACTAATAGTTAAGCATCCTTCCCAGCACTTAGCAAGCCTGGCAGACCCCCATCTTTAGCAGGTTCCCTCTTGCCTCCCCAGCTGTTGCAAGTGAATGGTTACAATAAGCCTCAGCTGAAGGTCCTGGAGAACCTCCTCTTCTCAAACCAGCTGGGCATGGTGCTTTGCCTCTCCTGTGAAACTCCTGTCTGGCCTGGCTCTGTGTCTCCAGGTACATAAACTGTTTAACAGAGACTCTCCAAATTTTGTCAGGACCCTGAAAGCCAAGAATCTGAGGATTGGGTAATTATGAATGAAGCTGGTGGCAAAGAAGTTGGTCACAGGACTGGGAATAACCTGTCCTAAAGAAAGCTGCAGAAATACAGAGAGCAGGTATCCATATGCCTAACGAAGCTAGATATAAGGCAGGAGGGGCAACATTTTTGACTCCTGAAACCTTTTAATTCTTTTGCCAGAATTGTTCCTAGAACTTCTCCAGGTAAAGGCAAGCCTCACCTCTTTAAAAGATCCTCACTGATCATTGAGGACAACTTGTTTATGACTTAAAGAGTTGTCTTATAATATTACTTTAGCCTTCTTAACTAAAAGCTTTTTTTATTCATGAACTTAAAAACATCTTACAGCAATCCCATGAATAGGCTAAAATGTTTCCTGTTGTTGGCTTGAGGTGCTCTTCCCTTAATACCCACTAACTACGTTCTTTTCTTATAGAAATCAAAGAAAAAAAATAAGGAAGCTGATGAGTCTTTCAGGAACCTAAGTGCCATGCACAGGTGTGGATTCATTTGCCTTTTTGGCAAAAGCATCATCATATGGTCCTTCATTACATGCCATACCTTACACATTGCATTCTTCACTGCTCCATCTGTTATACTAATACACATTTTGTAAGACTGTTCTGAAAAAGGAAACAAACAGGGAAATGACCTAGGTTTTGTTTCTGCAGGGTTATTTTTAACCTGAATCTTTTCACTGGTTTTACTTATGGTGCAGCTCCACCAAAAAAAAAAAAAAAAGAGAGACAGCATGCTCTGTAGTTCATGGCTGGTGGCAAGGATTCCTTTAAAAAGAACATAAAAAGCTCTTGCACCTGAGTGATGTGCTCCAAGAAACAAAAAGTTGCTGTCTTTGCTGTTGCCTGTGATCAATCACATTACAAATTCTGTATGATTTTGTCTTTTTAAAAAAAATCAATACATTAGCTTTTTTCCAGTAAAGTAATGCAGAATTTTAATGCATGTCTTCTCTGATAATAGACAGACTTGTTATCTTCAGTGTCACCAAAAGACCCAACATCATGCCTTCTTCTGTATCATCAGACAGAAGCTACAGAGCTAAAAGCAGCAGAAAGTAAGGGCAGAATAAACTTTTCTTCCACCAGGACACTTACAGGCTAGGCTCATAGCATTGAAAGGCGTTATCTGCGGTGAAACCAAACAACCAAACTTACAGTCTTAGATCTGAGCTTGTCCCCAGAGCAACAGCCCCCCTTGACTGGAAAGCCAACCAAGCCCAGAAACGATGCAAGCAGTACGTAGGATCTAGATAAGCTTTCTGTACACACAGAGTTAGGGTGGGGCTGCTGGGACAGCTTCTGGCATAGTTACTTCGCCACCAGGAGTGTTACCCAGGAAAACAGTGCCAGGAGGACTGTGAAATGCCAAGAGGCCTTGGTAAAGTGGTAGATCAATGCTTAATATACACAAAAATTATACACACAAAAAATCTAGTTAGAAAAATTGTTGCAGCATAAAGGGAAGATACAGAAGCATGTAGAAAGACGGGCATAAAGACAACATTGAGACTAGAAAAACAGGACACATCAGAGAAGAACCTCATAAATATAGGCAAATGTTTTAATTCCCTGTAGAGCTCCATGTTTTCTATGCATTTGTTTTCTTTATAAAGAGTTTTCTTGGTGGGCATCTGCTGGAGTTCAAAATCTTCTTGCTCTAAATCTCACAGGAGTCAAAGAAGAGAATTTATTCAAAGCCTGTATCTGAGATTATCACATATCTGATATTTAGCTTCAAGAAGTAAACAACTTGTTTGTGTTTTGAATGAGGAAAACATTTTCTTCCTATGAAGCTCTCAGAGGAATTCAGTAAATCTTTGCACAATGAATTTTGAAAATGTCCATAGAAGTTTAGTGGTCCTATGAGAAGTACAGATAACAGAGGGAAAAAAAAAGGGGGGGGCGGGGGAGGGGAGCTCTATAAAAGCATCTGATCATCTAAAGTGGAGATCTATCACCTCTTTCCTCACTTTATAATGGCTTAATATTTAGCCCAAACTTGCCAAAACAAGTCTGATTAATGATCTTTAAAGCCTGATGCACCACCACTGCAGATCCAGCCTGTCACTGAGACTTTGAAGACCAAAGCTAGTGATTTGTCTTCTAAGTAAGCGATATCTGAGCCACCAGGAAAAAGGACAAAGCTTTGTAGGAACAAAAGGGAAAGTTGCTTCCCAATTTTACCTAGCTATTGCTTTTCTTATGTCTTGAACAGAGAGGGATGTCTGCCACCTTTTAACCTAAGCAAGATTCTAAGTGTTATTACCGGACATGTTGCCTACAACATCGATGGCTCTTGCTAAAGCTGTGTTAAAAGGCAACACGGCAGTAGCTTAAATTAATTGCATATTATGCAATGCAGCATTTTAATTTCTTGAATCATTTTTAAATGTGCGGCTCTTAAATTTTACTGGGTTCTTTGTCATTGGGAAAGGTACACGGGTGAGTTCAATTTTGCCTTCCTGTACCATTATTTTAATACCTCAGGTTTATAACGTTACAGTTTTGTTGACGCAGTGGTTACTGCAGCTTCATGCTGGTGCAATACAGATCAGGTACTAAGCTTTTTTTTTCTACCTTTTATTTTTCCTCAGGCTGAATGATTTCCATCCCTCTCTTTATTTGTTCATTCCCTGAACTGTCTTTTGTCCATTTTATCTGTTTAAAGTGGCCCAAAACCAAGGGCTCAGAGAAACTTATCATCAGTTTACTTGTGCTTGTTTACCCCTGAGCACAGGGCTGATACATACATTAAGATGTATGAGTGCTGAAGCTTCTTTTATTCGCTGCTTGCGGCTTATTTCGAACTAGCCCCTGGTTCAAAGTTTCCTTTCTCATACTTCACCTTTGTGCCCAAATTACTAAGCTGGATCAGCAGTTCCTATATGACCTTTGCCATTTCTAGTTTTGAACAATTGATGCAATTGTGCATTTTCTTGTAACACCAGTACAGATAAAGGCATAAAACACTGCTTATATCTCTCCCAGGTTAATTATTACACAGCCCAATCAGAGCAACACTGCACAAGAAAAAGTGAGATAAGGAATCCTCCCTGGTTTCTAAAGAACTGACAGTTCATACTCACACACCTGCTTTCCTAATCTCAGCTTCACCCCTCTGCTTTCCATGGTGAAATATTTCTCAAAAAGGAGGAAAATAGCTGTACCTATCTATTTAGCTACATTATCTCACAGTCTGCCCAAGCAATTTCCCAGTTTTATGAGAGGTAGTAAGATGATGATGATGATGATGATGATAATAATAATAATAATAATTTGGAACACAATAGAAACATAGATATTAAGATTTTGAGCATTAGCTTGTCCTAGATGATTTTTAAACATGCAGGAACGTAGTAAAGTATTTATTTCCATGGAACCCAGACAATGAATTATCTAAACTTTTGATAAAATCTGGTTTTGTGACTCAGTATGCAATTACCTGTCACAAGCAAAATGAGACAAATTGTTTTCACTGCCTCCGAGAAGAAGCACACTAGAGTAACTCCCTCTCCATCCCCGTGTCATCGCTGTTGGTAGGGAGAGCTCACCCAAGGCTGAGGAGCGCAGCCCTTCGACAGCTGCTAGGAAAGCAGCAGGACGCCGAGTAGCTCAGAGCTTCCCAGCTCCAGCCCGACCGCCTCCCTCATCTGAGGGCTGCAGTCCAGCTCCTCCCGTGAGGAACATCAGTCCTCTGGGAGGCGGGGATGCAAGGTCAGGCCCAGCAGAGCTGTGTCAGACACGGCCTGGGAGGAATGACTTTGCCACTTGGGCTCTCCACATCAACTTGCCCTCAGGACTTCCACAAGTCAGTTCTGTCAGTGTTGAAATTGCCCTTTCCGAACCAGGCCGCACTTTCTGGCCGTCGCCATTTTAACCCCAACGAGCCTACTTCCCCCACCAGCCCACCCCCTCCTCACTGGAATTGAGGCTGTGAACCTGCTCAGCAAAATACCAACAGCCTTTGGGAAAGATGGACCTCCAAAAAAGAACTGAGTTTGATCATAATGAAAATATGTATTTATATCTTCAACTGACAGAAGCCCTTGAACTTCCAGGCAAGTTTAAAAATGAGCAACAACAAATCATTTGGATTTGTTAACTAGAGGCCTTCTCCTTTCCTCCAGCTCTGTCTCTGCTTGCTAGAGGATGGATTTATGGCTTGGAGTTGTACTAAACTGAGCACTCTGAAATAGACAACCATATCAACCAGGGATTTTCTGTGCGGGATCGCAAAACACAGCAAAATATACAACTAAAGTATGTGTGGTGTTCCTCTAGCTATGAAGACAGAAGCAAAGGAAAGCACTCCTATGTCAGAGGATCTTTTCTCCCCATTTGCATCAAGTTGAACTGGAGAGTCAAATCTGGCTGGAATAAAAAGGTCTGTATGGCGATTTTTTTGTTAAGACCGTCTTAATTTATACTGAATTTTGATTACATTTTCTCTCCCATGCATGAAAGAAAAAGGAAGAAGAAAGGTGGCAGGAAGTATGCATCTCCAGAAAACTGGCAGTACTGCGACTACTGTGTAGTTGGGACATTCCCTTTGGAATGGTTTGCTTCTCTAGTAGATGACTTGACATTTAAAATTGTTCCAGTAACATTCTAGTAAAACTATAAGGAGCGACATAATCAAGCCAGATGCTCTACAGTTCAAACTAAGTTCAAACTAAAAAAAAAGAAATCAAACTAAAAAAAAAACCACTCCTATAAACCAACATCCAAAATTATTTCTTTTTCCCTATCAAGCAGTGTTATCAAGGAAAGGTCTCCAAATCTACCCTAGAGCCATGCCCCATAGAAGGCAGAGCTTTGAAAGATTTTTTTTAGCTGTTTCTGGCATATGGTGAGATGGGGTAGTACTGGAAACAAGGACTTACTTTTGGACTTTTGGACAAGACCTTTGGACTGCTGAATGTTGGCCGTATGTCCTGTAAAAATAAGAGGGACCCAAGGCAAGAGCAAAAGGCTAGGAACCAAATTTGAGGTACATCGCAAAAGTGAAAGTGGAAGTTAATTCACAGACCTAATAGATGGCAGGACAGAATCAGACAAATCTTACAGGGAGTTGAAGACACTACATGAATGCTCGTTATAATGAGTTAACAATGACATCAAACTGTTACGGAAGAGATGGCTCTCAGCACCTGGGCATCTGTGTGAAAATCATCAAGTTTAAAGATACCAGTGAGATTGCACAGGACAACTGACTGCCAAAACTGTGCAAATTCATTTGCAAAAAGTCACAATGCTAACCCTAACTCTTACCTGCTTCCAGTTCTTGTGCCTAAACATACATTACATCATTAGCAACATATAATCATACTGACATTTAATATAAAAGAAGTATTTTTAAGAGAGCACTTTTAAACTCATTGAAAGTCACTGTTTGTGGTTCAAACAGCAATTTGACAAACTTTATCCTTCAATCCAAATTTCCCAAAATCATGCTGAAATGTACGGCGCTGTTCTTCTAACGAGCAATTCCTGAATTGCCTCACGATGGTATTGCAAGAAAGCTCAGAACAGAGGTTTTGGTATTCCTCATCTCTCAGTTTTTTAAGTTTTATTTGAAACCTAGATAATATAAGCCAAAGGCATGCTCTTTGCCATAAGGAGCACATGAAGATAAGAGTAACTTTCAGCAAATACATTCCTAGTTTTCCTTAACCACTGTTCAAACTTCCAGCCCTCAATGAATGTGAAATACCATCTTTTCTAACAGTTTTTGTTTCATTACACAGTAACTAAAATCATCCAGACAAAGATGCGTGCCAGAAACCTATTTTGATTACTTTACAATGATGTAAGTCAAATTTAGCAGCTTTGTTTAAAACAGGCAAAAAACCTAGAGGGATCAGTTTCATATAACTGAAATGCGTAGTTTTCATTAGGATAAACTAACCCTCAACTCATCTCTGGTATTTGCCAAAGTGATCAAGGACAGAAGGCTATCTCAGAAGATTGTTTTTTGTTTGTTTATATAAAGACTGTTTTCTCTGTTTAGTGCATAACAAACAACATTGATCAAAGAGGCTAGTAAACCCTCACATTTAGTGTCATGATTTGCTATGCAGCCTGGAGCCGCATATATATTTTTACCGTGCCTTTTTAACATTCCCTAAACACCGACTGATTTAAATTCTGGCTGAGAGCTGATACCAATCTCTCCTGGATTTTAGTCTTGAAAAACAAAAACATTTGCTTGCTATGGCAAAGAGTGATTTTTTTTCCATTTGCCCACAATACAGATTTGGAATATGTACCAAAAAATACAGGTAGGTTTGTGGCTGTTTTTTGATTGGGGCAGTAGGTATGTGTAGCACGTATAGCTTTCATCAGGTGACCACATGCTGGCATTGACAATATTGAACTCCTCTTCACTCAGGAATGTGCTGGAATACAATTTCTGCATTTCGTGAGTAAAATAATTATCCCAATGAAAGGAAGGAGTTAGGGTGTTCCTGATTATAGCCAAGTCTCTCCTACCACTGCTGCTGGAGTAAATAATGTATTATTTGAGTATTTTACAGCTCTGTAATGGAATAATTCACAGAAAACAAACATGACATTTCTCTGAGGAAGATCCCTCCTACCCTCTTCGTCCCCTCAGACAATCTTCATCTCCATCTTTCCATCCTATTTGTGAATTCTAAAAAATTGAGCAGTGTTTTTCAAGAAGCAAGTGCAATAGGGCAGTAGCTCTCACCTTCGTTCTGTGACACGAATATACCTTGACTACATAGAGCAGTGATTAAAGAGCAGTGATGTGACTTCAGAGACTCTTGTCCCATGTTTCCATAATTGAATCTCCTCCTGAAAGGTGCTGCCTTCTTTCTTGGAAATAGGAGAATATTTCCACTCCAGGGAATCCCAAAATATTTGGGAGCACTACCACCCATTTTTCTTTTTTTTTTTTTTTGGTTGCAAGTATGCAGACCTTGTATCCCAATGCACAGGGTATTTCTTGTATAGAACTGGATTTGCCATATCCATCAGCTTTGTCTTTGACCCCTCCTCCCCTTTTCCCTCCTTCCCCCCCAAACAAAAACACATGTCAAACAAGTAATGTGATCTCCCTGCAGGAAAAAATACAGTAGCATTATGTTGAAAATTGCCCTCTGAATGAAAGAACAATCATACCTCTTGTATTTACTGGCCACTAGCCATCTCTAGCATTGTGCAGCAAGAAGATGAGAGTCATTTGTCAAGACACCAAAAACACCTGAAATTTACTAAACATGTTCATGTCTTCCAAAAGCCACCAGAGAAAATTAAGCACAGCTCACCTTTGTAACAGAATCAAATGCCTCTCTTCTGTTCCTTACTAATGCAGCTGGGCACATGTGAGTGGGTTTATTTATATATGAAATTTAGTACAGGTACCCGCACAAATTAACAGGAATAATTTAGCACCCTGGCAATAACAGGGTTATAATTTTGCTTAAATGTGTGTATGCATGCACACAGTAGAATTTTAATTGTCTGCTACAGGTGTACAGATCAGGCTGACTAGAGCAAATACTGTGCCCTCACCAAGCCATAGAATAAAACCAGAAAGCAATCAGCTGCATGAAAAGTAGTATCTTTCAATAACATCAAAAAGATTAACACAGAATAGTATTAAAAACTTGGCCTTGCAAGTGCTCTGGGGAGTAAGAAATAAATGGCGGCACATTTATTGATTTTCCTTAAACTCTGAATACATAACTATCTCCAGAACCTATTTCTGTAGGTGATAATTAAACTGTCCTGCTTCTCTGGCTGCTTTATTCTTTAATAGTTGAGCTATCCAAAGGAAATAAGAAAGAATATCGAAGCCTATGGTGAGTGCCCAAGTCTCAAGCACTTCTGAAAACCTTTATGGAAGTGCCCCACATCTGCTACACCAGTTGTGGCTACTTCTTGGCTGCTGATTTTGCTCATAGATTTTTCTTTTTATTGCTTGTTCCAATTACCTTACCCCACAGATACAAAGCACCTATTTGGGAGAGCAGTTAAACCCACTGACAAAGCTGCATGAGGGCTATACATTACACAGCTCCACTGTGCTGCACAGGGGCTTTAGCACACCTGCCCCAGGAACAGCTCAGAAGCAACTTATTTTGCACCAGTTTTACTCTCCTGTCAGACATGTCTTGTGGCAGTGCTCCTCCCAAACCATTGCCATTAACCATTTATTTCTCCTAATACAGATTCTTGTATTACTGCAGGGGTGAAGTGAAAAATAACTACAGCATCAGATCATACTCTGACTTACAAGAAAGGAAATTTGAACTAAACAGGTATTTTTATAGTTCAGGTTGATCAGACTGACCTGTAAGTTTGGTAATAAGATTAATATTGTGGTAATTTCCTCTTCATGCAACTGAACTGAAATTGTTTCTGAATAGTCAAGTGACACGCTTGGTGGATGAGGGGAAGGCTGTGGACGTGGTCTACCTTGACTTCAGTAAGGCTTTTGACACCGTTTCCCACAGCATTCTCCTCAAGAAACTGGCTGCTCATGGCTTGGACTGGCGTACGCTTCGTTGGGTTAAAAACTGGCTGGATGGCCAGGCCCAAAGAGTTGTGGGGTCTGGAGAACAAGTCTTATGAGGAGCAGCTGAGGGAGCTGGGATTGTTCAGCCTGGAGAAGAGGAGGCTCAGGGGACACCTCATTGCTCTCTACAGGTACCTTAAAGGAGGCTGTAGAGAGGTGGGGGTTGGTCTGTTCTCCCATGTGCCTGGTGACAGGACGAGGGGGAATGGGCGAAAGTTGCGCCAGGGGAGGTTTAGGTTGGATATTAGGAAGAACTTCTTTACTGAAAGGGTTGTTAGGCATTGGAATGGGCTGCCCAGGGAAGTGGTTGAGTCGCCATCCCTGGAGGTCTTTAAAAGACGTTTAGATGTAGCCCTTAGTGATATGGTTTAGTGGAGGTCTTGTTAGTGTTAGGACAGAGGTTGGACTAGATGATCTTGGAGGTCTCTTCCAACCTAGACGATTCTATGATTTTAGTCTCTATAAACACATCTATCACTGGTTTTGGTTATGCTTTCTAAGAAACAAATATAACATGTACAGAAAAATAACAAACATTCACGAACTAAAACATTTAAACTGACCTAAAAAAGTCTGATTAAGCATTCAGTCTTTCCAGTGATTCAACAATCCTGTAGGAAATAGATCTATGTTCACAAAATATAATATTTTGTTTCAAAGACATGTCATGCGTCATTGCATATACTGAAAACATTAAATTTGTGCATCTTAATAGCCAGTCACATACACACACACACACACACTCAGGGTACTTCAAAATAAACAACACATTTGAATAAAAAATATACTTCCAACAACAGATTTTCTCTATTAAATCCATGTTTATTGCTTAAGTTTTATCACAGTGGAGATTAAATTATGCTTAATCATCCGGTCAGTGCTTTTGTACCTTCTTCAATACCAAAAAAAAAACATTTAAACCAAGTCATTCATACACTCGAAGTCTTATTACCATCCCACCATTCATCGCCTCTGTGTGCTCCTTTAGTTGCCACAAACTGTAAGATTGTAAAAAGGTATAGCTAATAGACTTATTTGTAACACCATTTTCTTCAAGTATGCAGAAAGCAGTACAAGTAGCCGTACTGCACATTAGAAACATATCCGTACGGTTATTTATTGCTATAGGATAGAGGCTCCTGATGGAATGGTAGTGAAATATTGCATCACCGTGTATGAAGATGATCTCAGCACTCTGTTAGCATCGCAACTTTTCCCATGTTAGTGAACAACACTAAGTAAAATGGGTTTCCTTCTTTCCTCTTCCAGGCATGGGATTTTAAACTACAAATAAATAAAGCATACACTCACAACATGTGTAGTGCAAATTCCAAGTAAACAGAATGACATGGAAATAAACGCATAGTTGCCAACTCTGGTTCGGCAGGGCTGTGATAATTTTTTTTATTTATCTTTTTTTAACACCCAGCCTCCCCGCCCTCGGTTCGCACCGCACCACTGCAGGAGTCCCTGTGTCAGCTAGAATGATTGAAAGAGATTGTTGCAGAGAGGGGCCGGCCGGAGCAGGGGATGGGAGAGATGGCCACCACAGACCCCGTGCTCGCTGGGCTGGGCTTGGCCTCGCACCTCCTGCCCAGCCTCGAGTCAGAGGCCATTGGGCAGCCTCCCACCCCGCGGTCGCAGAAGTGACATTGGCAACTACGGGAAACATGGATTGCACGGCCCAGACTAAGAGAAGGTAATAGTTTTCCAGATACAACCATTCAAAGAGAACATCTACAACATTGTGATTTAGAAAAAAAAAAGTAATAGTAATGAGAATTAATAGGAAAGACATTTGACTTGTAGTGTTTTCCTGTTTGCTCGTTTGTTTCCTAAACCTCACGCGGTGGTTTGATTCTGCACTGCTCTGGGCCATTACAAAACATTCTGCGTTAAGCACAGGGTGGATTTTTTTTTGGTTTCATTTTTTTTCTTAATTACGCATATCTGCTTCCCACACAGCCAGATTTTAAACTGAAATAAAACTCCCTAATATTTTCATGGCATAAATTACATATGCAGAGAAAGGCAACAAATACAATTTTGTATTAATTAAGAATTAAGACTTATTGTAGGCTTGCTCAGTACCCTCATCTCTGAAGTACTGGTAGTGAGCAGGAGAGTCATGCAGCTTATCAGAAAAGATAGTACACATCTTTACCA
Source organism: Cygnus atratus (assembly GCF_013377495.2). NCBI lineage: Eukaryota > Metazoa > Chordata > Aves > Anseriformes > Anatidae > Cygnus > Cygnus atratus. Next base: position 2,166,852 of record NC_066365.1, read on the forward strand.
TTTTTCTTCAGTGCTCATTTTAAGATTTATTTATTTTTTTAATATGTGTGTTCTCATTCTGCAACTTACTATTTCTTGCAAAAGCATCGGGAATTTTTTTTTAAAAAAACAGCATTCTTATACATGTTGAGCCTTCAACAAATGAAACACAGCTAGCACTAAGTTCTCTCTGCTAAAAGATGGATATATTAAAATAATAAAAAAATAAAAGGAAAAAACTCTGCAAATAAAAAGAAACCTTTCCTCATTTGGGACACACATTTAGCTTTTAAAAACTGAAAATTCATAAATACAATCATCATATAACTTTAGAGAATTAAGGCTTCTAAAAACTTCAGTGCCAAAATAACCTCTCTGCATCAGTATTAAGAATAAATTATCTTCTATTTTAGGTTGTGCTTGCTTTTCTTTCTTTTTTTTTTTTTAAAAAAAGACTTTTAGTTCCATAGAATTTTGTCACGTAATATTACATACTGTAGGGGAGTGTTAGAACTGCTTATTGATGTTTTAAGTAGTTGTTAGACTAAGTTACAGCAATAAAATTTGATTACTGGTCTGATTCATTACTACTTTACATGGGATGGTTGGATCATTTCACCTTTTTTTCATGCTTCATGTGGCCATTTCTTCTATACTTGCCATTTGGTATCCCATTCTGGTAATGTCCATTAACAGTGCTATGTTCATCATTTGACCAAAGATGTTTGCTTTTTTTGCAGATAAATTTTGTTAGCCTGGCCAAAACATAATAAAATAAGGCAGCACCCACTAGTACAACAAAGGCAATATCCAGTAAGAAATACTGATAGAAAGAGATGCTGTAAACAGCGGCACGTAGATGTTGCGCTCCGTTGTGACGGAGGATATAGTTAATCCAGTACACAGTCCGGTTAACAGGATGACCGGGTTGGTCTTTGTGAATTTCAGACAGCCTCTGGGCCCGTTGCCTGTAGCTGTGTGAAAGAAACAAAGAAAATGGAACAAGGTAAAAAGCACAGCCAGCGCTCTGAGCAATGCAAGCCTGTAAACACGTAAATATACTCTAGAGGCCAAAGCATGTCGTTTACTGCAGGACTCTCACAACAACCCACATTCAGAGGAATATACACAAGGGATGACCTCTCTGCATCACTCTTTACAGCTCATAGACAAAGAATTACTAAAAATACAGACCCATGAATGAGCCAGGTTGAAATCCACCCTTCTGCAACAGGCCTGTAGAAGTGATGAAGAACCAAACTGACCTGCTGACAGACGGGAATCCTGTCTAATCTCAGATGAACGTATTTGCCCTTCCCACTCAAAGTGGCAACATACCCTAACACACCGCTTCCTAGTGCTATTGTGCAACTGTATTAATAAGGAAACAGAACAAAGTGAGAATCTTGGTTTGGGTCTAGAATTCCTCTTAGGTCTTGAGTTCAGCCTAAAACTGATTTTTCATAATGGGCTGCCCCCAGAAGCTGATCACATCAAATTCCTTCCCTTCCCACTGCTGCAGGGTCGACGAGTTATTTGTGCAGGACTTGCCTTTATACTAGGGGTAATTATACAAGAAAAAGCCAAGGCAACTGATGCTACCAAGATGACTTCAGCAACACTCCCCTTCACTGAGATTCTACTGCTAACGAGCTCATTTCATACAGATTTCTCCTTTTCCAAGGCAAGTGCTGCTTAAAAACTTTGCTCCCATGAGAGCAAGAAACATTGTCTTCACTATACTCTAAAAATGTCTATTAATTTAATACAAGAAGCAAACAGCTAAAACATCACTTTTTTTAATCCAGAGATAGTCTGTATTTAAAAGATTGTAAATTGACTGTCCTCATACTTTAATATTACTGAGCAAATTGATTTGACGGGATTAAAAATGGTTACAAAACCCAGTTCATGAGCTTGTATTTATTCCACCTGAATGACAAAGAAAAGTTACAGGAAGGCTGGAGCCCTCATTCGTAATAATTTGTTGCAATGATAGTGTTCTAACAAACGGCCCCCATGACCCCAACACATATTACTGGCCAGAAGACAGAGTTTTGGGTTTTGGTTTTGTCTTTTTTTTTTTTTTTTTTAAAAAAGTCATGGGACTTTAGAATAGCCACTTTTTTGAGTACCTCTACATTTCAGCTACAAACCAAACACGTGACCTGACAATCATATAGGTATATTTTCCCACAAGCCTCCCTAGGGAGCATAACAGACAAATACGTTATTGTGGCATAAATCAAGACACAAAAAGAGGTGTTGGTCTACAACAAGAAGCTAGTCAGGCCAGGTGTGTTTCTATAACCTTGCTGTCCTTCCCATGGCATCTGTCACAACCACAGAAAAGCAAGACAACTGAGTTTTGGTATGCTGATTAGTGAGCTTGGCATCTATACAGGAACACATTCAGTTAAGTAATCTTGTGAAATGGGGACAACTATCCAAAGACTTGCCCAAGCTGTACACACTATTAAGTCCCAACACAAACTTTTCCCCTTGCATGAAGGCTCTGCATATACATATCTAACCTGTAACAGTAACTTACAACAAAAGCAAGAAACAATCACTCATTCCATACCTGGGATCATTAATAACTTTTACTAGTGCTTCATACAATTCACTCTCAGTGACAGTCTTCCAGTTCAACAATATTCCCATGCCTTTGGCCTGCACTCTGGTCATAGTATCATAATGGTCTCCGAAAAGGGGAATTCCCACCACTGGGACCCCATGGTACATGGTTTCAAAAATGCTGTTCAAACCGCCATGACTAAGGAAAGCTTTAATGTTAGGGTGACCTGAAAATAGAAGAGGCATGAAGAAAAGAAACTTTTACATCTCCTTAAGGTAAAGTTTTCGAAGCAAATGGTACAACACATTTATCACTGCGTTCCTATGACTCCAATTCAGGAAGGTAGAATGAATCCAATTTGTTCTGAAGTTCCCCTCCACTTAAACTCACTCTGCAGAAATTTTGCATGCATTAGATTATTTCCTTATATACAAATCGAGAGGAAATGGCCAAGGCAAAAAAAATTCTCATGTATACAAGTTGTGTAAAATTACTAACGGATTAATTAATACACTGTCTACTCCTGAGTAACTGCAGTTGGTGACTACAACTGTTATTTACCTATTTAGCATTAGGAATGAACCAGGGAGAGAGCATTTTTCCTCATCGTTCATATGAAATACAAGCTATTTAATGACAGGACAACTCATGTTGCATTCTCTCTAAAGCTTCACATGCCTTACTTGAGGCTAGCAAGATACGACAATAATGACAGCAAAATACTACTACTACGCAATGGAAAAATGAGACTGCTTCAGAGCAATTTAGTA